>NC_138205.1:131056600-131106264 GCF_964194415.1 Vipera berus | reverse complement strand
ATTGGGGGGGGTCGATAAACGCATCGGGCTTCCTCCCGTCGACTTTTGAGGGTCAAGGAAGTCGGCTGGGGAAAGGGGGGGGGCGATGTCGTCGTTAGATGGAATCGTGCGGTCATTAAGCAAAGGGAGGGAGGGAAGGAAAGAAGGAAGGGCAGAAGGGAGGAAGGAGATTATACGGGGAAGGAAGGACGAAAGGAAGGAAGGACGGAATGTATGAAGGAAAGAAGGAAGGAGATGTACGGGGAAGGAAGTACAGAAAGAAGAAATTTAGGAAATAAGGTAGGAAGGTAAAAAAGGAAGGAAGGAGATGTATGGGGAAGGAAAGACAGAAGAAATGTGGGAAGTAAGGTAGGAAGCGTAGAAGGAAGGAAGGAGATTTAAGGGGAAGGAAGTACAGAAAGAAATTTAGGAAGTAACGTAGGAAGGTAAAAGAAGGAAGAGGTATGGGGAAGGAAAGAAGAAATGTGGGAAGTAAGGTAGGAAGCGTAGAAGGAAGGAAGGAAGGAAGGAAGGAGATGTATGGGGAAGGAAAGAGAAGAAATGTGGGAAGTAAGGTAGGAAGCGTAGAAGGAAGGAAGGAAGGAGATGTATGGGGAAGGAAAGAGAAGAAATGTGGGAAGTAAGGTAGGAAGCGTAGAAGGAAGGAAGGACTGAGATGTATGGGGAAGGAAAGAGAAGAAATGTGGGAAGTAAGGTGGGAAGCGTAGAAGGAAGGAAGGAGATGTATGGGGAAGGAAGTACAGAAAGTAGAAATTTAGGAAGTAAGGTAGGAAAGTAAAAAAAGGAAGGAAGGAGATGTATGGGTAAGGAAAGAGAAGAAGTGGGAAGTAAGGTCGGAAGCGTAGAAGGAAGGAAGGTAAAGGAAGGAATGAAGGAAGTGTATGGGGAGGGAAAGAGAAAGAAGAAATGTAGGAAGGAAGGAAGGAAAGGTGTAGAAAGGAAGGGAAGGACGGACTGAGGGAAGATCGGAAGGTAAGGAAGGAGATGTATGGGGAAGGAAGTAGAGAAAGAAGAAATTTAGGAAGTAAGATAGGAAGGTAAAAAAGGAAAGAAGGAGATGTATGGGGAAGGAAAGAGAAGAAATGTGGGAAGTAAGGTAGGAAGCGTTGAAGGAAAGAAGGAAGGAGATGTATGGGGAAGGAAGTAGAGAAAGAAGAAATTTAGGAAGTAAGCTAGGAAGGTAAAAAGGAAAGAAGGAGATGTATGGGGTAGGAAAGAAGAAGTGGGAAGTAAGGTAGGAAGCGTAGAAGGAAGGAAGGAGATTTAACGGGAAGGAAGTACAGAAAGAAGAAATTTAGGAAGTAAGTTAAGGTAAAAAAGGAAAGAAGGAGATGTATGGGGAAGGAAAGAGAAGAAATGTGGGAAGGAAGGTAGGAAGCGTAGAAGGAAGGAAGGTAAAAAGGAAGGAATGAAGGAAGTATGGGGAGGGAAAGAGAAGAAATGTAGGGAGGAAGGAAGGAAGGAAGGAAAGGTGTAGAAAGGAAGGGAAGGAAGGAAGGACTGAAGTGAGGAAGGAAGATCGGAAGGTAAGAAGGAAGGAAGGAAGGAGATGTATGGGGAAAAAAAATTAGGAAGTAACGTAGGAAGGTAAAAAGGAAGGAAGGAGATGTATGGGGAAGGAAAGAGAAGAAACGTGGGAACTAAGGTAGGAAGCGTAGAAGGAAGGAAGGAAGGAAGGAGATGTATGGGGAAGGAAGTAGAGAAAGAAGAAATTTAGGAAGTAAGATAGGAAGGTAAAAAAGGAAAGAAGGAGATGTATGGGGAAGGAAAGAGAAGAAATGTGGGAAGTAAGGTAGGAAGCGTAGAAGGAAGGAAGGAGATTTAAGGGGAAGGAAGTACAGAAAGAAATTTAGGAAGTAACGTAGGAAGGTAAAAGAAGGAAGAGGTATGGGGAAGGAAAGAAGAAATGTGGGAAGTAAGGTAGGAAGCGTAGAAGGAAGGAAGGAAGGAGATGTATGGGGAAGGAAAGAGAAGAAATGTGGGAAGTAAGGTGGGAAGCGTAGAAGGAAGGAAGGAGATGTATGGGGAAGGAAGTACAGAAAGTACAAATTTAGGAAGTAAGGTAGGAAAGTAAAAAAGGAAGGAAGGAGATGTATGGGGAAGGAAAGAGAAGAAGTGGGAAGTAAGGTCGGAAGCGTAGAAGGAAGGAAGGTAAAGGAAGGAATGAAGGAAGTGTATGGGGAGGGAAAGAGAAAGAAGAAATGTAGGAAGGAAGGAAGGAAAGGTGTAGAAAGGAAGGGAAGGACGGACTGAGGGAAGATCGGAAGGTAAGGAAGGAAGGAAGGAGATGTATGGGGAAGGAAGTAGAGAAAGAAGAAATTTAGGAAGTAAGATAGGAAGGTAAAAAAGGAAAGAAGGAGATGTATGGGGAAGGAAAGAGAAGAAATGTGGGAAGTAAGGTAGGAAGCGTTGAAGGAAAGAAGGAAGGAGATGTATGGGGAAGGAAGTAGAGAAAAGAAATTTAGGAAGTAAGCTAGGAAGGTAAAAAAGGAAAGAAGGAGATATATGGGGTAGGAAAGAAGAAGTGGGAAGTAAGGTAGGAAGCGTAGAAGGAAGGAAGGAGATTTAACGGGAAGGAAGTACAGAAAGAAGAAATTTAGGAAGTAAGTTAAGGTAAAAAAGGAAAGAAGGAGATGTATGGGGAAGGAAAGAGAAGAAATGTGGGAAGGAAGGTAGGAAGCGTAGAAGGAAGGAAGGTAAAAAGGAAGGAATGAAGGAAGTGTATGGGGAGGGAAAGAGAAGAAATGTAGGGAGGAAGGAAGGAAGGAAGGAAAGGTGTAGAAAGGAAGGACTGAAGTGAGGAAGGAAGATCGGAAGGTAAGAAGGAAGGAAGGAAGGAAGGAGATGTATGGGGAAAAAAAATTAGGAAGTAACGTAGGAAGGTAAAAAGGAAGGAAGGAGATTTATGAGGAAGGAAAGAGAAGAAACGTGGGAAGTAAGGTAGGAAGCGTAGAAGGAAGGAAGGAAGGAAGGAGATGTATGGGGAAGGAAGTAGAGAAAGAAGAAATTTAGGAAGTAAGATAGGAAGGTAAAAAAGGAAAGAAGGAGATGTATGGGGAAGGAAAGAGAAGAAATGTGGGAAGTAAGGTAGGAAGCGTTGAAGGAAAGAAGGAAGGAGATGTATGGGGAAGGAAGTAGAGAAAGAAGAAATTTAGGAAGTAAGCTAGGAAGGTAAAAAAGGAAAGAAGGAGATATATGGGGTAGGAAAGAAGAAGTGGGAAGTAAGGTAGGAAGCGTAGAAGGAAGGAAGGAGATTTAACGGGAAGGAAGTACAGAAAGAAGAAATTTAGGAAGTAAGTTAAGGTAAAAAAGGAAAGAAGGAGATGTATGGGGAAGGAAAGAGAAGAAATGTGGGAAGTAAGGTAGGAAGCGTAGAAGGAAGGAAGGTAAAAAGGAATAAATGAAGGAAGTGTATGGGGAGGGAAAGAGAAGAAATGTAGGGAGGAAGGAAGGAAGGAAGGAAAGGTGTAGAAAGGAAGGGAAGGAAGGAAGGACTGAAGTGAGGAAGGAAGATCGGAAGGTAAGAAGGAAGGAAGGAAGGAAGGAGATGTATGGGGGAAAAAATTAGGAAGTAACGTAGGAAGGTAAAAAGGAAGGAAGGAGATGTATGGGGAAGGAAAGAGAAGAAACGTGGGAAGTAAGGTAGGAAGCGTAGAAGGAAGGAAGGAAGGAAGGAGATGTATGGGGAAGGAAGTAGAGAAAGAAGAAATTTAGGAAGTAAGATAGGAAGGTAAAAAAGGAAAGAAGGAGATGTATGGGGAAGGAAAGAGAAGAAATGTGGGAAGTAAGGTAGGAAGCGTTGAAGGAAAGAAGGAAGGAGATGTATGGGGAAGGAAGTAGAGAAAGAAGAAATTTAGGAAGTAAGCTAGGAAGGTAAAAAAGGAAAGAAGGAGATATATGGGGTAGGAAAGAAGAAGTGGGAAGTAAGGTAGGAAGCGTAGAAGGAAGGAAGGAGATTTAATGGGAAGGAAGTACAGAAAGAAGAAATTTAGGAAGTAAGTAATGGTAAAAAAGGAAAGAAGGAGATGTATGGGGAAGGAAAGAGAAGAAATGTGGGAAGTAAGATAGGAAGCGTAGAAGGAAGGAAGGTAAAAAGGAAGGAATGAAGGAAGTGTATGGGGAGGGAAAGAGAAGAAATGTAGGGAGGAAGGAAGGAAGGAAGGAAAGGTGTAGAAAGGAAGGGAAGGAAGGAAGGACTGAAGTGAGGAAGGAAGATCGGAAGGTAAGAAGGAAGGAAGGAAGGAGATGTATGGGGAAAAAAATTAGGAAGTAACGTAGGAAGGTAAAAAGGAAGGAAAGAGATTTATGGGGAAGGAAAGAGAAGAAACGTGGGAAGGAAGGTAGGAAGCGTAGAAGGAAGGAAGGAAGGAGATGTATGGGGAGGGAAGTAGAGAAAGAAGAAATTTAGGAAGTAAGGTGGGAAGGGAAGAAGGAAGGAAGGAGATGTAGGGGGAAGGAAAGACAAGAAACGTGGGAAGGAAGGACTGAAGTGAGGAAGGAAGATCGGAAGGTAAAAAAGGAAGGAAGGAGATGTACGGGGAAGGAAAGACAAAGAGGAAATGTGGGAAGTGAGGTAGGAAGGGAAGAAGGATGGAAGAAATGGTGTAGAAAGGAAGGGGAAGGATGGAAGGGAGGAAGGAAGGAAGGAAGGAAGGAAGGAAGGAAGGAAGGAAGGAAGTCCTTCTTTTGGGCACCAGAGACGCAATTTTGGGACTTTTGCAGCGTCCCCTCGATCAATTCCTAGACTGGTCTAGGAAGAAAAACTGAATTTTCTCCCATTTCTGATGCAATTCAACCTGGAAGGACAATCCTGGCTCTTAGGAAATTTCAGCGGGGGCATTAAAGGGATGGAGTTTGTTCCGGCTACGGACCAACCTGATATTCCCAGGAGGAAGCGGGACGTCAGTAAATCTCCGGAATGATTTTTTTTTTTAACAAAAAAGGGACAAAAGCATCTCTCAGACTTCGCAAGGTTAAGAGGCGAAGACATCCACTCCCAGAATCCCCCAGCTGGCATTCTTTAAGAGGGGTGGACTTCCTCTCCCTGAATCCCCCAGCCGGCATGCTTTAAGAGGGCTGGACTTCAACTCCCAGAATCCCCCAGCCAGCCATGCTTTAAGAGGGGTGGACTTCCACTCCCAGAATCCCCCAGCTGGCATTCTTTAAGAGGGTGGACTTCATCTCCCAGAATCCCCCAGCCGGCATTCTTTAAGAGGGGTGTTCAACTCCCAGAATCCCCCAGCCATGCATGCTTTAAGAGGAAGGACTTCAGCTCCCAGAATCCCCCAGCCGGCCTGCATTAAGAGGGGAGGACCAGCCATGCTTTAAGAGGGCTGGACTTCAACTCCCAGAATCCCCCAGCCAGCCATGCTTTAAGAGGGCTGGACTTCAACTCCCAGAATCCCCCAGCCAGCCATGCTTTAAGAGGGGAGAACTTCCGCTCCCAGAATCCCCCAGCCAGCCATGCTTTAAGAGGGGAGGACTTCCGCTCCCAGAATCCCCCAGCCAGCCATGCTTTAAGAGGGCTGAACTTCAACTCCCAGAATCCCCCAGCCAGCCATGCTATAAGAGGGCTGGACTTCAACTCCCAGAATCCCCCAGCCAGCCATGCTTTAAGAGGGGAGGGCTTCCACTCCCAGAATCCCCCAGCCGGCCTGCTTTAACATTTTTGTAGCTCAGAGTTGAACTATGGGGTCTGAGTTGTTGCAGACCTTTTATGACCGAACTAGGGAACGTCATTAGGGCTAGAAGAGATGGGGGCAGGGGTTGCAGAGAGGAAGAGGAAGGAGGAAGAGGAGGAGGAAGACTGTCCTTGATGGTGTCTGAACTGGGTCGTTTTCTTACAGACGTTTCATGACCCAACTGGGGAACGTCATCAGGGCTAGAAGGGATTTAAATGCTAGTATTTAAAAATAGTAGCAGCTCAGAATCCTTCCTTCCTTCCTTCCTTCCTTCCTTCCTTCCTTCCTTCCTTCCTTCCTTCCTTCCCTTCTTTATCCCTCCCACCCTTCCCGCCCATTTCTCCCTTCCTTCCTTCCTTCCCCTTCCTCCCTTCCTTTCCTCCCTCCCTCTTTCTTTCTCCAAATTCCTTCCTTCCTTTCTTCC
Organism: Vipera berus; assembly: GCF_964194415.1. NCBI lineage: Eukaryota > Metazoa > Chordata > Lepidosauria > Squamata > Viperidae > Vipera > Vipera berus. The sequence continues at coordinate 131,100,159 of NC_138205.1, read as the reverse complement.
CTCCTTCCTTCCAACCCACACACTCCTTTCTTCCTTCTTTCGCTCCCTCCCTCCCTCCCTCCCTCCCTTTTTCTTTCTTTTTCTTTCTCAAAATTCCTTCGTACCTTCCTTCCCTCCTGCTCCTCCTTTCCCTTCCCTTCCTCCTCACTCCTCCCCTCCCTCCGCCCCTCTCCTCCTTTCCTTCCCTCCCTCCCTCCTTTCCTTCCCTCCCTCCGTCGTAAGTGGAGGACCGTTGGAAGTGGGCAACTCTTCTCTCTGCTCCCTCTTTCCTCCAGCCCCTTTCCGGCCGACGGCCCCGCCTCCCCCCGAAGACTTCTGGTTGGACGCTGCCCACCTGGCGGAGGGACAAGGCCCCGCCCCTTTCTTTGCATCCCCAGGTAAGCCCTCGCCAGCCGCCTTCCTTGCCCTAGCCCAGGGGTAGGCAGCCTTGGCTCTTTTATGACTGGTGGACTTCAACTCCCAGAATTCCTCAGCCAGCATGGGGGAACTATGGCCCCTTCATGACTCGTGGACTTCAACTCCCAGAATTCCTGAGCCAGCATGGCTCAGCTTGGAAACCTCTCCCTTTCCCCTCAGCATGGCTGGCTCAGGAATTCTGGGAGTTGAAGTCCACGAGACATAACGCGGCCTAGGCCAGGGGTAGGCCACCTTGGCTCTTTTATGACTCATGGACTTCAACTCCCAGAATTCCTGAGCCAGCATGGGGGAACTATGGCCCCTTCATGACTCGTGGACTTCAACTCCCAGAATTCCTGAGCCAGCATGGCTCAGCTTGGAAACCTCTCCCTTTCCCCTCAGCGTGGCTGGCTCAGGAATTCTGGGAGTTGAAGTCCACGAGACATAACGCGGCCTAGGCCAGGGGTAGGCCACCTTGGCTCTTTTATGACTCATGGACTTCAACTCCCAGAATTCCTGAGCCAGCATGGCTCAGCTTGGAAACCTCTCCCTTTCCCCTCAGCATGGCTGGCCCAGGAATTCTGGGAGTTGAAGTCCACGAGACATAACGCGGCCTAGGCCAGGGGTAGGCCACCTTGGCTCTTTTATGACTCATGGACTTCAACTCCCAGAATTCCTGAGCCAGCATGGGGGAACTATGGCCCCTTCATGACTCGTGGACTTCAACTCCCAGAATTCCTGAGCCAGCATGGCTCAGCTTGGAAACCTCTCCCTTTCCCCTCAGCGTGGCTGGCTCAGGAATTCTGGGAGTTGAAGTCCACGAGACATAACGCGGCCTAGGCCAGGGGTAGGCCACCTTGGCTCTTTTATGACTCATGGACTTCAACTCCCAGAATTCCTGAGCCAGCATGGCTCAGCTTGGAAACCTCTCCCTTTCCCCTCAGCATGGCTGGCCCAGGAATTCTGGGAGTTGAAGTCCACGAGACATAACGCGGCCTAGGCCAGGGGTAGGCCACCTTGGCTCTTTTATGACTCATGGACTTCAACTCCCAGAATTCCTGAGCCAGCATGGGGGAACTATGGCCCCTTCATGACTCGTGGACTTCAACTCCCAGAATTCCTGAGCCAGCATGGCTCAGCTTGGAAACCTCTCCCTTTCCCCTCAGCGTGGCTGGCTCAGGAATTCTGGGAGTTGAAGTCCACGAGACATAACGCGGCCTAGGCCAGGGGTAGGCCACCTTGGCTCTTTTATGACTCATGGACTTCAACTCCCAGAATTCCTGAGCCAGCATGGGGGAACTATGGCCCCTTCATGACTCGTGGACTTCAACTCCCAGAATTCCTGAGCCAGCATGGCTCAACTTGGAAACCTCTCCCTTTCCCCTCAGCGTGGCTGGCTCAGGAATTCTGGGAGTTGAAGTCCACGAGACATAACGCGGCCTAGGCCAGGGGTAGGCCACCTTGGCTCTTTTATGACTCATGGACTTCAACTCCCAGAATTCCTGAGCCAGCATGGGGGAACTGTGGCCCCTTCATGACTCGTGGACTTCAACTCCCAGAATTCCTGAGCCAGCATGGCTCAGCTTGGAAACCTCTCTCTTTCCCCTCAGCGTGGCTGGCCCAGGAATTCTGGGAGTTGAAGTCCACGAGTCATAAAAGAGCCAAGGTTGCCTACCCCTGCCCTAGCCAGTCTCAGGCCCCTTGCTTCTTTTCTCCCTTGCAAGTGTGTGTGTGTGTGTGTGTGTGTGTGTGTATGTATGTGTATGCATGCATATATTCGTGTGTATATGTATGTGTGTGTATGCATGCATATGTATATGTGTATGCATCCAAATGTATATGTGTACATAGGTGTGTATATGCGTATATGTGTGTGTATATATACACATAGTTGTGTGTATGCATGCATATATATATGTGTGTGTATGTGTGTGTCCGTGTGTGTGTATACGTGTGTATGTGTATATCTATGTATGTGTGTATGTGTGTATATATGTGTATATACACATACGTGTGTATGCATGCATATGTGTGTGCATGGAAATGTATATGTGTATGTATATATATGTGTGTGTATATGTGTGTGTGTACATACATGTGTGTATGCATATATATGTGTTTGTATGTATATGTACAAGGGATGCAGTGGCTCAGTGGGTTAGGACGCTGAGCTTGTCGATCAGAAGGTCGGCAGTTTGGCGGATCGAATCCCGTGTGCCGCGTAACAGAATGAGCGCCTGTTACTCGTCCCAGCTTCTGCCAACCTAGCAGTTCGAAAGCACGTAAAAATGCAAGTAGGAAAATAGGGACCGCTACGGTGGGAAGGTAACAGCGTTCCGTGCGCCTCTGGCGTCTAGTCATGCCGGCCACATGACCACGGAGACGTCCTCGGACAAGCGCTGGCTCTTCGGCTTTGAAACGGAGATGAGCACCGGCCCCTAGAGTCGGAAACGACTAGCACGCATGTGCGGGGGAACCTTTACCTATATACACATACATACATGTGTGTATGCATTCATATATGTGTGTATATGTATGTGTGTGCATGCAAATGTATATGTGTATATGTGTGTGTGTGTATATGTGTATATGTATATATGTGTATATATATACACATACATGTGTGTATGCATTCATATATGTGTGTATATGTATGTGTGTGCATGCAAATGTATATGTGTATATGTGTGTGTATGTATATATGTATATATACATACATGTGTGTATATGTGTATATATGTGTCTATACACATACATATGTGTATGTATGCATGTATATGTGTGCATATGTATATGTGTATGTGTATATATGTGTATGTGTATATATGTGTATATACACATACATACGTGTATGTATGCATGTATATGCATGTATATATGTATATATGTGTCTATATACACATACATGTGTGTATGCATGCATATATGTGTGTGTATGCATATGTATGTGTGTGCATGCGAATGTATATGTATGTATATATATGCATGTATGTATATGTGTATGTGTGTATATACACATACATGTGTGTATGCATGCATATACATGTGTGTATATGTATGTGTATGCAAGCAAATGCATGTGTATATATGTGTATATATGTATATATGTGTGTAGGCATGCATATATATGTGTGTGTTGATATGTAGGTATGTATGCATGCAAATGTATATGTATATATGTGTGTATGCACACACACATATATATATATGCACATATATATACACACAGAGAGATATTAAATAAATTTGGATTGCTGACAAAAGAATTAAAGGGAGGCTGATATAGCTATTTCAAGCTTCTTTGCTCTCATCACTCATATATATTCTTAATAATTTTAAAAATAGAAATCCCAGGCATATTTTCTTGAAAGTATTAAATCTTCAAACACCGGGCTGGATAAAAAACTGCAATATGGATCCGATTTTGTTTTGTGTGTGTGTGTGTCTGTGTGTGTGTGTGTCTGTGTGTGTCTGTGTGTTTCAGTGTGTGTGTGTCTGTGTGTATACACATACACACATACATATACATAAACACACACACACACACACACACACACACACACACACACACACACACACACCAAACCCGGATCCATACTGCTGAAGACCTTGAGGACTAGCCCCTTCGCAAAAAAAGACCTTGGAGGTGTTCTAGTCCAGCGCCCTGCTCAAGCAGGAGACCTTTACAGAATCGTAGAAGGAAAGAGAGTAGGAAGGGACTCAGAGGTCATCTAGTCTTGCCCGCCCCCCAGAAGACCCTGATAGAAGAAGAAGAATTGGGAGGGACCTCGGAGGTCATCCAGTCAAACCCCCTGCTGAAGCAGGAGATTTACAGAATCATAGCATGACAGAGTTGGAAGGGACCTCGGAGGTCATCCAGTCCTACCCCCTGTTCAAACAGGAGACGCTTACAGAATCATGCAATAACAGAGTTGGGAGGGACCTCGGAGGTCATCTAGTCCAACCCCCTGCTCAAGCGGGAGACCCTTATAGTAGAACAGAGTTGAAAGGGACCTTGGGAGGTCATCTAGTCTCAACTCCCTGCTCAGGTAGGAGACCCTTACGGTATAACAGGGTTGGAAGGGACCTCGGAGGTCATCCAGTCCTACCCCCTGCTCAAACAGGAGACGCTTACAGAATCATGCAATAACAGAGTTGGGAGGGACCTCGGAGGTCATCTAGTCCAACCCCCTGCTCAAGCGGGAGACCCTTATAGTATAACAGAGTTGAAAGGGACCTTGGGAGGTCATCTAGTCTCAACTCCCTGCTCAGGTAGGAGACCCTTACAGTATAACAGGGTTGGAAGGGACCTCGGAGGTCATCCAGTCCTACCCCCTGCTCAAACAGGAGACGCTTACAGAATCATGCAATAACAGAGTTGGGAGGGACCTCGGAGGTCATCTAGTCCAACCCCCTGCTCAAGCGGGAGACCCTTATAGTATAACAGAGTTGAAAGGGACCTTGGGGGGTCATCTAGTCTCCACTCCCTGCTCAGGTAGGAGACCCTTGCGGTATAACAGGGTTGCAAGGGACCTCGGAGGTCTTCTAGTCCAACCCCCTTCCCAGGCAGGAGACCCTCGACGGAATCGCAGAACGACGAGGTTGGAAGGGACCTGGGAGATCATCTAGTCCAACGCAAGGATGGGACGCGTGGAAGCGGGGCGACCTACATTCACTCAATTCATTGTCCTTGAGGTGGACCTTCCAACCTTCTCCAGATGTTGGCTCTGGGAAGGAACTGGGTCCCCACCCAGGTTTCCAAGCAAGCCCAAGACGGGGAGGAAGAGGACCAGCCTGGTCAGTGTGGGTTCTTCTGAGGTGGAAACATCTCAGCTCGGTATCTTCTTCACAGAGGCCCACAAGGTCCCCGCTGAGGTGGAGGAGCACCACCCTGGCGGAGATGAGATGGTCTTCTCCGGGGAGCTGAGTCCTCCAGAAGCCGAGCAGGCGGTCTCCACAGGTGAGAGGAGAGCGGAGGTTCTCCAGAGTAAGGCGGTTCCTCAAGTCCCATCCTTCCTTCCTTCCATCTTCTGGCCCTGGGCTTCTTTTGGGTGGAGAAGGCGGTGGAGATGAGGGTTGGGGTTCTCCTAACCACAGAGTCCCCTGGAGGAGGGCGGTTCTGTCAAGGTGGCCGGGTTTGGCCTTGGGTTGGGGAGCCATCTTGGGTCTCCGTCCACCCAACGCCTTGGCTCCACTTGAGTAGAGGCCGCCAACTGGACCGCCGTCTTCTCTTCCACCCCGTTGGCTTTGCCGTCCCGTCTTCTCCTTCGTCTTCTCCGTCTTGTCTTCTTCATCCTCTCCATCCGTCCATCATCTTCTCTTTCTCCTTCTCCTGCTCTTCATCTTCATCCATCCATCTTCTCCTTCTCCCCTTCACCGCCACCTCCATCCATGTTTTCCTTTCTTTTCTCCATCCATCTTCTCCTCCCCTTCACCTCCTCCCTCCATATTTTCCTTCATCCATCCATCCATCTTCGCCTTCTCCATCCATTTTGTCCTTCATCTTCTCCATCCGTCGTCTCCTTCCTCCTTTTTCTCTTTCTCCCCTTCGCCTTCTCCATCCGTCCTTCTTCATCTTCTCCATCCGTCCATCTCCCCTTCCTCCTTCTTCCCCTTCTTCATCCATCCATCTTTTCCTCCTTTTCTCCTCCTCCTCCTCTCTCTTCCTTTCTCCTTCTCCGTCCATCTCCTTCGTCATCTCTCCTTCATCTTTTCAGCCCTCTTCCTTTCTCCTTCTCTTTCTCCATCCACCTTCTCTTTCTTCTCCTCCTTCTCCTTAGGTCTTGTCCTCCCTCCCTCCTTCTCTCTCTTCCTCCCTCTTCTGGGTTTTTTTTATTGGGGTGGGGGGAAATGGTGCCACCAGGAGATCCCTCCTGACTGACCGAGTCAACTTCGATCTCTTGCGGGCGCAAAGGTTTCGAAAGAGGCTAACGCGGCGTTGTAAATCTTGTGTAAATCTCTTAGTTTCTCCTGCTCTGCCTACCATGGAGGAGCTGACGGGCTTTGAACCCTGTCTGGACCGCGATTTGCTTCCTCCCGAAGGAACTCAAGCAGGTGAGCTGAGTGAGGAGCGGGCCGCCGGAGTCGGGCCCGCTTCCTTGGCCCGTCTTGTGAGAGTTTTTTAAAAAAAGGGGGGAAATAGGGCTGAGGGCTGCCTTCTTCGTTCACTCCGTCATTCATTCGTGGGGATGAATGACTGATGGACTGACTAGATGACCTCCGAGGTCCCTTCCAATATTCTGCGATTCCGTAAGGGTCTCCTGCTTGAGCAGGTGGGTGGACTGGATGACCTTCGAGGTCCCTTCCAACTCTGTCATTCTAAGGGTCTCCTGCTTGAGCAGGGGGATGGACTGGATGACCTCCGAGGTCCCTTCCAACTCTTGTCATTCTAAGGGTCTCCTGCTTGAGCAGGGGGTTGGACTGGATGACCTCTGAGGTCCCTTCCAACTCTGCGATTCCGTAAGTTTCTCCTGCTTGAGCAGGGGGTTGGACTAGATGACCTCCGAGGTCCCCTTCCAAACCCTGTTCTTCTGTGCCTCTGTAAAAGGTCCTCCCTCTGGAGTGGTAGGGGGGGTTGGACTAGATGACCTCCGAGGTCCCTTCCAACTCTGTCATTCTGTGATTCCGTAAGGGTCTCCTGCTTGAGCAGGGGGATGGACTGGATGACCTCCGAGGTCCCTTCCAACTCTGTCATTCTGTGATTCTGTAAGTTTCTCCTGCTTGAGCAGGGGGGTGGACTGGATGACCTCCAAGGTCCCTTCCAAGTCTGCGATTCTGTAAGGGTCTCCTGCTTGAGCAGGGGGCTGGACTGGATGACCTCCGAGGTCCCTCCCAACTCTGTCATTCTGTGATTCCGTAAGGGTCTCCTGCTTGAGCAGGGGGATGGACTGGATGACCTTCGAGGTCCCTTCCAACTCTGTCATTCTAAGGGTCTCCTGCTTGAGCAGGGGGTTGGACTGGATGACCTTCGAGGTCCCTTCCAACTCTGTCATTCTGTGATTCTGTAAGTTTCTCCTGCTTGAGCAGGGTGGGGTGGACTGGATGACCTCCCAGGTCCCTTCCAACTCTGCGATTCTGTAATTTCTTCCTCCTGCTTGAGCAGGGGGATGGACTGGATGACCTCCGAGGTCCCAACCCTGTTATTCCACGACTGTAAGGGTCTCCTGCTTCCGGAGGGTGGGTTGGACTAGAAGGCCTCCAGGGTCCCCTTCCGACTCTTGTCATTCTGTCATTCCGTACGTTTCTCCTGCTTGAGCTGGGGGGTGGGGTGGACTGGATGACCTCCCAGGTCCCTTCCAAGTCTGCGGTTCCGTAAGGGTCTCCTGCTCGATCAGGGCTTTGGACTAGAGGACCTCCGAGGTCCCCCTTCCAAACCCTGTTCTTCTGTGCCTCTGTAAAAGGTCCTCCCACTGGAGCGGGGGGGGGTTGGACTAGATGACCTCCGAGGTCCCTTCCCACTCTGCGCTTCTGTTGCCCCTTTTCTCTTTCGAACCGGAGTTGCCGCGCCGTCCCGGTTCCCACCTTCAGCGGAGGCGACGGGAGATCTCAACAGGTAGTCCCATCCCCGACCATCCATGGTCCGGAAAAAGGGGAGACGACCTGCAGCGCCATCAAGCCAACATCTAACCAGCTTCCGATTACCCCTGACGGTTCCTCCTCTTTTTTTTCCTCCCCCAAACAGGCTTCTTGGAGACTCCCGGGTCCAAAGGAGTCAAATTTGAGGACGAAGACATCATCGTCCTCCCCGCCGAGAGTTGTCCCAGGCTGGAAGAAGCAGAAGAAGGAGGGAAGAAGGTCCTTCAAGGTCCCAAGGGAGAAGACAGAGGACAGCCAGAAGACCCAACGCCGGTCATGTTTCCGACCCATGAAGTCAAGGTGGCTCCGCCGTGCCTCTCCTTTGACGCTCGAGAAGAAGACCTGAGTGCCTTTCCCAGCTTCAGAACAGAAGATCTGATGGGCGCTCCCACCCAGCGAGGAGAGAAGAAAGGGGAAAGCGAGGTGGTCCTCGCCTCGCAGATGCAGGAGGGGACAAGTCAACGTTCTCCTGCTCAGGAAGCTGGTGGACCTCCATTTTCTCCTCAACTGAAAGCTGATGGACCTCCATTTTCTCCTGAACTGAAAGCTGATGGACCTCCATTGTCTCCTGCTCAGGAAGCTGGTGGGCCTCCATTTTCTCCTGAACTGAAAGCTGATGGACCTCCATTTTCTCCTGAACTGAAAGCTGATGGACCTCCATTTTCTCCTGAACTGAAAGCTGATGGACCTCCATTTTCTCCTCAGAAAGCTGGTGGACCTCCATTTTCTCCTGCTCAGAAAGCTGATGGACCTCCATTTTCTCCTGCTCAGAAAGCTGATGGACCTCCATTTTCTCCTGAACTGAAAGCTGATGGACCTCCATTTTCTCCTGCTCCGAAAGCTGATGGACCTCCATTTTCTCCAACTCAGAAAGCTGGTGGACTTCCATTTTCTCCTGAACTGAAAGCTGATGGACCTCCATTGTCTCCTGCTCAGGAAGCTGGTGGACCTCCATTATCTCCTGAACTGAAAGCTGATGGACCTCCATTTTCTCCTCAACTGAAAGCTGATGGACCTCCATTTTCTCCTGAACTGAAAGCTGATGGACCTCCATTTTCTCCTCAACTGAAAGCTGATGGACCTCCATTTTCTCCTGAACTGAAAGCTGATGGACCTCCATTTTCTCCTCAACTGAAAGCTGATGGACCTCCATTTTCTCCTCAACTGAAAGCTGATGGACCTCCATTTTCTCCTGCTCAGAAAGCTGATGGACCTCCATTTTCTCCTGCTCCGAAAGCTGATGGACCTCCACATTCTCCCCTCTGGAAAGCTGACACCCCTCCTCTTTCTCCCACCCAGCCTGCTGAGAAAGGGGAAGGAACCTGTCCATTCCTAGCCGAGCCGGGAATCCAATCCTCTTCTTCTTTGCCCGGCCAAGTCCTGGAGGACCTTCAGGGGCCGGAGAAGCTTGATGAGAAGAAGCAACAGCCGCAGCCTTCCGGCACGCCTGAAAAGCTGAAGGAACCAACGGCGGGTGAAGCTGGAGAACATCTTCCAGATCCTGCAGGTAAGGAGAACTTTTCCAAACGACGGGACCGTCGACTTCTTTTCCTCCCCAAATCAACCTCTTTCCTTCCTCTCTTCTCCATCTCAACTTCTTCTCTCGCCTGATGGCCCTGCTCCGGATAGATTATGAAGTTGGGGGCTGGAGAACGTCAACGAGAAGGGCTTCCGGAATCGTAGTTAAGGGAGACTTATGTAGAAGAGAACAAGAGTTGCCCAACTTTTGCCCGGTGACGGGAAGTGGGGAAAGAAGGGATGGTGCTGGGGACGGGACGGGAGCGGGCGTGAGCACCCGTGAGATGCGAGCACCCGTGAGACTTGCGCGAATGGGGCCGAGAGCACCCGTGAGGCTCACGCGAGCACCTGTAACACGCAAATACTTGTGAAGCTCGCATGAACGGGGCTAAGAGCACCTGTAATATTCACGCAAACACCTGCGAAGCTCCCGTGAGCGGGGCTGAGAGTATCGGTGAGGCTCGCGCGAGCGTCTGTAACCCTTGCACGAACACTTGTGAAGCTCACGTGAGCGGGGCCGAGAGTATCTGAGCCTCGCGCGAGCACCTGTAACGCTCGTGCGAACACGTGAAGCGCGCGTGAGCAGGGCTAGGAGCACCCGTGAGGCTCACGCGAGCACGTGTAACTCACAAATACTTGTGACGCTCGCATGAACGGGGCTAAGAGCACCTGTGAGGCTGGCACGAGCACCTGCAATATTCACGCAAACACCTGCGAAGCTCCCGTGAGCGGGGCTGAGAGCATCTGAGCCTCGCGCGAGCACCTGTAACGCTCATGCGAACACGTGAAGCCCGCGTGAGCAGGGCTAGGAGCTCCTGTGAGGTTCGTGCGAGCACCTTTAACCCGCAAATACTTGCGAAGCTCGCGTGAGCGGGGCTGAACCTGTGGCGCTCGCGCGGGTACCCGTGACCCTCGCAAGACTGGGGCTGAGACCATCCGGGATGTTCCTGCGAGCGGACTCACGAACGCCCACGACTCTTGTGCGAACGAGGCCCCGAACGCGCATGACGATCGCGCGAGTCAGGCCCCGAGAGCTCGCACCCGTGCAGCTACGAGCTCCTCCGGTGCTCGCGTGAGGGCCCGAGCACCAGCCGAGCTTGCGCCAGCGAGGCCCGCCCGGAGCACTCGCTCGAGTCGAGACGCAGACACCCGCGACTCACGAACAAGGCCTCAACGCTCGCGCTAGTGAAGCCTCAAAACGCCCACGACGCTCATGTGAGCGAGACCCTGAACACCCATGATGCTCGCGCGAGTCACGCCCTGGGTGCTCGCGCGCACCACCCAACCACTCACGTCCCGGTTGCGAATAGGCTACGGACCGGTAACGGGCCTCAACCCACAGGTTGGAGACCCCCTCACTTAGAACATGGAGCAGGGGTCTTCCAACTTGGCCCTTGGATAACTTGGGGACTTCAACTCCCAGAATTCCTCAACCAGGCACGCCGGCTGAGGAATTCGGGAAGTTGGAAGTCCCCAAGTCATCCAAGGGCCAAGTCGGAAGACCCCTGGCAGATGTAAAGTCTTTCTCTTGGACTTCCTGAGCTAGGTCCAAACGTCATCCTGGTCGGCTCAAGATCTCCGGGAGTTAGACCTAGTGGCGTGGGCGGTGGACACATCTACGATCGGCGTCAAGGACCCTCGAATCTTTGGGGGTTCCTTGATGTTTTCCTAGTTTTGTTGGGACCGGACTCAGGAAGAAGAGGTCTTCAGATCTGCCTCAGATCCTTTGAAACCGAGAAGTTCTGGAGGTCGTTCTCGGAAGAACATATCTTTCGGTCGCCGGACCGGACGTTTCTCGTCAGATCTGCCTCGGATCCTTTGAAGCCGAGAAGTTCTGGAGGTTGTTCTCGGAAGAACATATCTTTCGGTCGCCGGACCGGGAGTTTCTCGTCAGATCTGCCTCGGATCCTTTGAAGCCGAGAAGTTCTGGAGGTCGTTCTCGGAAGAACATATCTTTCGGTCGCCGGACCAGGAGTTTCTCGTCAGATCTGCCTCGGATCCTTTGAAGCCGAGAAGTTCTGGAGGTCGTTCTCGGAAGAACATATCTTTCGGTCGCCGGACCGGGAGTTTCTCGTCAGATCTGCCTCGGATCCTTTGAAGCCGAGAAGTTCTGGAGGTCGTTCTCGGAAGAACATACCTTTCGGTCGCCGGACCGGAAGTTCTCGTCCGTGGGGGAAAGTTCTCCACTTGGCGGCGGTCAACCCCAAGTTTTGTTTTGTTTTGTGTCTTCAGCAGAGTCAATGGGATCTGGGCCTGGGGAGACGCCCCAGGTGGGATCTCCCCGCTCCGTGGTTGAAGAGCCCACATTGGTCAAGGCCAAGGACGCAGCTGTCCACCCCGTGGAGCCCTCTGCCGAACCGGAAGGTGAGTAACCGAACGGAGAAAACGGGAGCCGAGTTCCTCCTGTCCTCCGTCCTCCAATTTTTTTTTCCCCTCTTCCCTTCTCTTCGGCTGCTGAGGCAAGCTGCCTTTCTCCCCACCCGTCGCTAGTCGGTTGCTCCGATTACCTAAAATTCCCACCACGGACGCCGCGGCTTCATCTACCGATGGCGGGGAGAACTCCCGAGCCGGTTTTCCGAAACGGGAGGCTCCGGGGCAACGCTCGGGAAACCACGTCGGCCTGCGCTTCCGGGAAAGAGGGCTTTCGTTGTGCGGTCCCGTCTTTTTTCCCATGAAGTACATCTTCCGAAGTGTTGGGGGATACATCGGAGGGACGTGGGGGGGATTCACACGTTCAGAGACGTTTTGGTGTGTGGTTGAATCGCAGGCGGGGTGGACATCCGGAAGGAGACTTACTCCCCCCCACACACACCCCTTAAGTGGAGACTTCCACCTTGCGGGAAGAATGGTGGAACGACAGGGCCGGAAGGGACCTCGGAGGTCATCTAGTCCAACCCGCTGGTGAAGCAGGAGACGGTTACAGAATCAATAGAAGGACAGGTTTGGAAAGGACCTCGGAGGTCATCTAGTCCAACCCCCTGCTCAGGCAGGAAACCCTTACAGAATCATAGAAGGACAGAGTTGGAAGGGAGCTCGGAGGTCATCTAGTCCAGCCCCCTGCTCAGGCAAGATACTCTTAAAGAATCATAGAATAACAGAGCTGGAGGGGATCTCGGAGGTCATCCAGTCCAACCCCCTGCTCAGGCAGGAGACCCTTACAGAATCATAGAATAACAGAGTTGGAAGGGAGCTCGGAGGTCATCTAGTCCACCCCCTGCTCAGGCAGGACACTCTTAAAGAATCATAGAATAACAGAGCTGGAGGGGATCTCGGAGGTCGTCCAGTCCAACCCCCTGCTCAGGCAGGAAACCCTTACAGAATCATAGAAGGACAGACTTGGAAGGGACCTTGGAGGTCATCTAGTCCAACCCCCTGCTCAGGCAGGAGACCCTTACAGAATCATAGAATAACAGAGCTGGAGGGGATCTCGGAGGTCGTCCAGTCCAACCCCCTGCTCAGGCAGGAAACCCTTACAGAATCATAGAATAACAGAGTTGGAAGGGAGCTCGTAGGTCATCTAGTCCAGCCCCCTGCTCAGGCAGGAAACCCTTACAGAATCATAGAATAACAGAGTTGGAAGGGAGCTCGGAGGTCATCTAGTCCAGCCCCCTGTTCAGGCAGGAAACCCTTACAGAATCATAGAACCACACAGCTGGAAGGGAGCTCGGAGGTCATCTAGTCCAGCCCCCTGCTCAGGCAGGAAACCCTATGCCGTTTCCGACAAGTAGCCATCCAGTCTCCCCGTGTTGGAGCATTCCCAGCTTCTGGTGGCCGCTTGTGTTTCCACCGCTGTCGGGAATTGGTCTTCCCGAAATAAGGAATAGGCGGGGGCCGGGGCGTGTCGGCTGCCCGGAAATCAAGAAGACCACAAAGGTCCTCTCGTCTTTCGATCCGTCTTGAGATTCCCCCCCCAAAAGCCATCCGGTCTCGGAATCCGCACGTCTGGAACGTGGGACTCTGGCTCCGTGGTGGCTTCCCTTCTCCTTCAGCCCCCCTTCCTGTATTCCAGGTGGACCTTCGGCCTCAGGAAGGCCTCTTCCCAAACCGGCTGAACACCACCACCACCGCCGCCGGTTTGGCCACGCCAAGCCTGTCCAGGCGACTCTGGCCGATGCTCCAGAAGAACATCTGCCAGGTTCTCCCACCCCGAAGAGCCACGTCCCACGCGGGGACTCCTTTTTCGTGGCCGACTTCGGCTCCGTCGGGAGACCTTCCCCCCGTAGCAAGAGAGGGTCCAGAAAAGGAGATGGCCCGGCTTTGGAAGCGGTGGAAGCTTCGAAGGAGCTACCTCCAGAAAGTTGGGATCCGGAAGCTTCCGCCGCCTTGAAGAAGAAGAAGAAGAAAGGGAAGGCAAAGAAAGGGCCGCCGCCACGGGGCGCCGACCTGTGGGAGGACCCGTTTCGAAGCCCACTGGCTCCAGACCTTCTCCGGGAAGCTTCTAAAGAGGTCTCGTGGGCCTCCGGCGAAGTTCCCGGAAAGCCTTCTTTGAAGCTCGGTCTTGGAGGACGTCAACCGGATGGCCCTGGGCGTCCATCTTTTCCTCCGGTGGAGATTGAAGAGCCTTCCAAATTTCCCTCGGAGCCCAAACCGGGAGAGCAGAGCCAAGCCAAAGCACGGGCGGACGACGGCTCAGCGTGGCAGCCCGAAAGTCCAAAGGGAGAACTTTCTGAGGACCAGAAGAAGCAGCCCAGAAGTTCTTCTTCTCCTCTTCCTCCTTCTCCTCCTGGCGCCGAAGTACGTCCCGCGGAGAAAAGCGTAGAGTTGACGTCTCGGACACCTCCAAAGGCCTCAAATGTTGACGGGTCCGCTTGGGAGACCAGCTCTGCGGCTGGGCAGAAGGTTGAGATCCAGACCGTAGACCTTCTGGTGGCACCTGACAAGGTTCCTCCAGAGTTTCAAGGTCTGGGAAGGAAAGAAGAGCCGGCGGAAAAAGCCAAGGAACTGGAGGAGGTCTTCAAGAAGGAGAGCGAGGCGAAGAGAGATCTCCACCTTCCCGCTGACTCCAACGCGACCGTCCCAACTCAAGAAGGAACGCCTCTTCATCAAGGCGGAGAAGACAACTCCGGCGTCTCAGGGACCCCCGAAGAAAGTCCACGGAGCCAACGATCCGGTTTTCATTCTGCCCAAGCTCCACTCGTGGTGGAACCCACCTCAGATCCTGCCCAGCCTTTGTTCGTTGGTGGTGGCCCTGTGTCCTTCACCGGCCCGACGGAGGAGCTCCTTGGCCTTCCTGTTCCAGAACTTCCAACCGCTCTCAAGTTGGGACACGACCAGCCCAAGAAGAGAGACAGCGATGGGAAAAGCAAGAAAGCCAAGCCAATCCCAGAAGTGAAGGAAGAGAAGATTGGCTGGAGCAAAGCTTCAGCCGTGGTAGATCTTGAGGGCCTGGGCGAGATCGGTTGGACAACCAGGAACCCAGAACAGACTTTATCCACTTCTCCGGGAGCGAGAGAGAAGCCAAAGAAGAGATCCAGCGTGGGGAAGAGCAGAAAGTCCGAGGAGAGAAGCTCCTTCAGGCAACCGTTCCTCACCACCATGGAGGACCACCTAGCTTCTCGGCAGATGTTTGACCCAACCCAACGGAGGGGAGAGAAGGAAGGGGCTGACATCACCTTTGCCGATGGTCTGAAGCAAACAAGTCCTCCCTTTGTCCCCTCGGGCGAAAACATCCAAGGTTCTCCAGATGGAGTTGACACTCTTCCATCGGCGTTTCCCTTCATCTCGGAAGCCCCCGAGAAGCAGACGGAACGCCGGGTTCTCCTTGAGTCCACGGTCCCCGGGCCGGATCGGAACAAGGGACCCCCTTGGGCCAGCCCACCTGGCGGAGGAGAAGACCTCAGCTTCGGGTGGGCCACCGGCAAAACCAAGAAGAGGAGCAGCGACGGGAGAAGCAAAACCTCTCGCCGAGGTCCCTCGGCGGGACCATCTCTGAAGCCGGAGAAGACGTCGGATGAGAGGGACGGGCTGGTGTCTTCCAAGAAAGGCGATTTCGTTCAAGAAGGTCCTCCCAAGAGTCAAGGGCTAGAACTTCCAGGCGCCGCCCAACTGTTTCCCGTCCTGCTGGAAACAACGGGCGGAAAGAAGGGGGAAAACGTTGGCTTGGAGGAGTTGTCCACCGCAGGAGAGAAAGCCAACCCTGCTAAGGCCGAAGATCTCCACGAGACCAAAGAAACACCTCCTAAGGGGCAGGAAGCTCACCAAGATGGAGGTGGAGAAGGTCCATCCAAGCCACATGTTCTCCTCCCTCAAGTCCTGGAGGAAGTGAAGAAACCAGAGGGTGATCTTCAAGATCTCCAAGTTCCTAAGGTCTCGGAGATGAAGGCAGAACCATCGAGTCAACGCCACCGAGGAGTTAAGATTGAGGAGGTCCCCACCTCCCACGGCGCCAAGGAGGAGACCTCAGAAGATCTCCTCAAGCCTCCAGGCCAGCTTCCCGCCGAGCTCTTGGTTGAAGAAATGTTTGGAGGACAGAAGAAAGGAAAGAGTGGGCCAGACCTGCCTACTTTGGAACAATCCGTCCCGTTTCTGGACACATCGGAGACCGGGAGAGTCCTAGAAGCTGAGAGTAAGGTGAAGACCAAAGCATCGAGAGCTTCTAGAGAGAAGAAAGATGGCGTCTCCGATCTTTCCGGTCCGCAACCCCTCAAAAAGTCCACGGAGAAGAAAAGCAAGAAGACCTCGATTGTCCCTCCAGAAGAAACCAAGGAAGACATCCGCCGTGAAGACCCTCGTCGGGGAGGTGGCTCGGACTTCACCCTAGGAGAAGCGGAGGTCGTCGATGAAAACAGGAACATCCAGAGCTTCCCTCCCGGACGTCAACTGCGTTGGGAAGAGGACCTGACCAACGTCTTTGACCCAGCTGGAGCTCTTGAGGAAGCCACCGCCCAAACTCAAGGTCCTACCTGCCCCTTCTTACAACACTCCAGCAAGTTGGCCGACGAGGGGCCATTTTGTCTCCCCCAGTTCCTACAAGACGCCAAGTTGGGGGACCAGAAGATCCCGGAGGAGCTCCAGGAGAACTTGGCCAAGCTTGAAGGCCGAGACGTAGAAGCTTCCTTGGTCATGAAAGCTGGGGTGGATGTCAGGGAGAAGAGGAAGAAGAACAAGAGGACCACCGAAGGCCGTGACTCGGTGGCCGAAACGCATCATGGTTCCCACTTAGCAGAAGAAAGCAGAGGAGCGGAGCTTGGAGACCCAAGAGAAGGTCTTGGCTCACCAGAAATGGTGGAGGAGAAGCCAAAGATGGCTCCTGGGCTGGTGGCGGAAGGACGGGGTGGCCTTGCAGGAGACGATGAGGTCCCTACGGAAACACAAGCTCTTAAGGGGTCCGAGAAGGAAGCGTCAACTCTTCTAACTGCAACGGCCGTCCTTGGGGGTGGAAGTTCTCCACCAGGAACGGGAGCAGAAGATGGAGGAGAAGCTGAACCGAGGCCTCCTGACAGTTCAGGAAGTCGGTGGAGGACCGATAACGTCCCGGCGGAGGAAGTGGGCAACCTCTTGTCCGCTCACGACAAGGACGGGCCCAAGATGGTCCCTCTCCTTCGACCAACCGACGGGGAGGAGGAGAAGAAGACCGGCCAACTTGGAGAAACCAGCCAACTGCCCGACGGGCCGAGCTTGAGAGCCGAAGGCGGAGAACCACCCGCCTCGACGTCACCGGCGGTGGCCGATCATGCTGAGCGAGGCCCACCGGCAGAGGTCAAGAAAGAGAGCCCGGCCAGACCTCCTCCACCCATGAAGGGCTACATGAGACCCACCAAGTCGCGGGGGCTTCCTTCGCCGAGGGACGCCGCTCCGGAGCGAGGCCGGCGAAGGCCTGGGAATGCCGCCGACGGGCCGCTTCTCCCCAGCCGGCGAGACACAGGTGTGTGCTTGCGATTGCGGCCGCCGGGCACCTTCCAGCTTTGCGTGTGAGACACCTTTTTGGCGTTTGGGCCCGAGCACCTAACTTAACCCTTTTGGCTGTTGGCATGACCGCGTTCCTGGCTTGTCTCGGGAGAGGCCGTGGTTTGAATCCGCTTGGCCGAGCCTCCCGGCCCGATCTGGAACTCAAGCTGGGCCCGCCGCGTTGCCTCCCGCTTCTGGTCTGTGTGCTTCTTAACCCGGTTTGTGTCTTTTGTGGGGTCACTAACCTGGGGAAGGTGGTCCTCCTCTCGGGCTAAGGAGACTGTTGGGTTGGAAGCCTTCGCTGAGGCTGTAGACCACCTCCATCTAGCTCAGGAACCCCTTGAGGGACCTCTTCAGGCTGTAGACCACTTTCCTCTATCTAAGGAACGTCTTGAGGGACCTCTTGAGGCTGTAGACCACCTCCATCTATCTAAGGAACCTCTTGAGGCTGTAGACCACCTTCCTTTTATCTAAGGAACCTCTTTAGGAACCTCTTGAGGCTGTAGACCACCTCCATCTAGCTCAGGAACCTCTTGAGGGACCTCTTGAGGCTGTAGACCACCTCCATCTATCTAAGGAACCTCTTGAGGCTGTAGACCACCTTCCTTTTATCTAAGGAACCTCTTTAGGAACCTCTTGAGGCTGTAGACCACCTCCATCTAGCTCAGGAACCTCTTGAGGGACCTCTTGAGGCTGGAGACCACCTTCCTCTATCTAAGAAACCTCTTGAGGGACCTCTTGAGGCTGTAGACCACCTCCCTCTATCTCAGGAACCTCTTGAGGAACTTCTTGAGGCTGTAGACCACCTTCCTCTATCTAAGGAACCTCTTGAGGAACCTCTTGAGGCTGTAGACCACCTTCCTCTATCTAAGGAACGTCTTGAGGAAACTCTTGAGGCTGTAGACCAGCTCCCTCTAGCTCAGGAACCTCTTGAGGAACCTCTTGAGGCTGTAGACCACCTTCCTCTATCTAAGGAACCTCTTGAGGAAACTCTTGAGGCTGTAGACCAGCTCCCTCTAGCTCAGAAACTTCTTGAGGGACCTCTTGAGGCTGTAGATCTCCTCCCTCTAGTTCAGGAACTTCTTGAGGCTGTAGACCAGCTCCCTCTAGCTCAGGAACCTCTTGAGGCTGTAGACCAACTTCCTCTATCTAAGGAACCTCTTGAGGCTGTAGACCACCTTCCTCTATCTAAGGAATGTCTTGAGGAAACTCTTGAGGCTGTAGACCACCTTCCTCTATCTAAGGAACCTCTCGAGGAACCTCTTGAGGCTGTAGACCACCTTCCTCTATCTAAGGAACGTCTTGAGGAAACTCTTGAGGCTGTAGACCAGCTCCCTCTAGCTCAGGAACCTCTTGAGGAACCTCTTGAGGCTGTAGACCACCTTCCTCTATCTAAGGAACCTCTTGAGGAACCTCTTGAGGCTGTAGACCACCTATCTAAGGAACGTCTTGAGGAACGTCTTGAGGCTGTAGGCCACCTGCCCTCTATCTCAGGAACCTCTTGAGGAACCAATTGAGGCTGTAGACCACCTCCCTCTATCTCAGGAACCTCTTGAGGAACTTCTTGAGGCTGTAGACCACCTTCCTCTATCTAAGGAACCTCTTGAGGAACCTCTTGAGGCTGTAGACCACCTTCCTCTATCTAAGGAACCTCTTGAGGAAACTCTTGAGGCTGTAGACCAGCTCCCTCTAGCTCAGAAACTTCTTGAGGGACCTCTTGAGGCTGTAGACCACCTTCCTGCTCAGTTGGAGTCTTGCTGACATGGCTCTTGACTGCTAGGAACATACATTGGACTCGGCTGTCCTCCTGTCCTTCTGGGAAGATGTTTCCAACAGCAAACCCAACGTGGATTCTGGGGAACATCTCAGACCATGGCAGGAGAGACTTGAATTAATGGTAGCGAATCAAAGAGTTGAAGGCCCTTTCATGGTCCAGACGTGGGTTTCCTCTTCAACCCGACCATTTTTGGAGCCCAGAGGTCCATAACGTCCCATGACCATGAGTCACCACCTCTGCTGGACCTTCTCCATTCATCTGGAGATGTTCGAGGTGGGCCACCTGACCTGGTTTTTTGTCCCTCAGCTTCTCTTTCTTAAACACCCCGGGGACTTCAAGTCACGTTCAACGTGGTACGGTTGGGCCGTCTCGAGTCGGGTCACGAAGCAAGGCGCACGTTTCGTGTGTGTGTCTCTGTGTGTGTGTTTGTGTTTGTGTAGACCGTTCAACAACACGTCTTTGCATGGAAGGAACTCCGGGGAACTCACGTTGCATCTTGTTGGACGTTTGTCGCAACCCATCAAGTTGTCGCCTTTGCGGGAGGGTGGTTTGGTGTGTTTCCTGCACGGAATTGTCCCTCGGGGGTGTGCGTTTGTGGGTGTTGTGTGTCCAAAGTGAAAGAAGTAGCATCAAAACCGCATGGGTCTGTTTGCTTGCACACTTTTCTACCGGAAAGTCCTCGACTTACGACCACAGCAGCGCCCCCCCCCCCAAAAAAAAAATTTTGGTCACTAAGCGAGACACGGGTGAAGTGAGTTTTGCCCCGCTTGACAACCTCTCTAGCCACCTTGGCTAAGCGGATCTCTCCCGTCGTTAAGTTAGTCACGCGGTCCTTAAGCGAATCCAGCTCTCCCCCGTTGACTCGCAAAAGGGGATCGCGTGCCCTGCCGGGGGAACGCGGCGACCGTCGCAAATGCGAGTCAGTTGCCAAGCTTCCCGAACGTCGATCCCGTGACCGCGGGCATGCTGCAGCGGTGGCAAGCGTGGGAACAACGGTGAATTGAGTCGCTCCCTTCGGTCCCATTGTCACTTTGAACCGTCACTAAATGAAGCGTCTGTCCTAAGTGGAGGACCGTCTGTATTTGAGCAAATTCAAGAGGAGATGGAGAGGGGTTTGTGGGGCGGGGGCTATACTGGTTATACTGGTCTTTAGCTTCCAGTTTTGAACTGGGGAGAGAGCGCAGATGGCTGCGGCCCAGGTCACAATAACGCACAACGTCTCTTGTCGGTAACACAATCCGGCATTGGTCACAAACTTGGGACAGTGAGAGATGGCTGTGGACTTCCACTCCCAGAATTCCCTGCTGACTGAGGGATTCTGGGAGTTGAAGTCCAGACTTCTTAAAGCAGGATGGCTGGGGAATACTGGGAGGGGAAGTCCATATATTTTTTTTAAAGCATGTTGGCTAAGGAATTCTGGGAATTGAAGTCCATGTATTTTTAAAACATTGTGGCTGGGGGATTCTGGGAGTTGAAGTCCACCCCTCTTAAAACATGCTGGCTGGGGAATTCTGGGAATTGAAGTCCATGTATTTTTAAAACCTTGTGGCTGGGGGATTCTGGGAGTTGAAGTCCACCCCTCTTAAAACATGCTGGCTGGGGAATTCTGGGAATTGAAGTCCATGTATTTTTAAAACATTGTGGCTGGGGGATTCTGGGAGTTGAAGTCCACCCCTCTTAAAACATGCTGGCTGGAGGATTCTGGGAATTGAAGTCCATGTATTTTTAAAACATTGTGGCTGGGGGATTCTGGGAGTTGAAGTCCACCCCTCTTGAAACATGCTGGCTGGAGGATTCTGGGAGTTGACCATGTAGGTTAAAGCATGCTGACTGGGGGATTCTGGGAATTGAAGTCCACCCTTCTTAATGCATGCCAGCTGGGGGATTCTGGGAGTCGAAGTCCACCCCTTTTAAAGGATGATGGCTGAGGAATTGTGGGAGTTGAAGTCCATGTAACTTAAGGCATGCTGTGTGGTGGATTCTGGGAGTTGAAGTCCATATAGCTTAAAGCCAGATGCCTGGGGGATTCTGGGAGTTGAAGTCCAGACCGCTTAAAGAATGCTGGCTGGGGAATTCTGGGAGTTGTAGTCCATCCCTCTTAAAGCATCCTAGCTGGGGGATTCTGGGAGCTGAAGACCAGGGATCTTAAAGGAAGCGAGCTGGAGGATTTGGGGAGTCGTCCTCCCCTCTTAAAGCAGGCCGGCTGGGGGATTCTGGGAGTGGAAGTCCACTCCTCTTAAAGCAGGCCGGCTGGGGTATTCTGGGACGAAGTCCAGGTCAAACTGTACCAAGGGTGAGAAACGGATGGCGAGAGATAGCAAGGCGATAGCGAGGTACCGATCCGAGCTTCTCTACATGCTGTCCTGAGGGATTCTGGGAGTTGTCGTGCGTGAACCACGTCTGAACCACTGAAGACGTGCGGATGGATTCCGGGGGATTCTGGGAGTTGAAGTCCATTCATCTTCAAGCTTCCAACCTTGAGGAACACTCCTATAGTTTTCAAGGCCCTGAGGCGGGCCGCCCTGCCTCGGTTGCTTGGAAGCGGTATGGACCCCTGGAAAAGAGATGGAGGGATCCCGGGGGATTCTGGGAGTTGGAGTCCACCCAGGTGGAAGGTTGCAAATTCCTCAAAGGATCTTCTGCAAACCGGGAAAGGAGGTCTTCTCCAACCTCAAGCCGTGAGACCATCGCCTTCCTCCAAGTAGTAAGAGTGGATTTCTCCTCTCCCAAGCTCGGGTGTGGTTGTGTAGCCACAGACCCACAAGGCAGCCTTTAGCATCTCCCCGGTTGACTCCGGTGGCGCCCGTGCACAACCTTCTCCCAAGGTGTGTGTGGTTGTCTTGGAAACCGGTTCGGAGAGGACCTTGCTGGCAAGCGTTCCTCGGCTGCTGTGTGTGCGTGTGTGTGTGTGTGTGTATTTGTGTGTTGTTGCACCAAACCCGTGTGAGCTGGAAGCGTGGCACCAAAATAGAAGCTTCCAGGCTGCCGTGGGTGGGAACCGACAACCGGCGACGCAATGCGGCCGGTGCGTTGGAAGCCGCCGTCGGTTCTCGGGCGGGATTGAGGTCCATCTGCGTCAGCTCTGTCTCCCACAAAGCCCATTATCCTCAGCCGGGAGGCCCACGCAAGACTGGCTTCACAGCCGGGCCCAAAATCCGAAGGCCGCCTAAGTTCTGCAGAACCCTCGGCCCTTTTTATGACTGGCGGACTTCAACTCCCAGAATTCCTGAGCCGGCCATGCTGAGGGGAACGAGAGAGGTTTCCAAGCTGAGCCAGGCCGGCTCAGGAATTCTGGGAGTTGAAGTCCACGAGTCATGAAGGGGCCAAAGTTTCCCTCATGCTGGCTCAGGAATTCTGGGAGTTGAAGTCCACGAGTCATGAAGGGGGCCAAGGTTTCCCTCATGCTGGCTCAGGAGTTCTGGGAGTTGAAGTCCACGAGTCATGAAGGGGGCCAAGGTTTCCCTCATGCTGGCTCAGGAATTCTGGGAGTTGAAGTCCACGAGTCATAAAAGAGCCAAGTTGGCCTACCCCTGGCCTAGGCCACTTTATGACTTGAGGACTTCAACTCCCAGAATTCCTGAGCCGGCCACGCTGAGGGGAACGGGAGAGGTTTCCAAGCTGAGCCAGGCCGGCTCAGGAATTCTGGGAGTTGAAGTCCACGAGTCATGAAGGGGGCCAAGGTTTCCCTCATGCTGGCTCAGGAATTCTGGGAGGTGAAGTCCACGAGTCATAAAAGAGCCAAGTTGGCCTACCCCTGGCCTAGGCCACTTTATGACTTGTGGACTTCAACTCCCAGAATTCCTGAGCCAGCCATGCGGAGGGGAACGGGAGAGGTTTCCAAGCTGAGCCAGGCCGGCTCAGGAATTCTGGGATTTGAAGTCCACCAGTCATGAAGGGGGCCAAAGTTTCCCTCATGCTGGCTCAGGAATTCTGGGAGTTGAAGTCCACGAGTCATGAAGGGGGCCAAGGTTTCCCTCATGCTGGCTCAGGAATTCTGGGAGGTGAAGTCCACGAGTCATAAAAGAGCCAAGTTGGCCTACCCCTGGCCTAGGCCACTTTATGACTTGTGGACTTCAACTCCCAGAATTCCTGAGCCAGCCACGCGGAGGGGAACGGGAGAGGTTTCCAAGCTGAGCCAGGCCGGCTCAGGAATTCTGGGAGTTGAAGTCCACGAGTCATGAAGGGGGCCAAGGTTTCCCTCATGCTGGCTCAGGAATTCTGGGAGGTGAAGTCCACGAGTCATAAAAGAGCCAAGTTGGCCTACCCCTGGCCTAGGCCACTTTATGACTTGTGGACTTCAACTCCCAGAATTCCTGAGCCAGCCATGCTGAGGGGAACGGGAGAGGTTTCCAAGTTGAGCCAGGCCGGCTCAGGAATTCTGGGAGTTGAAGTCCACCAGTCATAAAAACAGCCATTGTTGCCTACAACGGGGTTAAGGAATCAGGCTAGAAATTGGGAGAGGGTGAGTTCTAGTTTTTGGGGTTTTTTTGCCTTCGGCTGGCTTGGGGCCAGTTGCCTGGACGCCGGGAGTTGTAGTCCTGGGGTTTTGCATGAAAGGTGGCTGGGTGACTTTGGGCCAGTCACCAGGCGACGGTGAGTTCTAGTCCCGCCTGAGGCAGGAAAGCCGGCTGGGTGACTTTGGGCCAGTCACCAGGCGACGGTGAGTTCTAGTCCCACCTTAGGCATGAAAGCCGGCTGGGTGGCTTTGGGCCAATCACCAGGAGACGGTGAGTTCGAGTCCCGCCTTAGGCACGAACGTAGGCTGGGTGACTTTGGGCCAATCACCAGGAGACGGTGAGTTCTAGTCCCACCGTAGGCATGAACGTAGCCTAGGTGACTTTGGGCCAATCACCAGGAGACGGTGAGTTCTAGTCCCGCCTGAGGCAGGAATACCGGCTGGGTGACTTTGGGCCAATCACCAGGAGACGGTGAGTTCTAGTCCCACCGTAGGCACGAACGTAGCCTAGGTGACTTTGGGCCAATCACCAGGAGACGGTGAGTTCTAGTCCCGCCTGAGGCAGGAATACCGGCTGGGTGACTTTGGGCCAATCACCAGGAGACGGTGAATTCTAGTCCCACCTTAGGCACGAACGTAGGCTAGGTGACTTTGGGCCAATCACCAGGAGACGGTGAATTCTAGTGCTACCTTAGGTATGAAACCTGGCTGGCTGACTTTGGGCCAGTCGCCAGGCGACGGTGAGTTCTAGTCCCGCCTTAGGCACGAAAGCTGGCTGGCTGACTTTGGGCCAGTCGCCAGGCGACGGTGAGTTCTAGTCCCGCCTTCGGCACGAAAGCTATCTGGGTGACTTGGGGCCAGTTCCTCCCTCTCTCAGCTCGTGCTACCTCGCAGGGCTGTTGTTTGGGGGTGCAAAAGAGGAGGAGCCAAAGACGGACTTCTTTATAAACAATACGAAGGCGGCGGCATCCAATCCCACCGCGTAAATTCAGTGTTTGCCCCCTTTTCACTTCCTCTCCCCTGGCCTTCCTCTGGTCCTCTGCTTGCGAGCAGTCCTCGGCTTACGACCGTTCGCTTCGCGACCGTTCCAAGTCACAACAGCGCCGGGGGTGGGTGGTGGAAAAAAAGCGAGCCGGGGTCGTTTTTCCCCACATCCACGGCCGGCGCGACATCCCCACGGTCTGCCGATCCAACGTCCGACGATACGCGACGGACTCACTTTTACGACGGGGGCTCGGCGTAGCGGCGAAGCCAGCTCCGCTTCGCGGCCGTGGGCCTCTACTCAACCCCACCCACCCCCGATTCGCTTAACGACGGTTGAGGACTCTCGGTTTCGGAGCAAAGGGTGGGCAAGGTTTGGTGTGTGCGTGGGGGCGGGGAGGAAAGGAGGATTGTGGAGAAAGGAGCGCACAACTTAACAACTTCACACTTCTCTCTCTCCCTGCACCCGGCGTGCGCGCGCTACGTCTCCCGAGGATCCTTTCATTCCAGATGGGCGGGCGATGGGATAAAAATAACTCCTGGCAAATGAAGCGCCAGGCATTGTGAGTGCGGTAGAAAGTGTGTGTGTGTGTGTGTGTGTGTTTGTGTGTGGTGCGCACAGCCGCACTGCAAGGGCAGAGCTTTCTCCTCCTCAAAACAGCCAGCACAGCATTGTTGAGATGTGTTTTTCCGGCTTCCAAGGGAATTCAATGCGGGCACGTGGCGCCTAGTGGCGCCTGGCAGAGGACAAAGAGATGTGTGTGTCTGTGTGTGTGTGTGTGTGTGTGTGTGTGTGTGTGTGTGTGTGTGTGTTGATCTGGGGGGGCGGGTTGGGAAAGTTAGGGGGACCGCAGGAGACAGGCGGCCGTGCGACCTCGAATCGCCAAATGCAGGTGGTCCTCGACTTACGACCGCTGCATTCCTGTCGCTAAGCAAGGCGGTCGTTAAGTGAGTCGCACCCTTTTTTAAAAAAAAAATTTGCCGTGAATTTTTCGGCGAATCCCTGCCGTCGTGGCCTGAGTCAGGACGGTCGCTCAGCGAAGCCGGCTTCCCCCTTGTTCGCTAACGGGGTATCGCGTGATCCCGGGAGCCTTCGACCGTCATAAATACGAGACGGTTTCCGAGCACCCGAACGTGGATCGCGTGAGCCTGGGGGAGGGGTGGGGGCGGGAGGGACGTGCCGTGACGGTCGTAAGGGTGAGGACTGGTCCTCACGTCGCTTTGGGTTCGGTGTCGTGGCAAGTTTGAAACGGTCGCTAAACAAGGCGTCGTAAGCCGGGGACTTGCCTGTCTTATATGATGGGAACGTCCCGAAGGGCGATCCAGGTGACCCCCGCCTGAGATTCTGCTGTATGGGCAAATAGCTGCCATTGGCCCGTTTTGGTTGTCTTATGACGGTCGTAAGTATGAGGACCGGCCGTGAATCTCATTCTTCAGGCTGTTGAAACTAGTCGAACGGTCCCTAAACGAACAGTGGTGAGACGGGGGATGCTCTGTACATTGGGGGAGATGATTTTGGAATAGGAAAAGATACAAGTTAGACTGTTAATTACAGAGGTGGAAGGGACCTTGGAGATCATCTAGCCCAACCCCCTGCTCAGGCTGCAGACCCTTACAGAATCGTTAGGGTATCAGAGTTGGAAGGGGCTGCGGAGGTCATCTAGTCCAATCCCACGTTCAGGGAGGACTCCCTTACAGAATCATAAAGCTTCAGACTTGGGAGGCACCTTGGAGGTCATCTAGCCCAACCCCCTGCTCAGACAGGAGACACTTACAGAATGATAGACTATCAGTCGGAAGGGATCTTGGAGGTCATCTAGCCCAACCCCCTGCTCAGACAGGAGACACTTACAGAATGATAGAATATCAGTCGGAAGGGATCTTGGAGGTCATCTAGTCCAACCCCTGCTCATTACATAATTCTCGAGTTGGAAGGGATCTTGGAGGTCATCTAGCCCTACCCCCTGCTCACGCAGCAGACCCTTACAGAATCATAGAGTATCAGACTTGGAAGGCACCTTCGAGGTCATCTAGCCCAACCCCCTGCTCAGACAGGAGACACTTACAGAATGATAGAAAAGCAGTCGGAAGGGATCTTGGAGGTCATCTAGTCCAACCCTCAGCTCAGGCCAGAGACACTTGTAGAATAACAGGGTTGGAAGGCACCTTTGAGGTCATCTAGTCCAACCCCCTGCTGAAACAGGAGACCCTTACAGAATCATAGAGTATCAGAGTTGAAAGGGCCCTTGGAGGTCATCTAGTCCAACCCTCAGTTCAGGCAGGAGATGCTTATAGAATAACAGGGTTGAAAGGAACCTTTGAGGTCATCTAGCCCAACCCCCTGCTCAGACAGGAGACACTTACAGAATGATAGAATATCAGTCGGAAGAGATCTTGGAGGTCATCTAGCCCAACCCCCTGCTCAGACAGGAGACACAGAATGATAGAATATCAGTCGGAAGGGATCTTGGAGGTCATCTAGCCCAACCCTTGCTCATTAAATAATATTTATATATATATATATATATATATATATATATATATATATATATATATATATATATATATATATATATATATATATATATATATATATATATATATATATATATATATATATATATATATATATATATATATATATATATATATATATATATATTTAATCCCATTTATATCCCGCCCTTCTCCGAAGACTCAGGGCGGCTTACAATCTAAGCACAAATCAATGTGCTTAGCATGAATCATAGAGCATCAGAGTTGGAAGGGACCTGGGAGGTCATCTAGTCCAACCCCCTGCTGAAACAGGAGACCCTTTCAGAATCATAGAGTATCGGAGTTGGAAGGGACCTTGGAGGTCATCTAGTCCAACCCTCTGCTCAGGCAAGAGACACTTATAGAATAACAGGGTTGGAAGGAACCTTGGAGGTCATCTAGCCCAACCCTTGCTCATTACATAATCATAGAGCATCAGAGTTGGAAGGGACCTTGGAGGTCATCTAGCCCTACCCCCTGCTCACACAGTAGACCCTTTCTGAATCATAGAGTATCAGAGTTGGAAGGGACTTTGGAGGTCCCTCTGCTCAGGCAGGAGACGCTTATAGAATAACAGGGTTGGAAGGGACCTTGGAGGTCATCTAGTCCAACCCCCTGCTCAGACAGGAGACCCTTACAGAATCATAGAGTATCGGAGTTGAAAGGGTCCTTGGAGGTCATCTAGTCCAACCCTCAGCTCAGGCAAGAGACACTTGTAGAATAGCAGGGTTTGAAGGCACCTTTGAGGTCATCTAGTCCAACCCCCTGCTCAAAGAAGGAGACCCTTACAGAATCAGAGCAGAGCAGAGTTGGAAGAGACCTCAGAAGTTATCTAGTCCAAATCCGGCTTCCCCAATTGGCATTGCAGAATTTCCAATTGCTAAGTGAGACAGTTGCTAAGTGAGTTTTGACCCGCTTTAGGACCGTTTTCCCACGGTTGTTAAGCGAATCGCAGTTGTGAAGTGGGCCCCTCGGTGGTGAAGTGCCCCGTGGACTTTGCTCCTCCGTAGGTCGCAGAACCCAAGGACCGCCGTAAATGTCAACCAGGTTGCAGATGTCTGAATTTTAATCGCCTGGTCTCGGGGATGCCGCAAAGGTCGTAAGTGTGAGAAACGGTCCGAAGTCTCTCATTTTTCCGTGCTTGCTGTCACTTTGAACAGCCACTAAGTGAAGTGTTGTAAGTTGAGGACCTCATCTGCCTTGCAGCCTCCTCTGAAGGGTTAGCGTGCCTCCTAAAGCGCATCTCCCAGTTAGTCCTCGGCTGAACGACCAGAGTGCCCCACTCTAAGCAAGTTTCATCGCCAAGCGATGCCCGCCTCGTTTGACGACCTTCCCTTGGCCTGCTTCTCCAGCAAAGCCCTGCCGCCGTGCCGTCACGAAGCGAATCGCGGGGCCGTGAAGCCCATCTAGACTCCCTTCTTGACTTTTTCCGCCTCGACAACGAGCATCCCCTGTTCCCAGGGACGCTGGAAATACGTTCCGGTTGCCGAACGGGTGGGACCGACCGTCGTTAAGTGCGAGGACTGATCCTCGATCGCTACTCCCGGGGCCGTTTTCACTCGGGACGGTCGCTAAGCGAACGGCCGTACGTCGAGGACCGCCTTTATACCCTCCCTGGCTCTTTGAAGGTATTTTTGTGGGGTCCGTCCGGGATTTCCTTTCTCCCCCCCCCGTACGGGCTGCGCAACCGTTCAAGGGGAGAGAAACGCGGTCAGTCGTAGGGCACCATCTGTCTCTCGCACGCCCGTCGAAAAGGCGAGGGGGGGGCTTGGGTTTGTGTCTGTGTTGTTGTTGTTGTTGTTCGTGCCGTACGTCCCGCGGCATCTCGCAGCTGTCCCGGGGCGGAACAGAATCCCTTTTTCAACGGCGGCGGCGGCGTTCCCATTTGAACGGTCGGGCCTTCAGTCTTCCTCGGAAAAAGCTTTTGAGCGCTTATTCTGAATGGCGTCTTTTGTTCCAGGTTACGCAAACACACACACGCACACACAAAGGGAAGAAACGGGGGGGGTGGGGGCGTTGAGGCTCCTGGGGTGAAGAAGAAAGGAAGAGGAGAGGTCCTGGGAGAGAAGAAAAAAAAGAGATTTGACGTCCCTCGGGGTAAAGAAAAAAAGAAAAGAAGCGGCGTTGAGGTTCTCGGGAAGAAAAGAAAATCAGAATTGTGGTCCTTGGGGAAACGAAAAAAGAGATTTGAGGTCCTCGTTGAAAGAAAAAAGAAAATGAGAGGCGTTGAGGTCCTCGGGAAAAGTAAGAGAGATTTGAGGTCCTCGCTTAAAGAAGAAAGAGGAACACAGGAGTTGAGGTCCTCGGAAAAAGAAAAAGAGAATTGAGGTCCTCGGGGAAAAGAAAATGAGAATTGAGGTCCTCGGGAAAAGAGATTTGAGGTGCTCAGGGGAAAAAAAAGAGAGATTTGAGGTCCTCGGGGGAAAAAAAAGAGATTTGAGGTCCTCAAGAAAAGAAAAACAGATTTGAGGTCCTCAAGAAAAGAAAAGAGAGATTTGAGGTCCTCAAGAAAAGAAAAACAGATTTGAGGTCCTCAAGAAAAGAAAAAAGAGATTTGAGGTCCTCAAGAAGAGAAAAAACAGATTTGAGGTCCTCAAGAAGAGAAAAAAGAGAATTGAGGTCCTCAAGAATAGAAAAAGGAGATTTGAGGTCCTCAAGAAGAGAAAAAAGAGATTTGAGGTCCTCAAGAAGAGAAAAAAAAGATTTGAGGTCCTCAAGAAAAGAAAAAGGAGATTTGAGGTCCTCAAGAAGAGAAAAAAGAGATTTGAGGTCCTCAAGAATAGAAAAAGGAGATTTGAGGTCCTCAAGAAGAGAAAAAAAGATCTGAGGTCCTCAAGAAAAGAAAAAGGAGATTTGAGGTCCTCAAGAAGAGAAAAAACAGATTTGAGGTCCTCAGGAATAGAAAAAAGAGATTTGAGGTCCTCAAGAACAGAAAAAGGAGATTGGAGGTCCTCAAGAAAAGAAAAACAGATTTGAGGTCCTCAAGAAGAGAAAAAAGAGAATTGAGGTCCTCAAGAAAAGAAAAACAGATTTGAGGTCCTCAAGAAGAGAAAAAACAGATTTGAGGTCCTCAGGAATAGAAAAAAAAGATTTGAGGTCCTCAAGAAAAGAAAAACAGATTTGAGGTCCTCAAGAAAAGAAAAACAGATTTGAGGTCCTCAAGAAGAGAAAAAAGAGAATTGAGGTCCTCAAGAAAAGAAACAAAAGAGATTTGAGGTCCTCAAGAAGAGAAAAAAGAGAATTGAGGTCCTCAAGAACAGAAAAAGGAGATTTGAGGTCCTCAAGAAAAGAAAAACAGATTTGAGGTCCTCAAGAAGAGAAAAAAGAGAATTGAGGTCCTCAAGAAAAGAAAAACAGATTTGAGGTCCTCAAGAAGAGAAAAAAGAGAATTGAGGTCCTCAGGAATAGAAAAAAAAGATTTGAGGTCCTCAAGAAAAGAAAAACAGATTTGAGGTCCTCAAGAAGAGAAAAAAGAGAATTGAGGTCCTCAGGAATAGAAAAAAAAGATTTGAGGTCCTCAGGAATAGAAAAAAGAGAATTGAGGTCCTCAGGAATAGAAAAAAAAGATTTGAG
This sequence comes from Vipera berus, assembly GCF_964194415.1. NCBI lineage: Eukaryota > Metazoa > Chordata > Lepidosauria > Squamata > Viperidae > Vipera > Vipera berus. Next base: position 131,069,461 of record NC_138205.1, on the reverse strand, counting down.
GTCCTCAAGAAGAGAAAAAAGAATTGAGGTCCTCAGGAATAGAAAAAAAAAAGATTTGAGGTCCTCAGGAATAGAAAAAAGAGATTTGAGGTCCTCAAGAACAGAAAAAGGAGATTTGTGGTCCTCAAGAAGAGAAAAAACAGATTTGAGGTCCTCAAGAAGAGAAAAAAGAGAATTGAGGTCCTCAAGAAGAGAAACAAAAGAGATTTGAGGTCCTCAAGAAGAGAAAAAAGAGAATTGAGGTCCTTGGGTAAAGGGAAAAAAAAGAACAGGAAAAGGTCCTCGGTTACAGAAAAACAGAGATTTCAAGCTGAAACGCTGCCCTCCTCCCCCCCCCCGCGCCGCCCCCCCCCCCCCCCCGTTTCAAAGACAACACAAAACCTGGGGCAAACCCTTCACAAGACAACGCACCCATTGTGAATAGGGAGACCGACACCCTCCCCCATCCCGATCATGCTCGGTGAGCGTGCCGTTTGAAACGAGAACGACGACAACCGTATGAAGGATCGCTCCTCTGCGAGAGCCGACCACAGGGGGGAGGAAGGGTAGAGGCCCTGGCGTGTCGTCACCGCATCACGGTGTCCGGCTGGGTTGGCGTTCCGCCTCAGAAGACGGGGCGAGGAGCGGCAGGCAGGCAGGCAGGCAGGCAGGGATGTCGCTTCCCAAACAGCCCCCGGCCCCCCTCGCCGAATACAGCCAGCTGTGCAAAACCCCCAAGCCCAACGACGGCTTTTCTTCGGACGCGTTCGCCCGGACGGGCACGCCGAAGGAATTTGGCGGGTCGGCTTTTGAGTGGCAGCGGACGGAAGGTAAGCTGAACGAAATCGGTCTCCCCCTCCGTCCGGACGGGCCGGGGAAAACCCCCGGTTTCACCGACGAGGACAAGCTGTGTTTTTTCGAAGGGAAGCTGGAGAAGGACCAAAGGGAAAACGAGGCGCCGTGTCAGCCAGCCTCGGGTCACCTTGAGAAGCGGATGCCGCCGCCGTCGTCGTCTGAAAAGAACCGTTCTGGAGAGAGTCCTGGCATCTTCGGTTTAGCCGGTTGGCAGACTGAGCCGGCCAGAGGCCTGAAGGGGTCCCCAATGCCGGAACCTAAGAGAGGTATCACGGATCAGGAGAAGGCAGGTGCATCAAAGTCGGGAGAGGTGGACGGCAAAGGCGATCCAAAGGTCCCGGATGAATCCCCGAGTCCGAAGGAGTCCGAGATCCGGACTTGGAACCCCACTTTCCCTCCGCTTTTGCCCGAAACTGCTGGACTGAAGAACGGAGTAAGCCCGGTGGAGATTTTCAAGGATGGCTCTCGGCGAAGTGGTTTGGGGTCCGCGCCCAAGGTGGGACCGCCGACGACCACGGTCGAGCTGGCCCAGGACGATGGGAAAGGTGGCGGCAGCTCCTTCGAGAGGGAAGAAGAGGCGAGGTTTCTGTCTGAGCTGGAGGAAAAGCTGGACGCGGCTGCCCCGGAGAGCGGCTTCCTCAACCGGGGGGGCGCCCAGCGGAAAGCCATGCGCCGCGCCATGTCGGAGTGCTCCCACTTGTCCGTCCCCCCCGCCTTCCACCTGGCGGACAAATATCCCGAGCCGGTCAGTGTCCCCGAACGCGAGTCCTCGCCGAGCATCCTTCCACCGACCGTCACGCCGTCTCGCAAGCCGAGCGGGCCGATGAAAAGGTCAGCCACCGTTTCCGACGAGCAGGCCTCATCAGCCCGCCGCCCGGGTGGGGATCGCGCCACCCCCCTTTGCCCCTTTCTCAACGAGCCTGTCCTCCCCGCGGAGGACCAGAAGGAGAACGAGCAGGACGAGGGCGGCGGCCCCTTCAAGAGAGAGCCGGGAACCCCCGGCTCGTTCCAGCCCAAGCTGGAGCTGATCCCGGAGACGAGCGATGGGAAAAAAGGAGAGCGAGACGGGAGAGCAGCTAAAGAGAGCGAGGGCGTCCGACTTAGCGGGGCCATGCCCGCCGCCGAGACCGGTAGACGTTCTCCGAGGCTGGGCCCAGAAGCTTCTTCAGCCGTCCTCGGCGTTCCATCTGCCCGGCCGGGAGGAGAGAAACCCGAGGATAGTAAGTTACTCGCTGTTCTCGTCGTCTTTTTTTTCCCACGGGAAGCCGTTTTGTCTCGAGAACCGGCAAACAGACGGGAGGACGGCTCCGTCCGTTCGTCGCAGAAGACGCCGAACAATAGAAAGCAGGGGCTTCGGCCGACTGGGGAAGGGGAAGGGGGGGCCTGCCAAAAGCCCCCCCCCTCCCCAGGTTGCATTCACCCCTCTTTGTCCCCCCTTCACACACACACACACACACACACACATCCCGGTCGTAAAACCGAGTTACGGGCTTGTTGCAGGATACAAACGAGGGACGGGGGGGGGGACTTTAAAATCGGCATTGGCGAAGTTTGCATGCTGCAGCATGTGTGTGTGTGTGTGTGTGCGCGCGGCAAGGTGGTTGTGTCTTGCTGACTGCGGAGGGTTTTGTCTGTGTGTGTGTGTGTGTGTGTGTGTGTGTGTGTGGAGGCAGAGAACAGCTCTAATGAGGCCAGCACAGCCCCGCTATTCTGCCTAACCGGGATGACAGCTGTCAACCGTGGCTAGGCTGAAAGGGGTGTCCCATCTTTTTTGCCTGCCCGTTGCGACGCCAGGCATTTTGGGGTCAAGTTCCTAGACCTCAAGACCAGCTGGGCTGACTTTGTGGAGAGGCAGAAATGGGCAGCGCAGGGACTCCAATCCAGAACACCACCTTGATTTCTTGATGGTTATTTTTCTTCTTCTTCTTTTTCCAAAGCTGGTTTGTGCAGATCTGGGCTTGTTTTGTTTTTGTGTTTTTGGGTGGCTTGCGAAGGCTGACTTTTAGCTATCATTTGTGGTTTAGCGTTTGGGCTATTTTGTGTGTGTGTGTGTGTGTGTGTGTGTGTGCGATCCCGGAACAGTTTTCGGGGGTGGGGTGGGGGTAGAAAAGGGAGACGAAAATCCGGCCTTCGTTCCCATCCTGGAGAAGTTTGAAACCGGTTCCCGGCTCTCGTTTCAAAGAGCGTCGGTCCCCGTTAGCGACCTCCTCGCTCTAAAACGAGGCTCTGAGGATATTGCGCTCCCCCGGTTTTGTGCGTGCTTGTGTGTGTGTGTGTGTGTGTAGGACCTGACCAGCTGGGAAGGAGACCTCTGAATGGTGGGAGGTGATGGGGAGAAAGTCACAACGTTGCGTTGAGAAGGTCAGGCCAGGAAGAAGACACTTCCTTCCTTCCTTCCTTCCTTCCTGCCTGCCTGCCTGCCTGCCTGCCTGCCTGCCTTCCTTCCTTCCTTCCTTCCTTCCTGCCTTCCTTCCTTCCTTCCTGCCTGCCTGCCTTCCTTCCTTCCTGCCTGCCTTCCTTCCTTCCTTCCTTCCTGCCTTCCTTCCTTCTTTCCTTCCTTCCTGCCTTCCTTCCTTCCTTCCTTCCTTCCTGCCTGCCTTCCTTCCTTCCTTCCTGCCTGCCTGCCTTCCTTCCTTCCTGCCTGCCTTCCTTCCTTCCTTCCTTCCTTCCTGCCTTCCTTCCTTCTTTCCTTCCTTCCTGCCTGCCTTCCTTCCTTCCTTCCTGCCTGCCTGCCTTCCTTCCTTCCTTCCTTCCTGCCTTCCTTCCTTCCTTCCTTCCTGCCTGCCTGCCTTCCTTCCTTCCTGCCTGCCTTCCTTCCTTCCTTCCTTCCTGCCTTCCTTCCTTCTTTCCTTCCTTCCTTCCTTCCTGCCTGCCTGCCTTCCTTCCTTCCTTCCTTCCTGCCTGCCTGCCTGCCTGCCTGCCTTCCTTCCTTCCTGCCTTCCTTCCTTCCTTCCTTCCTTCCTTCCTTCCTTCCTTCCTTTCATTCTCTCTTTCTCTCTTTCTTTCTTTCTCTCTTTCTTTCTTTTCCTCTTTCTTTCTCTCTTTTCCTCTTCCCTTTCCTCTTTTTCTCTCTCTTTCTTTTCCCCTTATCTTTCTTTTTCTTCCTTCCTTCCTTCCCTCCTTTCTTTCTTTTCTACTTTCTTTCTTTCTTTCTTTCTTTCTTTCTTTCTCTTTCTTTTCCTTTTCCCATTCCTCTTTTTCTTTCTCTCTTTCTTTTTCCCTTTGCTTTGTTTTTCTTCCTTCCCTCCTTCCTTTCTTTCTTTCTTTCTTTCTTTCTTTTCCTCTTCCCTTTCCTTTTTCCTTCTCTCTTTCTTTTCCCCTTTTCTTTCTTTTTCTTCCTTCCTTCCTTCCTTCCTTTCTTTCTTTCTTTCTTTCTTTCTTTCTTTCTTCCTTTCTATCTTTCTTTTCCTCTTACCTTTCCTCTTTTTCTTTCTCTCTTTCTTTTTCCCTTTTCTTTCTTTTTCTTCCTTCCCTCCTTTCTTCCTTTCTTTTTCTTTATTTCTCTTTCTTTCTCTTTCTTTTTTCCCCCTTTTCTTTCTTTTTCCTTCCTTCCTTCCTCTTTCTTTCTTTCTTTCATTCTTTCTTTCTTTCTTTTCCCCTTTTCTTTTTCTTTCTTCCTTCCTTCCTTCCTTCCCTCCTTTCTTTCTCTTTCTTTCTTTCTTTCTTTCTCCTCCCTTTTTCTTTCCTTTCTTCCTTTCTTCTCCTTCCTCTTTCCTCCCTCCTTCCTTTCATCCCTTCCTCCCTCCCTTCCTTTCCTGTCCTCCTTCCCCTCTTCCTCAGTTTCTCCTTCCTGTTTTTACTTCCTTTCCTTCTTCCCTCATTCGCTTCCCTTCCTGCTTTCTTGGCTTTCTTCTTCTCCTCCCTCCCTTCCTCCTTCCTTCCTTCCTTCCTACTGTTCCTTCTCTCCTTCCTCTTCCTCCCTCCTCCTTTTCCTTCCTTCCTTCCTTCCTTCCTCCTCCCTGTTTTCCTCCCTCCCTTCCCTCTTCCTCAGTTTCTCCTTGTTTTCTTTTCCTTTCCTTCCTCCCTCCTTTTCCTCTCCTTCATTCCTTCCTTCCTTTCCTCCTCCCTCTCCCCCTCCCTCCTTTCTTCGCTTTCTTTCCCTTCCTTCCTTCCTTCCCTCCGTTTCCCTTTCCTTCCTTTCCGCCCTTTCTCCCTCCCTCCCTCCCTCCCTTTCTTCTATTCCTTCCTTCCCTCCCTCTCTCCTTCCCTTCTTTCTTTTCCTTCCTTCTTTCCTTTCTCCCCCTCCCTTCTTCCCTTTCTCCTTCCTTCCTTCCTGCTTCTCCTTTGTTCCTTTCCTTCCTTTCCGCCCCTTTCGCATCCTTCCTCCCTTTCTTCTATTCCTTCCTTCTTTCTTCTGTCCTTACTCCTTCCCTCCATCCCTTCCTTTCTTCCCTTTCTCCTTCCTTCCTTCCTTCCTGCTTCTCCTTTTTCCTTTCCTTCCTTCCCTCCCTCCCTTCTTCCCTTCTTCCCTTTCTTCCTTTCTCCTTCCCTTTCTCCCCCTCCCTTCTTTCTTCCCTTTCTCCTTCCTTCCTTCCTTCCTGCTTCTCCTTTGTTCCTTTCCTTCCTTCCCTCCCTCCCTCCCTTCTTCCCTTTCTTCCTTTCTCCTTCCCTTTCTCCCCCTCCCTTCTTTCTTCCCTTTCTCCTTCCTTCCTGCTTCTCCTTTGTTCCTTTCCTTCCTTTCCGCCCCCTTCCCATCCTTCCTTCCTTCTATTCCTTCCTTCCTTTCTTTCTTTTCTCACCTTCCCTTCCTTCCTTCCTTCCTTCCTTCCTTTCTTCTATTCCTTCCTTTCTTTCTTTTCTCACCCTCCCTTCCTTCCTGCTTCTCCTTTGTTCCTTTCCTTCCTTTCCGCCCCCTTCCCATCCTTCCTTCCTTCTATTCCTTCCTTCCTTTCTTTCTTTTCTCACCTTCCCTCCTTCCCTTCCTTCCTTCCTTCCTTCCTTCCTTCCTTCCTTCCTTCCTCCCTCCCTCCCTCCCTCTCTCAAACGACCCTTCTGGAGAAAACCTCCTCCCCCTTGGCTGGATTCGCTTCCCCACCCCCCCACCCCGCCCCCCCACCCCCGGGGTGATTGATGGGCCCCGGGGTGTCTTTCTGGGCCGGGGAGGATGGGTCTTCGGCCGACCTCCAAGCCCGTCCGGCAGCCGGGATGAGCAGGCCGGAGAGAAAGGAAGACGGCCGAGAACAAAGGAAGGGTTTCTCTTCCCCCCCCCCTTTTGGCGCGTTCGCCTGGCCGTCGCCTTCGAAAGCTGGCGACTCGCTTTACGTCCGGCGGGGGTGGGGGGGGCGTTCCGGCCACAAAAGGGGAAGCGGGTGAAGAAATCTGGATATATATGGATATATCTCTCTGTGTGTGTGTGTGTGTATAGACACATATATATATACATATATGCGTGTGTGTGTGTGTGTGTGTGTGTGTGTGTGTGTGTGTGTGTGTGTATATATATACTTACGACCAAAAAGGGCCGCCTCCCCCACATACATACACACACACACACATGGGAGTCCTTGACTTACAACCAAAAAGGGCCGTGCCCCCCACATACATACACACACACACACACACACACACACACATGGGAGTCTTTGACTTACGACCAAAAAGGGCCGCCTCCCCCACATACACACACACACACACACACACACACACACACACACACACACATGGGAGTCTTTGACTTACGACCAAAAAGGGCCGCCTCCCCCACATACACACACACACACACACACACACACACACACACACACACACACATGGGAGTCCTTGACGTACGACCCAAAAGGGCCGCCCCCCCCCACATACACACACACACACACACACACATGGGAGTCTTTGACTTACGACCAAAAAGGGCCGCCTCCCCCACATACACACACACACACACACACACACACACACACACACACACACATGGGAGTCTTTGACTTACGACCCAAAAGGGCCGCCCCCCCCCCCCACACACACACACACACATGGGAGTCTTTGACTTACGACCAAAAAGGGCCGCCTCCCCCACATACACACACACACACACACACACACACGGTAGTCCTTGACTTACGACCCAAAAGGGCCGCCCCCCCCCACACACACACACACACACACATGGGAGTCTTTGACTTACGACCAAAAAGGGCCGCCTCCCCCACATACACACACACACACACACACACACACACACACACACACATGGGAGTCCTTGACGTACGACCAAAAAGGGCCGCGCCCCCCACACAGGAGTCCTTGACTTACGACCAAAAAGGGCCGCCCCCCCCCACACACATGGGAGTCCTTGACTTACGACCAAAAAGGGCCGCCTCCCCCACATACATACACACACACACACGCACACACATGGGAGTCCTTGACTTACGACCCAAAAGGGCCGCCCCCCCCCACATACACACACACACACACACACACACACACACACACACATGGGAGTCCTTGACGTACGACCAAAAAGGGCCGCGCCCCCCACACAGGAGTCCTTGACTTACGACCAAAAAGGGCCGCCCCCCCCCACACACATGGGAGTCCTTGACTTACGACCAAAAAGGGCCGCCTCCCCCACATACATACACACACACACACGCACACACACGGTAGTCCTTGACTTACGACCAAAAAGGGCTGCCCCCCCCACACACACACACATGGGAGTCCTTGACTTACGACCAAAAAGGGCCGCCTCCCCCACATACATACACACACACACACGCACACACACGGTAGTCCTTGACTTACGACCAAAAAGGGCCGCCCCCCCCACACACACACACACATGGGAGTCCTTGACTTACGACCAAAAAGGGCCGCCTCCCCCACATACATACACACACACACACGCACACACACGGTAGTCCTTGACTTACGACCAAAAAGGGCCGCCCCCCCACACACATGGGAGTCCTTGACTTACGACCAAAAAGGGCCGCCTCCCCCACACACATGGGAGTCCTTGACTTACGACCAAAAAGGGCCGCCTCCCCCACACACATGGGAGTCCTTGACTTACGACCAAAAAGGGCCGCCCCCCCCACACACATGGGAGTCCTTGACTTACGACCAAAAAGGGCCGCCTCCCCCACATACACACACACACATACATACACACACATGGGAGTCCTTGACTTACGACCAAAAAGGGCCGCCCCCCCACACACATGGGAGTCCTTGACTTACGACCAAAAAGGGCCGCCTCCCCCACATACACACACACACATACATACACACACATGGGAGTCCTTGACTTACGACCAAAAAGGGCCGCCCCCCCCACACACATGGGAGTCCTTGACTTACGACCAAAAAGGGCCGCCTCCCCCACATACACACACACACATACATACACACACATGGGAGTCCTTGACTTGCGACCAAAAAGGGCCGCCCCCCCCACACACATGGGAGTCCTTGACTTACGACCAAAAAGGGCCGCCTCCCCCACATACACACACACACATACATACACACACATGGGAGTCCTTGACTTGCGACCAAAAAGGGCCGCCCCCCCCACACACATGGGAGTCCTTGACTTACGACCAAAAAGGGCCGCCTCCCCCACATACACACACACACACACACACACACACACAGACACACACACACTCCTCGACTTAAAGAACTAGACTTTGCGCATTCGGCATTTTTCTCCTTCAGGATATAGTAGCTTCACCTTGGAGCAATTCTTTGACTTGAACTCTTTCTAGAACTTTCTTCTTGGGTAAATCTAGCTGGACTGAGAGAGATTGACTGGATTTCCTTTCCGGAAGGTGGAACCGGATCGTGAAATGCCAGCTTTTCTCTCTCCCGCTCCCCGCCTCTCCCCCCCCCCCCCCCGTTGTGCGATAATTGCACGATAATCACAAGGTTGCGAGTTCAAATCCCCCTCCCACCTCCTCCTCTTCTATTCCACCCCCCTGAATATGCCCCACATGGGGCAGGGAATCATTGCCTCCAATCGGTTATATTACAAACACACACACACGCACACACACAGGTCTTTTTTTAATTTAATATGTGTGTGTGTGTCTGTTGTTGTTTGCATGGGTAGATCCCGCTGGGATCCTTTTGTGGGATCTTTCAGCGCTCAGAAGCAGTCAAAGTGGGGAGGGGGGAAATGGGCAGAAGAGGGAAAAATGGAAGATTGAAAGGAGCTGCTTGTAGGGGGAAAGCAATCTGCGGCTGAGGATGATGGATGGGGGAGTCCTCCTGGGGCCCGGTGGAAAGATGGGCGGTGGGGCCTGATAACCTGCCTTGCCTGGTTTCCTTCCTTCCTTCCTTCCTTCCCTCCCTCCTTCCTTCCTTCCTTTTTTCCTTCCTTCCTTCCCTCCCTCCTTCCTTCCTTCCTTCCCTCCCTCCTTCCTTCCTTCCTTCCCTCCCTCCTTCCTTCATTTTTTCCTTCCTTCCTTCCTTCCCTCCCTCCTTCCTTCCTTCCTTCCCTCCTTCCTTCCTTCCTTCCCTCCCTCCTTCCTTCCTTTTTTCCTTCCTTCCTTCCTTTCCCTCCTTCCTTCCCTCCCTCCTTCCTTCCTTCCCTCCCTCCTTCCTTCCTTCCTTCCCTCCCTCCTTCCTTCCTTTTTTCCTTCCTTCCTTCCCTCCCTCCTTCCTTCCTTCCTTCCCTCCCTCCTTCCTTCCTTCCTTTCCCTCCTTCCTTCCCTCCCTCCTTCCTTCCTTCCCTCCCTCCTTCCTTCCTTCCTTCTTTCCCTCCCTCCTTCCTTCCTTCCTTCCTTCCTTTTTTCCTTCCTTCCTTCCCTCCCTCCTTCCTTCCTTCCCTCCCTCCTTCCTTCCTTCTTTCCCTCCCTCCTTCCTTCCTTTTTTCCTTCCTTCCTTCCCTCCCTCCTTCCTTCCTTCCTTCCCTCCCTCCTTCCTTCCTTCCTTTCCCTCCTTCCTTCCTTCCCTCCCTCCTTCCTTCCTTCCTTCCCTCCCTCCTTCCTTCCTTCCTTCCTTTTTTCCTTCCTTCCTTCCCTCCCTCCTTCCTTCCTTCCCTCCCTCCTTCCTTCCTTCCCTCCCTCCTTCCTTCCTTCCTTTCCCTCCTTCCTTCCTTCCTTCCCTCCCTCCTTCCTTCCTTCCCTCCTTCCTTCCTTCCTTCTTTCCCTCCCTCCTTCCTTCCTTCCTTCCTTCCTTTCCCTCCTTCCTTCCTTCCTTCCCTCCTTCCTTCTTTCCTTCTTTCCCTCCCTCCTTCCTTCCTTCCTTTCCCTCCTTCCTTCCTTCCTTCCCTCCTTCCTTCCTTCCTTCTTTCCCTCCCTCCTTCCTTCCTTCCTTCCTTCCTTCCTTCCCTCCTTCCTTCCTTCCCTCCTTCCTTCCTTCCTTCTTTCCCTCCCTCCTTCCTTCCTTCCTTCCTTCCTTCCTTTCCCTCCCTCCTTCCTTCCTTCCTTCCTTCCTTTCCCTCCCTCCTTCCTTCCTTCCTTCCTTCTTTCCCTCCCTCCTTCCTTCCTTCCTTCCTTCTTTCCCTCCCTCCTTCCTTCCTTCCTTCCTTCCTTCCTTCCTTCTTTCCCTCCCTCCTTCCTTCCTTCCTTCCTTCCTTTCCCTCCCTCCTTCCTTCCTTCCTTCCTTCCTTTCCCTCCCTCCTTCCTTCCTTCCCTCCTTCCTTCCTTCCTTCTTTCCCTCCCTCCTTCCTTCCTTCCTTCCTTCCTTTCCCTCCCTCCTTCCTTCCTTCCTTCCTTCCTTCCTTTCTTTCTTTTGCTTCTGTTCTTCCTTTCCGTTGCCGTAGTCTTCCTTCCTCTCTTTCTCTTTTCTCTTTCTCTTCCTTTTCTGTCCCTTCCTTCTTTCCTTCCTCTTCTCTTCCTTCATCCTTGTTTTCCTTCCTTTTTCTTTCTCTTTCTTTCTTTCTTTCTTTCTTTCTCTTTCTCTTCCTTTTCCTTCCTTCCTTCCTCTTTCTTTCCTTCCTTCTTTCCTTCTTTTTTCTGTCCTTCCCTTTCTCTTCCGTCCTTTCGTTTTCCTGTCTCTTTCTCTTCTTTTCCTTTTCCCTTCCTTCCTTCCTTCCTTCTTTTATTTCTTTTTCTCTCTTTCTCTTCCTTTCCTTTCCCTTTGTCTTCCTTCCTTCCTCTTTCTGTCTTTCTTTCCTTCCATCCTTTCAATTTCCTTTTTTTTCTTTCTTTCGCTTCTGTTCTTCCTTTCCTTTCCATTGCCTTAGTCTTCCTTCCTTCCTCTCTTTCTCTCTCTCTTTTTCTTTTCTCTTTCTTTTCTTTTCTTTCCCTTCCCTTTGCCTTTCTTTCTTTTTTCTCTTTCTCTTCCTTTCCCTTTGCCTTCCTTCCTTCCTTCATCTTTCTTTCTTTTTCTCTTCCTTTCCCTTCCATTCGCCGCCTGCCATCTTCCTTCCTTCCTTCCTCTTTCTTTCTTTCTTTCTTTCTTTCTTTCTTTCTTTCTTTCTTTCTTTCTCTCTTTCTTTCTTTCTCTCTTTCCTTCTTTCTTTTTCTTTATTGGCCAAGTGTAACTGGACTCACAAGCAGTTTGTACAGAATCCTTTCCTTCCTTCCTTCCTTCCTTCCTTCCTTCCTTCCTTCCTTCCTTCCTTCCTTCCTTCCTTCCTCCCTTTCTTTCTCTCTTTCTTTCTTTCTTTCTTTCTTTCTTTCTTTCTTTCTTTCTTTCTTTCTTTCTTTCTTTCTTTCTTTCTTTCTTTCTTTCTTTCTCTTTCTTTCCCTTCCTTCCATCCTTTCTTTCTCTTCCTTTCCCTCTTCCTTCCTTCCTCTCTCTCTTTCCTTCTCTTCCTCTTCCTCTTTTTTTCCTTTCCATCTTTCACGACAGTCCCCAGCCCCCCACAATTTGGACCCCACATTGTCCCTAATGCCCCTTCTGCCAGCAGTTGTATCTTGAGGACTAGCTCCGCTTGCAGGTTTTCCTCAAACCCCTTGGCACGTCCCCTTCCCTGAACGTAAATCGCACGGCGTCCTCAACTTATAACCATTTGTTTTAGTGACCATTTGAAGTTAAACACGGCCCGAGGGGTAGGGGGGGCGGGGTGGGAGAAAGGGACTTACGACCGTTGTTGACACCTACGACTCGGATTTATGACGGTCGTGTCTTTCGCTCACGTGACACCCACCCCCTTTGGCGACCTACCTCCTCGCGGGTCAAAGGGGAAGGCGAGTCGAAGGCGATTCACTTAGCAACGGTGGCCCCCAAGGTTGTAAAATGGGGCGAAACGCACTTAACTGAGGCTTCGTTTAGCAACAGAAGTTCTGGGTTCGATTTCTGCCGTAAGTCAAGCGAGGAGAGCTGGAGAGAGCCAAGATTTGCCGGTTTATTTTTTTACTTTGGGCGGCTTTAAAAAATTCCGGGAATTCTGTTTATCGCACTTCGTTTATATCGGTGGGGGGGGGGAATCGAATTGGATGTGATAAAGTTGTGCTCTGGCTGTTATTTTGGGGGGATACAAGTTTTCTTCCGAAAATCAAATTTGGTCAAATAATCAGGGAAATCCCTCTAGGACAGGGGTCTTCCAACTTGGCCCTTTTATGACTGGTGGGATTTCAACTCCCAGAATCCCTCAGTCGGCCATTTTGATAAAACTGCGGACTTGGATCCAGACCAGGGGGGGTCTTCGAACTAGGCCCTTTTATGACTGGTGGACTTCAACTCCCAGAATTCCTCAGTCGGCCATTTTGATGAACCTGCGGGCTTGGATCCAGACCAGGGGGTCATCGGCCCTTTTATGACTGGTGGACTTCAACTCCCAGAATTCCTCAGCCGGCCATTTTGATAAAACTGCGGGCTTGGATCCAGACCAGGGGGTCATCGGCCCTTTTATGACTGGTGGACTTCAACTCCCAGAATTCCTCAGCCGGCCATTTTGATGAACCTGCGGGCTTGGATCCAGACCAGGGGGTCATCGGCCCTTTTATGACTGGTGGACTTCAACTCCCAGAATTCCTCAGCCGGCCATTTTGATAAAACTGCGGGCTTGGATCCAGACCAGGGGGTCATCGGCCCTTTTATGACTGACGGAACTTCAACTCCCAGAATTCCTCAGTCGGCCATTTTGATAAAACTGCGGAATTAAATCCAGACCAGGGGGGGTCTTCGAAC
>NC_138205.1:131021600-131051600 GCF_964194415.1 Vipera berus | reverse complement strand
CTCCTCCTCCTCCTCCTCCTCCTCCTCTTCATCTCCTTGTCTTCATCTCCTTCTCGCCCTCCTCTTCCTCTCCTCCTTCCTCCACTTCCTCCTTCCTCCCACTCCTCCTCCTCTCCCGTCTGGCACTGATGTTGTTACCTCGTTTGACCTTGAAAGGTCTACAACTAGTTGAGAGAGCAGCAGGCAGCCTACAATCTCCTTCCTCCTCCTCCTCCTCCTCCTCCTCCTCCTCCTCCTCTTCTTCCTCTTCTTCATCTCCTTCTCGTTCTCCTCCTCTTCTTCCTCTCCTTCTCTTCCTCCTCTCCTCCTCTCCTCCTCTTCCTCTCCTTCTCCTCCTCCTGCTCTTCGTCTCCTTCTCGTTCTCCTCCTCCTCATTTCCTCCTTCTCTCCCTCCACCTCTTTCTTCCTCTTCCTCCTCCTCCTCCTCCTCCTCCTCCTCCTCCTCTCCCATCTGGCACTGATGATGCTACCTAGTTTGGTCTTGAAAGGTCTACCTCAAGCTCAGAGAGCACCAGGCACCCTACAGTCTCCCTCCTCCTCCTCCTCCTCCTCTTCTTCCTCCTCTTCATCTCCTTCTCGTTCTCCTCCTCTTCTTCCTCTCCTCCTCTCCTCCTCTTCCTCCTCCTCCTCCTCCTCCTCCTCTTCTTCCTCCTCTTCATCTCCTTCTCGTTCTCCTCCTCTTCTTCCTCTCCTCCTCTCCTCCTCTCCTCCTCTTCCTCCTCCTCCTCCTCCTCCTCCTCCTCCTCTTCTTCCTCCTCTTCATCTCCTTCTCGTTCTCCTCCTCTTCTTCCTCTCCTCCTCTCCTCCTCCTCCTCCTCCTCCTCCTCCTCTTCTTCTTCCTCTTCCTCCTCCTCTCCTCTCTGCACTCTCCCTTCCCTTCTTCCACTGATGATGTTCCCTAGTTGGGTCAAGAAACGTCTGCATGAAAAGCCCCCAGCTCAGAGAGCATCAAGGACCCCCCCAGTCCTTCCTCCTCCTCCTCCTCCTCCTCCTCCTCCTCCTCCTCCTCCTCTGCACTCTCCCTTCCCTTCTTCCACTGAGGATGTTCCCTAGTTGGGTCAAGAAACATCTGCATGAAAAGCACCCAGCTCAGAGAGCATCAAGGAACCCCCCCAGTCCTTCCTCCTCCTCCTCCTCCTCCTCCTCCTCCTCCTCTTCTTCCTCCTCTTCCTCCTCCTCCTCCTCCTCTCCTCTCTGCACTCTCCCTTCCCTTCTTCCACTGAGGATGTTCCCTAGTTGGGTCAAGAAACGTCTGCATGAAAAGCACCCAGCTCAGAGAGCCCCAAGGACCCCCCCCCAGTCCTTCCTCCTCTTCCTCCTCCTCCTCCTCTTCCTCCTCCTCCTCCTCCTCCTCCTCCTCTGCACTCTCCCTTCCCTTCTTCCACTGATGATGTTCCCTAGTTGGGTCAAGAAACATCTGCATGAAAAGCACCCAGCTCAGAGAGCATCAAGGACCCCCCCAGTCCTTCCTCCTCTTCCTCCTCCTCCTCCTCTTCCTCCTCCTCCTCCTCCTCCTCTCTGCACTCTCCTTACCCTTCTTCCAGTGATGATGTTCCCTAGTTGGGTCAAGAAACATCTGCATGAAAAGCACCCAGCTCAGAGAGCATCAAGGAACCCCCCCAGTCCTTCCTCTTCCTCCTCCTCCTCCTCCTCTTCTTCTTCCTCCTCCTCCTCCTTCTCCTCCTCCTCCTCCTCCTCCTCCTCCTCTGCACTCTCCCTTCCCTTCTTCCAGTGATGATGTTCCCTAGTTGGGTCAAGAAACGTCTGCATGAAAAGCACCCAGCTCAGAGAGCATCAAGGAACCCCCCCAGTCCTTCCTCCTCTTCCTCTTCCTCCTCCTCTTCCTCCTCCTCCTCCTCCTCCTTTGATAAACGTTTGGGGCAAACGTGGTTTTCTATTTGGAAGCCAACATCTAAGGCCCGTTCTGACATGCATGTCACGGAAACGGGACCGTTGGAGGGCGGGAAAGGAGAAATGAATATCGAAAGTCACACCCACCCACCCACCCATAGTCACCCCGGCCTTTGGCTTCCCAGGATGGCGGACTTCTCTTCCCAAAATCCGGAGAAACTTCCCCAAGCCCACCCCCAAACGCAACCCGGAGTTGAACGAGAGTTGTGTTCGTGGTCTTCCAGCCGTCCTCGCTCTCTCGCGCCGCGAAACGTGGCCTAACCGCGCCGTTTCCGGCTCTTTTTTTTTATCTTTTTGTGTTGCCGAAGCAGGAGAGGTGAAGGCATCTGCCGAGCTTCCGTCATCAGATGAGCCAGCTACCCTTCCACCCAGCCCAGAGAAGAAGACCAAGGTGAGTTTCCTTCTCTCGCGTTTACGGCTTCCGACGTGCTTGATTTCCACCACCACCACCACCCCGATCCTGCTTCTTCTAAGCTAACATTTAAGGTCTGTTCTCTGAGCTGAAGGTTTGGGAGAAGGAAGACCCTCGCGAAACCGGGTGAGCAGCGTTTCTCCAGCTCGGTGGACCGAAGGTGTCTGGACCTCAACTCCAACCCTGGCTGGGGATTCCACCCTGGGAGTTGAAGTCCGTACAGCTTCCAGCTGCCCCGGTGGAGAAACACGGAGCTAGGTTCACCGCTTTGAGGTGGACATCCATAATTGGTTAGCTTGAAGGCGTAGGGACCATTGAAGGTGTAGGGACAATTCCATATTTGGTCCATCCCTCTTCATCTCCATTAAAAGATGGGTGGACCCACCTGCCAGAGTTGAGAAAACCTGCTGTAAGTTCATGGCTTTGAGGTGGACATCCATACCTTTGATGGGTTGAAGGTAGAGGGACCATTGAAGATGTAGGGACCAAGTCCATATTTGGTCCATCCTTCTTCATCTCCATTAAAAGATGGATGGATCCACCTGCCAGAGTTGAGAAAACCTGCTGTAAGTTCATGGCTTTGAGGTGGACATCCATACCTTTGATGGGTTGAAGGTAGAGGGACCATTGAAGATGTAGGGACCAAGTCCATATTTGGTCCATTCTTCTTCATCTCCATTAAAAGATGGATCGATCCACCTGCCAGAGTTGAGAAAACCTGCTTAGGTTCATTGCTTTGAGGTGGACATCCATAACCTGGTACCATCACTTGAAGGTGTAGGGACCATTGAAGATGTAGGGATCAAGTCCATATTTGGTCCATCCCTCTTCCTTTCCATTAAAAGATGGATGGATCCACCTGCCAGAGTTGAGAAAACTTGCTGTAAGTTCATGGCTTTGAGGTGGACATCCATAACTTGGTACCTTAGCTTGAAGGTGTAGGGACCATTGAAGGTGTAGGGACCAAGTCCATATTTGGTCCATCCTTCTTCATCTCCATGAAAAGATGGGTGGATCCACCTGCCAGGCTTGAGAGAAACCTGCTGGAAGTTCGCGGCTTTGAGGTGGGCATCCATACCTTGATAGTTTGAAGATGGAAGGACCACGTATGGACAATTGAAGGTGACCATCCCTCTTCATCTGCGTTAAAGATATATGGACTTACCTGCCAGTGTTAAATGCTCCGTGCTCTTCCTCCTCCTCCTCTTCCTCCTCCTCCTCTAGCACTGATATTGTTCCGTAGTTGGGTCATGAAACATCTGCAAGGAAACCAGCCAGCTCAGAGAGCACCAGGGACCCCACAGTCCTTCCTCCTCTTCCTCCTCCTCCTCCTCCTCCTCCTCCTCCTCCTCCTCCTCCTCCTCTCCTCTTCTAGCCCTGATAATGTTCTCTAGTTGGGTCATGAAACGTCTGCAAGGAAACCACCCAGCTCAGAGAGCACCAGGGACCCCACAGTCCTTCCTCCTCCTCCTCCTCCTCCTCCTCCTCCTCCTCCTCCTCCTCCTCCTCTTCCTCCTCCTCCTCCTCCTCCTAGCATTGATGATGTTACCTAGTTGGGTCACGAAATGTCTGCAAGGAAACCACCCAGCTCAGAGAGCACCAGGGACCCCACAGTCCTTCCTCCTCTTCCTCCTCCTCCTCCTCTCCTCTTCTAGCCCTGATGACGTTCCCTAGTTGGGTCATGAGACGTCTGCAAGGAAACCCCCCAGCTCAGAGAGCACCAGGGACCCCCCAGCCCTTCCTCCTCCTCCTCCTCCTCCTCCCTTCTAGCCCTGATGACGTTCTCTAGTTGGGTCACGAGACGTCTGCAATTGGAATTACAGGGATTGGGGTCTTCGTCCCCTCGTTCCCTCCATCCTTTCCCACCTCTCTTCCCTTCAAAGGGCCCGATCCACCCAGTTATTTGGGTCGATGCGACGCTTCTCCCTTTGAGCTCAGAGAACAGAGTCCTGCCGTCATTATTATTATTATTATTATTATTATTATTATTATTATTAT
Organism: Vipera berus; assembly: GCF_964194415.1. Taxonomy (NCBI): domain Eukaryota; kingdom Metazoa; phylum Chordata; class Lepidosauria; order Squamata; family Viperidae; genus Vipera; species Vipera berus. The sequence goes on along the minus strand of NC_138205.1, from coordinate 131,047,279 downwards.
TATTATTATTATTATTATCGTTATCATTATTTTTTCTTCTGAATTGACTTGAGTTGCGCCCGTTTTTATATGTTCGGCCTTCCGTTGACAACGCTCGGCTTGTTCTTTCTTTCTTTTTTTTTCTGTCCCGTTTCGTTCTTCTCTCTCTCTCTCTCTCTTTCTCTCTCTCTCTTTCTTTCTTTCTTTCTCTCTTGTCTCTTTGTTTTTCCGTTGCGCTGGGCTGCATGTTTCTCCCGTCCAGCCGTCGGCCACCGTGGGGGCCAAGCCCGCCGCTCCAGCGAAATCCAAGCCCGGGACGGCCGGTGCCCCTCCGGCTAAGCGTCCGGCTTCGGCCACGCTGGGCGCCAACAAAAAGACCGCCGCACCGGCCGCCGCCGGTCCCGCCAGCTCGGCGCCCGCTCCTAAACGCCCGTCGTCCGGCCTGGCTCGGCCGTCCAGCTTAACCCCTCGGGAGCTTAAACCCAAGGTAAGAAAGACTCGGAACGCCATCTGGGAACGGCGCGGAGAAAACGTGGACGGGGGTCCGGAGGAGTTAAAAGACAATCGGGACGGCAGACCGGGAAGGATTGGTGAGACTCGGCGAAGCGATGGAGCCGAGAAAAAAAGAGAAAGAGGCAGCCGAGGCGAAAGAGAAGAGGCGAGATACTTCCCCCCCCCACTTAGTTTCTCCGGCTGCAAAAAAAGAGCGCTTGAACAGCCCGGGGGTGGACTAGAAGACCTCCAGGGTCCCCTTCCGACGCTCTTATTTCTCGGATGCGGGAAAGACCTTGGGAGGCAGCGAAGGGACGCCGCGTAGGGACCGGTCAGATAAGAGACCGCCGATCCCGCTGCTCTACAACGGGCGGGGAAAGCAACTCGGGAGATACTTTCCCCCGCCTTAGTTTCTCCGGCTGCAAAGAAAGAGCGCTGGCACAGCCCGGGGGTGGACTAGAAGACCTCCAGGGTCCCCTTCCGACGCTCTTATTTCTCGGATGCGGGAAAGACCTTGGGAGGCAGCGAAGGGACGCCGTGTAGGGACCGGTCAGATAAGAGACCGCCGATCCCGCTGCTCTACAACGGGCGGGGAAAGCAACTCGGGAGATACTTTCCCCCGCCTTAGTTTCTCCGGCTGCAAAGAAAGAGCGCTGGCACAGCCCGGGGGTGGACTAGAAGACCTCCAGGGTCCCCTTCTGACCCTCTCCTTCCAGGAGGCGGGAAAGACCCACCCCCCGGAAGTCCGGAACGTGGGAATTTGTGACCCCGCGAGGCAGGGGATAACGTCCCACGTGCGGATCGAACGCCTTTTGCCCTTCTGGATCCCTCGGAGGAACGTCTGGTGCGGATGCCGGGAATCCTGACGGGATTCCTCCTCCTCCTCTTCCTAGGGGACCGACGGGAAGATCCCGGAGAAGAAGATCTCCCCTTCCAAGACCCCCTCGGCCCCTCGGCCCAGCGGGAAGACCGCCACCCCGGGAGGCTCCAGGCCGGCGACGTCGCCCAGCCCGAGGACCGCCACGGCCACCGGCGCTTTGGCCCCCAAGAAGCCCTCCGGTGAGTAGTTGCTGCTGGGAGTGGGGCATCCTGGGAGATTTGGGGAAGGGGGGGCTTCTGGGGCTGGGGGGAGGTGGGGGCTTTGGGAGGGCGAAGAAACTGCCCGGAGCGTTGAGAGGGGTGGTGGGGGGCGTCTCCGGTTGTCCGTCTTCGTCCCACCAGATTCCGGAATGGAGGGAGGTGAAGTGAGGGAGGGTGAAACACACACAGAGAGAATAGAATAGAATAGAATAGAATAGAATAGAATAGAATAGAATAGAATAGAATAGAATAGAATAGAATAGAATAGAATAGAATAATAGAATAGAATAGAATAGAATAGAAAATAGGAATGAAGAATAGAATTATAATAGAATAGAATATAGGAATGAAAGAATAATAGAATAGAATAGAATAGAATAGAATAGAATAGAATAGAATAGAATAGAATAGAATAGAATAGAAAATAGGAATGAAGAATAGAATTATAATAGAATAGAATATAGGAATGAAGAATAGAATAGAATAGAATAGAATAGAATAATAATAGAATAGAATAGAATAGAATAGAATAGAATAGAATAGAATAGAATAGAATAGAAAATAGGAATGAAGAATAGAATTATAATAGAATAGAATATAGGAATGAAAGAATAATAGAATAGAATAGAATAGAATAGAATAGAATAGAATAGAATAGAATAGAATAGAATAGAAAATAGGAATGAAGAATAGAATTATAATAGAATAGAATATAGGAATGAAAGAATAATAGAATAGAATAGAATAGAATAGAATAGAATAGAATAGAATAGAATAGAATAGAATAGAATAGAATAGAATAGAAAATAGGAATGAAGAATAGAATTACAATAGAATAGAATATAGGAATGAAAGAATAATAGAATAGAATAGAATAGAATAGAATAGAAAATAGGAATGAAGAATAGAATTATAATAGAATAGAATATAGGAATGAAGAATAGAATAGAATAGAATAGAATAATAATAGAATAGAATAGAATAGAATAGAATAGAATAGAATAGAAAATAGGAATGAAGAATAGAATTATAATAGAATAGAATATAGGAATGAAAGAATAATAGAATAGAATAGAATAGAATAGAATAGAATAATAGAATAGAAAATAGGAATGAAGAATAGAATTATAATAGAATAGAATATAGGAATGAAGAATAGAATAGAATAGAATAGAATAGAATAGAATAGAATAGAATAGAATAGAATAGAATAATAATAGAATAGAATAGAATAGAATAGAATTAGAATAGAATAGAATAGAATAGAATAGAATAGAATAGAATAGAATAATATGCAATCGAATAGAATGGAATAGAATGGAATAAAATAGAATAGAATAGAATGGAATAGAATAGAATAGAAAATATGGAATAGAATAGAATAGAATAGAATAGAATAGAATAGAAAATAGGAATGAAGAATAGAATTATAATAGAATAGAATATAGGAATGAAGAATAGAATAGAATAGAATAGAATAGAATAGAATAGAATAGAATAGAATAATAGAATAGAATAGAATAATAAAGTCAAAGAAAGTCAAATAAAATAATAAAAAACAAAATAATAAAATAAAACAATTCAATTAAGTAAAATAGTAAATAAGTGAAATAAAAATAAAACAAGTTAAATTAAATGATAAATAAAATAAAATAATAAAAAACAATGAAATAAAATAAAATAATAAATAAAACAAATAAAATAATAAATAAATAAAGTAAAGTAATAGCCAAAAAATAATAATAAAATAAAACAAAATAACAAAATGAATAAAATAGAAGACAATAGAATAAAAAAAATAATAATCAAGTAAAATAAAACAAGGTAAATAAAAGAAATAAAATAATAAAATAAAATATTTCAGTTAAATAATAAATAAAATAAAATAATAAAAAATAATAAAATAAAATAAAATAAATTAATAGCCTAAAAAAATAATAAAGTAAAGTAAAGTAGAATAGAATAGAATAGAACAGAACAGAACAGAACAGAACAGAACAGAACAGAATAGAATAGAATAGAAAATATGGAATAGAATAGAATAGAATTAGGATAGGATAGGACAGGATAGGATTGTAGAATAGAATAGAATAGAATAGAAGAATAGAAAATAATAAAGTCAAATAAAACAATAAGGTAAATAAAATAAAATAAATAACATAATAAAATAAAATACGTTAAATAATAAATAAAATAAAATAATAAAATAAATAGAATACAATAATAAAGTCAAATAAAAGAAAATAAAGTCAAAATAAAATAATAAAGTAAAATAAAATAATAAAATAAATAAAATTATAAAATAAAACAATTAAGTTTAATCAATAAAATAAAATAAATAAAATTATAAAATAAAACAATTAAGTTTAATCAATAAAATAAAATTATAAAATAAAATAAAGTCAAGGCTGCTCATCCAACTGATGTTTGCCTCCTTTGCCTTGGGCAGCCGTCAAGACTGACGTCAAAGCCGCCGATGCGAAGAAGGTCTCGGCAAAGTCACCAACAGGTAATCCCTCTTCTCCCAAAACTCCTTTCTCTTCCCCCCCCTCCCCCCGGCGGGACGCGGCTCCCCTTCCTCATCCGCCTTCTCCCTTGCAGCCGAGCCGAGCCGTCCCAGGAGCGCCCCGGCGTCCACCACCGCTTCTCCCGCCCCGTTGGGAGCCTCGGCCGGCCGGCCGAAACCAAAAACCGTCGCCACCAAGCCTCTGGGATCGGCGAGCGTTCCGGCCGAACCCAAGAAGCCATCCCTCTTGGCGTCCAAGGCCCTTCCCAAAACTAGCCCGGGGGCTTCCAAGCCTCCGCGGCCCACCACCAGCGTCTCCGTTCCGGATCTGAAGAACATCCGGTCGAAGATCGGTTCCACGGATAACATCAAACATCAGCCAGGTGGAGGAAAGGTGAGTCCTTCTGCTGTATCTCGGACAGGGTTGGTTGGTCCAAAGAGACGGGGAAACCTAACCGAGATGCCACCATCCTGGTTTGGAAGCACGGAGGACTAGTTAGTTGGTCCCGTGGAGGGAGAAGGACCTCCTAAGTAAGGTCGGCTCACCAGAAGGAAACGGATGCCGGCGGGTTGAGATACCACCACGTCAAGAAGGAGAAGAACCGCAACTCCCGGGCGCCTAGTATCTGGGATGACAGCTGAGATCCAGTGGGAGATGATGTTCTTCTTGGTCAAGAGGTTGGGCCTTCTCTTCTTGGTCAAGAGGTTGGGCCTTCTCTTCTTGGTCAAGAGGTTACGCCTTCTCTTCTTGGTCGAGAGGTTACGCCTTCTCTTCTTGTTCAAGATGTTGGGCCTTCTCTTCTTGGTCAAGAAGTAGGGTCTTCTCTTGGTCAAGAGTTGGGCCTTCTCTTCTTGATCAAGAGGTTGGGCCTTTTCTTCTTGGTCAAGAGGTTGGACCTTTGCTTCTTGGTCAAGAAGTAGGGCCTTCTCTTGGTCAAGAGTTGGGCCTTCTCTTCTTGATCAAGAGGTTGGGCCTTTTCTTCTTGGTCAAGAGGTTTGGCCTTCTGTTCTTGGTCAAGAGGTTGGGCCTTTGCTTCTTGGTCAAGAGGTTGGACCTTTGCTTCTTGGTCAAGAAGTAGGGCCTTCTCTTGGTCAAGAGTTGGGCCTTCTCTTCTTGGTCAAGAGGTTGGCCCTTTTCTTCTTGGTCAAGAGGTTGGGCCTTTGCTTCTTGGTCAAGAGTTGGGCCTTCTCTTCTTGGTCAAGAGGTTGGCCCTTTTCTTCTTGGTCAAGAGGTTGGGCCCTCTCTTCTTGCTCAAGATGTTGGGCCTTCGCTTCTTGGTCAAGAGGTTGGACCTTCGCTTCTTGGTCAAGAAGTAGGGCCTTCTCTTGGTCAAGAGTTGGGCCTTCTCTTCTTGGTCAAGAAGTAGGGCCTTCTCTTGGTCAAGAATGGGGCCTTCTCTTCTTGGTCAAGAGGTTGGCCCTTATCTTCTTGGTCAAGAGGTTGGGCCCTCTCTTCTTGTTCAAGATGTTGGGCCCTCGCTTCTTGGTCAAGAGGTTGGGCCTTCTCTTCTTGGTCAAGAGGTTGGCCCTTTTCTTCTTGGTCAAGAGGTTGGGTCTTCTCTTGGTCAAGACGTTGGGCCTCCTCTTGGTCAAGAGTTTGGGCCTTGATGTCTTGGTCAAGAGGTTGAGCCTTCTCTTCTTGGTGAACAGGTTGGGCCTTCGCTTCTTGGTCAAGAGTTTGGGCCTTGATGTCTTGGTCAAGAGGTTGAGCCTTCTCTTCTTGGTGAACAGGTTGGGCCTTCGCTTCTTGGTCAAGAGTTTGGGCCTTGATGTCTTGGTCAAGAGGTTGAGCCTTCTCTTCTTGGTGAACAGGTTGGGCCTTCGCTTCTTGGTCAAGAGGTTGGCCCTTTTCTTCTTGGTCAAGAGGTTGGGTCTTCTCTTGGTCAAGACGTTGGGCCTCTTCTTGGTCAAGAGGTTGGCCCTTTTCTTCTTGGTCAAGAGGTTGGGTCTTCTCTTGGTCAAGAGTTTGGGCCTTGATGTCTTGGTCAAGAGGTTGAGCCTTCTCTTCTTGGTGAACAGGTTGGGCCTTCGCTTCTTGGTCAAGATGTTGGCCCTTTTCTTCTTGGTCAAGAGGTTGGGTCTTCTCTTGGTCAAGACGTTGGGCCTCCTCTTGGTCAAGAGTTTGGGCCTTGATGTCTTGGTCAAGAGGTTGAGCCTTCTCTTCTTGGTGAACAGGTTGGGCCTTCGCTTCTTGGTCAAGATGTTGGACCTTTGCTTCTTGGTTAAGAGGTTGGACCTTCTCTTCTTGGTCAAGAGGTTGGGCCTTCTCATCTTGGTCAAGAGGTTGGGCCTTCTCTTCTTGGTCAAGAGGTTGGGCCTTCTCTTCTTGGTCAAGAGATTGGGCCTTCTTGGTCAAGAGTTTGGGCCTTCTCTTCTTGGTCAAGAGGTTGGGCCCCCTCTTCTTGGTCAAGAGGTTTGGCCTTCTTTTCTTAATCAACAGGTTGGGCCTTCTCTGTCAAGATGTTTGGCCTTCACTTCTTGGTTAAGAGGTTGGGCCTTCTCTTCTTAGTCAAGATGTTGGCCTTCTCGGTCAAGATGTTGGCCTTCTCTTCTTGGTCAACAGGTTGGGCCTTCTCTTCTTCGTCAAGATTTTGGGCCTTCGCTTCTTGGTCAAGAGTTTGGGCCTTCTTGGTCAAGAGTTTGGGCCTTCTCTTCTTGGTCAAGAGGTTGGTCAAGAGGATTGGGGAAGTCCTGGTGGACTCCAGACACACATCCGTGGAGTTTTCCTGCAGTGATAAGGAAGGGGTTGATCCCAACGGCGGTGGGAGATGTTCCTTTTGACTTCTCAGGCTAGCTGAGACCCCAGGACGTTCGTCGAAGACCCCCTTTTTTGCAGATGAATCCAGAGCTGGGTTTGAGAAGCACACCACCAACCCCGGAGGTCCCGGTAAAAGAGAATCGTTGCAACTCAGGGTCGAACTTTGGGGGTTCCCCGGGACTCTCCGAGCTTGTTGGTTTCCTTGCAGACGTTTCGTGACCCAACTGGGGAACGTCATCAAAGGCCGGAAGCTAGAACCTTGCTCCCATCTAGCCCTGATGACGTTCCCTAGTTGGGTCATGAAAGGTCTACCAGGAAACCACCCAGCTCAGAGAGCACCAAGGACCCCACAGTCCTCCTCCTCCTCCTTCACCACCACCACCACCACTCCTTCCTTCCTTACTTCCTTCCTTCCTTCCTTCCTCGTCCTTCCAGCCCTGATGATGATCCCTAGTTAGGTCATGAAACATCTGCAAGGAGACCACCCAGCTCAGAGAGCACCAGGGACCCCACAGTGCTTCCTCTTCCTCCTCCTCCTCCTTTTCTTCCTCTTCTTCCTCCTCCTCTTCTTCCGCCTCCTCCTCGCTAGCCCTGATGACGTTCCCTACCTGGGTCATGAAACATCTGCAAGGAAACCACCCAGCTCAGAGTCCTTCCTTCCTTCCTTCCTTCCCTCCCTCCTTCCTTCCTTCCTTCCTTCCTTCTTTCCTTCCTTCCTTCCTTCCCTCCTTCCTTCTTTCCTTCCTTCCTTCCTTCCTTCCCTCCTTCCTTCTTTCCTTCCTTCCTTCCTTCCCTCCCTCCCTCCTTCCTTCCTTCCTTCTTTCCTTCCTTCCTTCCTTCCTTCCTTCCTTCCCTCCTTCCTTCTTTCCTTCCTTCCTTCCTTCCCTCCCTCCCTCCTTCCTTCCTTCCTTCTTTCCTTCCTTCCTTCCTTCCCTCCAAAATCCTCACTTCCTTCTAGCCCTGATGACATTTCCTAGTTGGGTCACAAAAGGTCTGCAAGGAAACCACCCAGGTCGGGGTCGCTCCTTCCTTCCTTCCTTCCTTCCTTCCTTCCAAAATCCTCACTTCCTTCTAACATTGATGATGTTTCCTACTTGGGTCACAAAACGTCTGCAAGGAAACCACCCAGCTCAGAGTCCTTCCTTCCTTCCTTCCTTCCTTCCTTCCTTCCTTCCTTCCTTCCTTCCTTCCTTCCTTCCTTCCTTCCTTCCTTCCTTCCCTCCCTCCCTCCAAAATCCTCACTTCCTTCTAACATCAATGATGTTTCCTACTGGGTCACAAAACGTCTGCAAGGAAACCACCCAGCTCAGAGTCCTTCCTTCCTTCCTTCCTTCCTTCCTTCCTTCCTTCCTTCCTTCCTTCCTGCACTGATAACGTTCCCTAGTTGGGTCCAGAAACGTCTTGTGAGGAAATCGGCAATTTTGGAGACGGTTGGAAACGTGCCGGAGAGATCCCAACCCACTTTTTCCCCCCCCCATCTCAGCCCCTTTGGAAGACGTGTGGACTTCAACTCCCAGAATCCCCCGCAAGCTTGGACGGAGAGCTAAGGAAGTGGGGTTTCCCCCCTCCCACCCCCCGACTCTTTGAAAAGCCGCCAGCCCAACGAAACCAACATAATAACTAACCAGCGAGGCTAAACCTTCCCCTAAACCCTTCGGCCAAACGGTTCTTCCTCTTTTTTCCCCGTTCGTTTACGCCAGGTTTCGCTCTGACCGGGTCCAAGTCAGTTTCCTCCAGATTGGTGAAAGAAAGAAAAAACAAAAACAGCTTATTCGTCCACTTAACGACCGCCAGGGAGCCCGGCTTTTTCTCCGCCGCTAAGCGAGGCGTTTGTTACGGGGAGGGTTGCCCCGTTTTACGACCTTCCTTGCCACAGTTGTGAAGCGGGTCCCCGCCGTTGTGCAGTCCCCCGGTCGTTCAGTGACTTTGGGATTTCGCCGGTCCGAAGGTCGCAAAAGGGGGAATCGCCTGACACTCCGACGGTCGTAAGCAGGAGTCATTTGGCCAAGTGTTCCGAATTTTTGATCGCCTGTCCGTGGCTGAAACGGTCGTAAGTGTGGAACGTGGTCCTTGTGGTCGCTTCAAACGCTCACTAAAGGAACCGTTGTCAATCGAGGACCCCCTTGTAGTGGAGAAAAAACGCCCACCCTCCCGAAGTCCTCGGCCTACAGCCGTTCCTTTAGCAACAAGCAGTCCTCACACTTATGACCAGTCCTCACGCTTACGACCCTCGCAGCGTCCTCGGGGCTGAGGTGATCAAAATTCGGGCACCTGGATTGTCTTTTAAGACGGTTTCCAGTTGCGACCTTCAGCGAAGCAACGTCAGTGTTGGGTGGGGGGGTGTGCCGGATTCACTTAACGACCGCTTGACTTGCTTAACGACCGCGGGGGGATTCATGTCAAAAACGTGGGCCCGAGGTGCTAAAAACGGGACTTCTTTCACAACTGTCTTGCTTAGCGACAGAAATGGGGGTTCCCCGTTACGGTCGTAAATTGAGGACTAGCCGTAATCTCCGACGTGACGGCGGTGGGGAGATTTTTTTTTTAATTTATTTTTATTTTTATTTTTGGCAATTCTGATGACCTGAAACCGCCTCCCTTTATCTCCCATTTTAGGCCAAAGTAGAGAAAAAAAGCGAATCCGCCCTGGCTTCCCGAAAACTCGAACTCGGTACCGTTTCCAAACCCCCTACCAATAAATCCACGGTTTCCAAAGAGGGTCTGGCAAAGTCACCCAATGGGAAAGTGAGTCCTGTTTCCGACTTCTGGCGCTTGGGAGGGGAGAGGACACCACCTCCTCCCCTCCCGGATCTTCTTCAACAGGTGGTCCTCAACTTACGACCGTCCACTTAGCGACTGCTTGAAGTTACAACAGCACGGGGGGGGGGGAGAAAAGCGATTGTGGGGTTTTTTTCCCACTTAGCAACCCACCCACCCCCTTCGGTCCTGTGATCCGAATCCCGACGCTCGGCAACCGACTCAGATTTATGACGGTTGCAGCGTCCCGGTGATGCAGAATCCCGACGCTTGGCAACTGACTCAGATTTGCGACGATTGTATTGTCCCAATGATCTGAATCCCGAGTCATATTTACGACGGTGGCAGAGTCCCGGTGATCGGAATCCCGACACTTGGCAACCGACTCAGATTTATGACGGTTGCAGCGTCCCGGTGATCGGAATCCCGACTCTTGGCAACCGACTCAGATTTATGACAGTCGCAGCGTCCCGGTGAAGCAGAATCCCGACGCTTGGCAACCGACTCAGATCTGTGACGGTTGCAGCGTCCCAGTGATCCAAATCCCAACGCTTGGCAACCGACTCAGATTTATGACAGTCGCAGCGTCCCGGTGAAGCAGAATCCCGATGCTTGGCAACCGACTCAGATTTATGACGGTCGCAGCGTCCCGGTGATTGGAATCCCGACGCTTGGCAACCGACTCAGATTTATGACGGTTGCAGCGTCCCGGTGATGCAGAATCCTGACGCTTGGCAACCGACTCAGATTTACAACGATTGTATTGTCCCAGTGATCTGAATCCCAACTCAGATTTACGACGGTTGCAGCGTCTCGGTGATGCAAATCTCGATACTCGGCAACCGACTCAGATTTACGACGGTTGCAGCGTCCCGCTGATCCAAAATCCCAATGCTCGGCAACCGACTCAGATTTACGATGGTTCCAGCATCCCAGTGATCTGAATCCCGACCCTTGGCAACCGATTCATATTTACAACGGTTGCAGAGTCCTGGTGATCCAAATCCCGACGCTTGGCAACCGACTCAGATTTATGACGGTCGCAGCGTCCTGGTGATTGGAATCCCGACGCTTGGCAACCGACTCAGATTTACGACGGTTGCAGCGTCCCGCTGAACCAAAATCCCAATGCTCAGCAACCGACTCAGATATACGACGGTTCCAGCATCCCAGTGATCTGAATTGGCAACCGATTCATATTTACGACGGTTGCAGAGTCCTGGTGATCCGAATCCCGATGCTTGGCAACCGACTCATATTTACGACGGTTGCCGCATCCCGCTGATTCGAATCCCGATGCTTGGCAGTCGACTCAGATTTACAACGGTTGCCGCGTCCCAGTGATCCAAATCCCGACGGTTGGCAACCGACTCAGATTGACGACGATTGTATTGTCCCAGTGATCTGAATCCCGAGTCGTATTTACGATGGTGCCAGAGTCCCGGTGATCCGAATCCCGACGCTTGGCAACCGACTCAGATTTACGACGGTCGCAGCATCCCCAGCCTGTGTGCGTGTGTGTGTGTGTGTGTGTGTGTGTGTGTCCCGCCATCCCCTTTTGTGACCTTGTGACCGGCAAAGTCAAATTTGGGGGGGCGGGATGGAAAACCCAGAATTCACTTTTTAACCACTGGGCGACTCATTTAACGACCGAAGCGGTTCGGGGTGAGAAAGGTCGTAAAATGGGGCCGAAAAAGAAAAAAAGAAAATCACTTCGCCCGTTTGTCCCAGCTGGATGTTGCAGCTGATGGCAGGCGAGCTCACGAAGTGGAGCCGAACTCCCTTGACAAGCGTCCCGCTTAGCGACGGGGAACCGTGGTCGTATGTCGAGGACTACCTGTGTATATCTATATATTTTTTTACTTATTTTTTTTTATTTTTTATTATTCTTTTTACTTTTCTCCTTTGGGTCACTTTCTCTTCCTCTCCGAATTCGTTGCCCCCTCTGGGTCTTCCGCTTCTGCACGCCACTTTCTCTTTCGCGTCCGACGCCGCTTGGCAGGGCGGCCTTCCCGGGGAAGCATGGGTTTCGGAGTCGCGGTCTCGGGGGTTGATGAGGCGAAGCGGGGGGTGACGCTTCATCGATCGCCGATTGACGAATTTGCAACCGGCGGGAAATAAAAAAAAACCCGGCTTCGGAATCCAGCGTCTCTCTCTCTTTCTCTCTCAAGATGGCGGCGGGCGGGAGGACTACAACTCCCAGAATTCCCAAGCCGGGATTTCTCCAAGGATTTCACACACCCCCCCCCTGGGTCTTAATGCTTGTCGGATTCAAAAAGCAGGAAAAGGCCAACGTTGCAGGAAGATCCCTTTTTATTATTATTATTGGCGTTGTTTTGTAGCTGGACTGAAATCCAGGAATCCACCCGGATCGAGAGTCCCGATTCCCAAGGATTTCTCAAGGATCCTCATCCCTTGGCCACAAATTTGGGGGGGAGGGGAGGAATGGGGGGGCTTTGCAGGACCTCTGATGCTTTCACTTTTCCTTTGCTAAATCCCTGGCTCTTTCTTTCCTCCCTCTGTCTCTTCCTCCTTCCCTCCTTCCTTCTTTTTTCCCCTCTTTCCTTCCTTCCTCTGTCTCCTCTTCCTCGTTCCTCATCTCCGTCTGGTCACCCCTAACCTCCGGACTCGTTCGGAGGGAGTTGCTAACCGCCTGCTTGTGCTGTGTCTTGTCTGTCCGTCCCTCCGTCTGTCCATCTGGCACGGGGCTCTCCCAGAGAGAGAGAGAGAGAGAGAGAGAGAGAGAGAGAGAGTAACAGATGAGAGAGAGAGAGAGAGAGAGAGAGTAACAGATGAGAGAGAGAGAGAGAGAGAGAAACAGACGAGAGAGAGAGAGAGAAAAGCAGATGAGATAGAAAGAGAGAGAAGAGAGAGAGAGAAAAAATAGAGGAGAGAGAAACAGATGAGAGAAAGAAAGAGAGAAAATAGAGAAGAGAGAGGAGAGAGAGAGAAACAGATGAGAGAAAGAGAAGAGAGAGAAAAAATAGAGGAGAGAGAAAAACAGATGAGAGAAAGAGAGAAGAGAGAAAAAATAGAGGAGAGAGAGAGAGAGAGAAACAGATGAGAGAAAAAAATAGAGGAGAGAGAGAGAGAGAAACAGATGAGATTGAGAGAAGAGAGGGAGAAGAAAAATAGAGGAGAGAGAGAGAAACAGATGAGAGAAAGAGAGAGAAGAGAGAGAATCATGAGATGGAGAGAAGAGAAACAAAAACAGGAGAGAGAGAAACAAGATAGAGAGGAGAGAGAGAAAAACATAGATGAGAGAGAAACATGAGAGAAAGAATAGAGAGAGAAACAGATGGGATAGGATGGGAGAGAAACAGATGAGGTAGAAAGAGGAGAGAAACGAGAGAAAGGAGAGAGAAAGAATAGAGAGAGAGAGATGGGATAGGATGGGAGAGAAACATGAGGTAGAAAGGAGAGAGAAACGAGAGAAAGGAGAGAAAGAATAGAGAGAGACAGATGGGATAGGATGGGAGAGAAACATGAGGTAGAAAGAGGAGAGAGAAACGAGAGAGAAAGAATAGAGACAGATGGGATAGGATGGAAGAGAAACATGAGGTAGAAAGAGGAGAGAGAAACGAGAGAGAAAGGAGAGAGAAAGAATAGAGAGAGACAGATGGGATAGGACGGGAGAGAAACATGAGGTAGAAAGAGGAGAGAAACGAGAGAGAAAGAATAGAGAGAGACAGATGGGATAGGATGGGAGAGAAACATGAGGTAGAAAGAGGAGAGAAACGAGAGAGAAGGAATAGAGAGAAACAGATGGGATAGGATGGGAGAGAAACAGGTAGAAAGAGGAGAGAAACGAGAGAGAAAGGAGAGAGAAAGAATAGAGAGAAACATGGGATAGGATGGGAGAGAAACATGAGGTAGAAAGAGGAGAGAGAAACGAGAGAGAAAGGAGAGAGAAAGAATAGAGAGAGACAGATGGGATAGGATGGGAGAGAAACATGAGGTAGAAAGGAGAGAGAAACGAGAGAAAGGAGAGAGAAAGAATAGAGAGAGACAGATGGGATAGGATGGGAGAGAAACATGAGGTAGAAAGAGGAGAGAGAAACGAGAGAGAAAGAATAGAGACAGATGGGATAGGATGGAAGAGAAACATGAGGTAGAAAGAGGAGAGAGAAACGAGAGAGAAAGGAGAGAGAAAGAATAGAGAGAGACAGATGGGATAGGATGGGAGAGAAACATGAGGTAGAAAGAGGAGAGAGAAACGAGAGAGAAAGGAGAGAGAAAGAATAGAGAGACAGATGGGATAGGATGGAAGAGAAACATGAGGTAGAAAGAGGAGAGAGAAACGAGAGAGAAAGGAGAGAGAAAGAATAGAGAGAGACAGATGGGATAGGATGGGAGAGAAACATGAGGTAGAAAGAGGAGAGAGAAACGAGAGAGAAAGGAAAGAGAAAGAATAGAGAGACAGATGGGATAGGATGGGAGAGAAACATGAGGTAGAAAGAGGAGAGAGAAAGGAGAGAGAAAGAATAGAGAGAGACAGATGGGATAGGATGGGAGAGAAACATGAGGTAGAAAGAGGAGAGAGAAACGAGAGAGAAAGAAGAGAGAGAGACAGATGGGATAGGATGGGAGAGAAACATGAGGTAGAAAGAGGAGAGAGAAAGAATAGAGAGAAACAGATGGGATAGGATGGGAGAGAAACATGAGGTAGAAAGAGGAGAGAGAAACGAGAGAGAAAGGAGAAAGAATAGAGAGAGACAGATTAGAGAGAAAGAAACGAGAGAGAAAGAGGAGAGAGAAACATGATGAGATAGAGAGAAACGAGAGAAAGAATAGAGAGGAGAGAGAAACGAGAGAAAGAATAGAGAGAGAGGGAAAGAGAGGAGAGAGAAAGAGAAAGCTAACGGGTCCTCTTCCCTTTTCTGCCCTTCTCTCCGTCTCTCCGTTGGACGCTCCAGGTCCAGATCCTCTCCAAAAGAGTCAACTACAGCCACGTCCAGTCCAAATGTGGATCCAAGGACAATATTAAGCATATCCCTGGAGGGGGGAATGTAAGTATCCCAAAGGACCAGTGGGCCCTGCTCTTCCCACTAACAACAACTCCTCCTCCTCCTCCTCCTCCTCCTCTTCCTCCTCCTCCTCCTCCTCCATGTGTTCATTCCGACTCTGGAGTTGTCGTCCCTGTGCATGTATATCTCTGTTTGTGCGTCTTTCTCGGGCAGTCGTGGGGGAAGAGAGAAGCGGAACCGTCCCGTCCCCCCCCCCCCCGAGCATCCCGGGGGAGGGATGAGGGACCTGATTCTGGAATTGGGAAGGTGCCAAGGCAAGCGGTTAGGATCAGGGCCAAGAGGGAAACTTTGTTGGGGGGGGGCTTTTGTGTTGTTGTGGTTGTTGTTCTTTTCTTTGTTTGAACAGGTTGGGAGGCAGGCTGGGGATTTGGTCCTAAATAGCAGTTCTTGGTGGGAAAAGGTGGGGTGGGAGGGAGGGAGGGAGGGAAGGATGATTGACATGGATGTAAGAGATGGACGGCGATGGATAGATAGATAGATAGATAGATGATAGATAGATAGATAGATAGATAGATAGATAGATAGATAGATAGATAGATAGATAGATAGATAGATAGATAGATAGATAGATAGATAATAGGATGGGTGGATGATGGAAGGAATAGAAGGATAGATAGATGATGGAAGGAAGGAAGGAAAAGATAGATAGATAGACAGACAGACAGACAGACAGACAGACAGACAGACAGACAGAGACTGGATAGATAGATAGATAGATAGATAGATAGATAGATAGATAGATAGATAGATAGATAGATAGACAGACAGACACAGACAGATAGATAATAGGATGGGTGGATGATGGAAGGAATAGAAGGATAGATAGATGATGGAAGGAAGAAAGGAAGGAAGGAAAATATAGATAGATAGATAAGGATGGGTGGGATAGAGAGATAATGGAAGGAAGGAAGGAAGATAGACACAGATGGATGATAGGTAGGTAGAGAGATTGAAAGTTAAAGATGGCGACTAAACCTCCCCCTAAAACTCTTCGGAGTGGTGGATCTTCTCCGGTGCAACAATCATCGTTACAGGCGCTGCATCCTCCTGATGTATTGACACCGAAGGATTTACGAGATGCGCTGGATAAACATGCCCAGGTACTTTTGGAATCAATTAACCAATCAATGGGTGATAAATTTGCACAGATGGAGGAGAAATTGGAGAAACTGGAGGAGAGATTAGAAGAGAGGATGGAACAGAAGTGCAGCGTGATGAAGGTAGACATTTTGTCTTCAGTGCATAAAGTGGCGGAATGTGTGGAGGATTTAGATGAAAAAGTGGATGATTTGACCCAAAAGAATGCAATATTAGAAGTAAAAGTACGGGAGAATGAAAATTTAAGAGACAAAATGGAAAGGGAGTTAAGCCTTGCCCAATATTATCAGATGCAGTTTGCTGTTAGAATCAGAGGTTTAAAGGAGAATATTAAGGAAGATTTAAAGCAGCTGGTTTCTGAGGCTCTCGAAGTGGTATTGAACCAGCCAGCATCTGAAATAAGAGCAGCTATGGATAAAGTGTTCCGTGTGAATTCATGGATTGCCAGACAAAGTTGCCTAGAGACGTGGTGGTTTACTTTGCAAAAAGAGAAATCAGAGATGAAGTTATACAAGCTGCTTATGATGCTAAAGTTGTGATTGCTGATCAAGAAGTTTTGGTTTTAAAAGAAATCCCTCCAAAGATTTTAAGGAGAAGGAAGGACTTTACATTTCTTGTGCAAGAGCTCAAGCAACGAGATATAAGGTTCAGATGGGAGATTCCAGACGGGCTGATGGTGATGCATGAAGGTAAAAGGTATCGGCTGATTACTGTGAAGCAAGCGCGTGATTTCTACAATAATGTTTTAAAAGCAACCCCATCAACACTTCTGGAAGCTGCAAAGGGATCTGGAGAAGGAGAACATCAAGAGGATGAAACAGAGGATAATGGTGCTAGAGGAGATCAAGCTATAACTTCTTTGGACGATCCTAGAGAGCAAAGGGTAACGCGTGCTGCTTTAAAACGAGCAAAGAAAATAAAAGACCAGCAAAAGTCTTCAGAATCTTCACAACGTACTCATAGCCAAGCAGTGGGAGGAGCACGGCCTAAAGAAGATAGCCCTATCAAAGCAGTGCTTCAAGAGCTTTGGGAGGATATGCATGGCAACTAAATTCTTAACCTGGAATGTTAATGGACTAAATTCACCACAGAAGAGGAAGAAAGTTTTTCAATATTTAAAACAATTTAAGATAGATGTTATATGTTTGCAAGAAACGCATATTAGAGTTTTGGATCAAAAGTATTTATCGAACTCGAGGTTGGGTACGCAATTTGTTGCTTCTGCAGAGAACAAGAAAAATGGAGTGGTTGTTTATGTTAAAAGTGCCTTAACAGCAGACTTAATTGAAGCAGACAAGCATGGAAGATATGTTATGATTGAGCTGCTGGTAGAAGGTAAAAAGACGCTTTTAGTTGGATTATATGCACCTAATCAACAACAAGCTGACTTTTTTAGTTTACTACACACAAAGCTTACCCAGTTGGATTATAAATCTTTTATTTTTATGGGGGACTGGAATGGTGTTTTGGATGTACAGCTGGACAAGGCTGGAGTTTTCAAGCGCATTCCAAGTCATGCTAGATTGCCTAAATCTTTTTTTGAAATGAAGGATGACCTGGAATTGCGAGATATTTGGCGTGAGAGACATTTGCAGGAGAAGGATTATACTTTTTATTCTGATAGACATCAATCTTTTTCGAGGATTGATTTTATTTTGCTGACTAATGATTTCTTTTTGAGGACCAAAAAGGTGAAGATTTGTGCAAGAACTATCTCTGATCACAGTCCAGTTTGGTTAGAGATTGATAAGGAGAAAAGAGATAGGCGCTCGTGGCGCGTAAATGAGAATCTGTTTAGAAATCAGAGAAATGTGGAAGAATGCAAACAGCGGATGAAGGATTTTTTTGAGACTAACATGAATAAGGGTACCTCTATGGATATGGTTTGGGATGCTAGCAAGGCCTATATGAGAGGGGTGTTGATATATATGAATAATAAATATAGACGTGCAGTGGAAACTAGAAGGAAAGAACTGGAGAATGAAATAAAGGAAAAAGAAAAGGCTTTGATTTTGAACTCAGAGGATGTGAAGACCAAGGAGGCTATTAGACTGTTAAGAGGACAATTTGATAAATTAATGGCTGATCAAGTGGCGACCAATCTGCGGTTTGCTAGGCATAATACTTTTTGCAACGCTAATAAACCAGGCAGATGGTTAGCTTATAGATTGAGGAAAAAACAAAGGGCTTCTAATATAGATAAGATTGAGTATAAAGGAAGGGTTGTGTTCCAACAGAATCTTATTAAGGATGCTTTTGTGGATTTCTATTCGAAATTATATGCTAAAGAGGAAATTAATGAAAAAGATATTGATATATATTTGGAGAATGCTAGCATCCCGGTTCTTACGCAAGTACAAAAAGAGGGGATTAATCAACTGATTACAGAAGAAGAAATTTTCACAGCAATTAAGGAATTGAAGGTGGATAAAGCACCAGGTACGGATGGCTTGACTGCGGCCTATTACAAAAATTTACAATTAGAGATGATAAAACCGTTAAAGGAACTGTTCCAGACAATCCAGAGGGGGGGAAAGGTGCCACCGTCTTGGAGAACAGCTTTTATTTCTTTGATTCCGAAGGAAGACCAAGATGCTACTCAAGTTAAAAACTATAGACCGATATCGCTTTTAAATACAGATTACAAGATATTTGCTAAGGTTTTGGCTAATAGACTGATGAGGGTTCTGCAACAGGTGATTCATGGGGATCAAACGGGATTTATTAGTGGTAGGCAAATGAAAAATAATGTGAGGCATATAGTTGATGTGTTAGAGTTTTTGGAAAGGAACAACCAGATCGCTGCGGCGCTAATTTTTTTAGATGCTGAAAAAGCTTTTGATCAATTGAATTGGAAATTTTTGTTGAAAGTTTTAGATAAAATGGATTTTGGGGAAAATTTTTTACAACCGATTAGGGCATTATATCAAAAACAAACTGCCCGAATTATAGTTAATAATAGCTTGACAGAAGCATGTAATATTGAGAAGGGCACAAGGCAAGGGTGCCCGTTATTGCCCTTGTTATTTGTGTTAACATTAGAGATATTATTGGTTAAAATTCGGAATTCGGGAAAAATTAAGGGGATACAAATTGGAGATCAGGACTACAGATTGAGAGCATTCGCAGACGATCTGGTTGTTACAGTGACCCAGCCAGAGAACTCTGTTGTGGACCTGATGGAGATAATAACACAATATGGGAGGGTTTCTGGATTTAAAGTTAATACACAGAAAACCAAAATTTTGGCCAGAAATATGACAGTTTCGCAAAAGGCTCTCTTAGAAGGATTAACTGGATTTGAGATTGTTAAAAGGGTTAAATATTTGGGGGTGATTTTGTCGCCCTCTAATACAAAGCTATATAAGAATAATTATGAAAAACTATGGGGGAAAATTCAAAAAGAATTGGAGAGTTGGGAAAAATTGCAATTGTCTTTGTTGGGACGGATTGCAGCAGTAAAAATGAATGTCCTGCCTAAATTTTTATTTTTATTTCAAATGATACCGATTCTTAAGAAAGATTCTAATTTGGAGGAATGGCAGCGAGGTATCAATAAATTTGTGTGGGCAGGGAAAAAGCCACGAGTTAAACTTAAGATTATGCAGGATACTCGTGAGAGAGGTGGCCTTAAATTGCCTAATTTTAAATTATATTATGAAGCTGCTGCATTAGCAGGAATAAGTGATTGGATTAACTTGACGCAAGGGAGGTTATTAAATCTTGAGGGCCATGATTTGTTGTTTGGCTGGCATGCATATTTGTTGTATGATAAGAAGGTAGACAACGTGTTTAGGGTGCATATTTTAAGACAGGCATTGCTGAGAGTTTGGAAGAAGTACAGACATATGTTAAGTTGTAAGATACCATTGTGGGCAATTCCAAAACACGCAATAGAAAATATACATGCTGGCTTCAAACATGATGTGACCACGTACAAGGAGATCCTTAGCTTGGAAAGGAATGTTTGGTGTTTGAAATCATATAGCCTCTTGCGAGAAGAGAAGGTGGTTCAAAATTGGTTTCAATATACTCAGTTACGGGCCAGGTGGAAAGAAGATCAGAAAAATGGATTTACAATGACTGATGAAAATTTGATAAAGCAAATTAGAAATCAGGGACCAGCACATATCAAACGGATATATCTTGCATTGATAGAGATTGACTCAGAAACAGAGCTTGTTAAGGATTGTATGATAAAATGGGCCCAAAACATCCAGGAAGTTATCACAATGGACACCTGGGAAAAGATTTGGGTGAGGAACGTAAAATTTACTCAAGCTCAAAATCTAAGGGAGAACTTTTACAAAATGTTTTATAGATGGCATTTAGATCCTAAAAAGCTTGCAAGTATGTATCCGAATTATCAGCCTAAATGTTGGAGGTGCGGAGATGAAGATGCAACATATTTTCACATATGGTGGACATGTAAGAAGGTTAAGGCTTTTTGGATAAAAGTCTGGTGGAATATGCAGAAGATTTTTAAACAGAGGATAAAGTTTTGTCCGCAACTTTTTTTGTTGGGAATAATTGCAGACGCTACAGTTGTGGACACCAAGTTGATGTTGAACTTAATTACGGCAGCAAGACTTTTGATAGGCCAATATTGGAAGAAAGAGGAACTGCCGACCATAGAAGAGTGGACTTAAAAGTTTCCGACCTGGCAGAGATGGCGAAGATTTCGGCCTATTTGAAAGATCACTCGCAAGAACGCTATATTATGGAATGGAGAAAATGGATTGAGTTTATCCAGAACAAGTATAGGGTTAAGAAGTTTTATGTAGCATTCGAATAAGTCTTCTTTCGTTTTCTTTTTTCTTTTTCTATTTTAGTTTTTTATATATATTTAATAATGCTAAGGTTTGTTTTATCCTATATAAGCTAGAGAGTGATGGATTTTAGAATTTATAGTTGTTAGTATATGGTTGTTTATGATTGCTTTTTTATATATATACCTTGTATTTAGCTTTGGGAAGTCGGGGGGGGGGAGGGGGGGAGGGGGGGAGGGAGGGGGGGAGGAGGGAGGGGGAAGGGGGGATTTTTAAAGGAAAATTGTACCTTAAAACTTTTCAATAAAAAAAAAAGGATGGGTGGATGATGGAAGGAATAGAAGGATAGATAGATGATGGAAGGAAGGAAGGAAAAGATAGATAGATAGATAGATAGATAGATAGATAGATAGATAGATAGATAGATAGATGATAGATAGATAGATAGATAGATAGATAGATAGATAGATAGATAGATAGATAGATAGATAGATAGATAGATAATAGGATGGGTGGATGATGGAAGGAATAGAAGGATAGATAGATGATGGAAGGAAGGAAGGAAAAGATAGATAGATAGATAGATAGATAGATAGATAGATAGATAGATAGATAGATAGATAGATAGATAGACAGACAGACAGACAGACAGACAGACAGACAGAGACTGGATAGATAGATAGATAGATAGATAGATAGATAGATAGATAGATAGATAGATAGATAGATAGATAGATAGATAGATAGATAGATAGACAGACACAGACAGATAGATAATAGGATGGGTGGATGATGGATAGATGATGGAAGGAAGAAAGGAAGGAAGGAAAATATAGATAGATAGATAAAGGATGGGTGGGATAGAGATAATGGAAGGAAGGAAGGAAGATAGACACAGATGGATGATAGGTAGGTAGAGAGATAATGATGGATGTATTAAATAGGTGATAGAATAGATAGACTGGATGGATGGATAGATAGATAATAGAAGGATGAATGGATGGATGGTGACTGGATGATAGCTAATGGATGTACGAGAGGTGATGGACAGATAGGTGGGTGGGTGGACGATAGGTTATAGATGGACAGCCAGACGGTAGATGGATAGCAACTGATGGATCGCCATATAGTTAGATGATAGGGTGTGTGTGTGTGTGTGTGTGTGTGTGTGTGTGTAGAGAGAGAGACAGAGAGAGAGAGAGAAGATGGAGGGATGATAGAAAGGATGGGTAGATAGAGGGATGGATGAAGAGATGCGATGACAAATAGATATATAGATGATAGAGTGATGGATAGATGATTGATGGATCTATCTATCTATCTATCTATCTATCTATCTATCTATCTATCTATCTATCTATCTATCTATCTATCCCACTTCTACACCACCCACTTCCCCTGAGAGTGACATCTGGCCAGCTTCCAATAAGATAGACAGAGAGAAAGAGGAAACGTTTTGCGGGAAATCACCGGCAGGCGTTGGGAAAACGGCGAGCTAAGCCCCGGGAAAATGAGAAGGCAACAGTCAGAAAGAGCATCAAGATTTGCTCCGGCTTGATTCTCTTTGGTCCAGGTGGGAAGGAATTAGCGGCTTTTTCCCGCCAATTCGAGGACTTTCCGAATTCTCTATCCGTAGACAGGATCGGGGAGTCCGTTCTCCACGGCTCGGCCCTGCCCTCAAAAGGGCGAGCGGACGGCGGGGGGTCTGCCAGCAAAAAGATCACCTTGTGGTCCCCTTTTTATTTTATTTTTTTCCGTCCGGTTTCCCCTAAATGCGACTGTTTCTCTTTACGGCCAGATCAGGAGAGGCAGAGGGCGAAGGTCACCTTAAATCCTGGTTCGACTCGGCCATTTTAAGACGCGCCGCCGTGGCGGGCTAAGGAACGCCGGGAGTCGAAGTCGGGCCGTCTTCCCGGGGCCACGATTGGGGGAAAAAAAACCTAGTTTGTTTTGGGAGGTTTTTTTTTCAACGTTGGCTTGATGTGAGCTTGATAGTGTGCCTACCATGGGATCCCATCTGGGATCTTGATAGATCACAGAGCTCTTGATAGATCACAGAGCTCTTGATAGATCACAGAGGGCACGAAGCTGGAACGTCTCCGGAACCCCCTTTTAACCACCATTCCAGGGCTTAGCCAGCTGCTAACCAACATCTCCGTACAAATGGATCTTTTCGGCCCCGATTTTGCCGATTTCGCTGTCCTTTTTTTTTCCCTTCCTGTCTTCTTCCTTTGCTCTCAAGGATTTCTTCCGTCACTCCGGAAAATAATAACGGCTAATTGCCCGAGCGGAAATCATTAACCCTCACCTCCAGATTTGGGTGCGAATCGTCTCGTTTAATTGTCTCCGTTCCTACATCTGTCTCCTCCGAGGAGCTCTTTTATCCTTCTTCGTTTTTTTTTCTCTTCTCCTCCTCCTCCGCCCGCTGTCCTTCCTTTCTTTTCTGTCATCCACCAATCAAGTCTGTCCAACCGTTCAGCTCAACGAGTAAAATACCTATTGTTTTCAGGTCCAAACTGTCCCCAAGCCAACTTCGGGCAACAAATCCCAGCCACGGACCAACCCCAAGCCCAGCCCGGGCTGTACCAATGTGAGTAGAACATTAGATTTGGCCAAGTGACTTGATGTTATGTGAGTGTCCACCTTCTTCCAGGTTCATAGGACGTCCTTGGTGAAGGGACTTTTGATGTTATGGAGTCTCCGCCTTCTTCCAAGTTCATAAGAGGTCCTTGGTGAAGTGACTTTTGATGTTATGGAGTGTCCGCCTTCTTCCAGTTTCATAGGACGTCCTTGTTGAAGGGACTTTTGACGTTATGGAGTGTCCGCCTTCTTCCAAGTTCATAGGACGTCCTTGTTGAAGGGACTTTTGATGTTATGGAGTCTCCGCCTTCTTCCAAGTTCATAGGACGTCCTTGGTGAAGGGACTTTTGATGTTATGGAGTCTCCGCCTTCTTCCAAGTTCATAGGACGTCCTTGGTGAAGGGACTTTTGATGTTATGGAGTCTCCGCCTTCTTCCAAGTTCATAGGACGTCCTTGGTGAAGGGACTTTTGATGTTATAGAGTCTACACCTTCTTCCAAGTTCATAGGACGTCCTTAGTGAAGTGACTTTTGATGTTATGGAGTGTCCCCCTTCTTCCAGGTTCATAGGATGTTCTTGGTCAAGGGATTTTTGATGTTATGGAATGTCCCCTTTCTTCCAAGTTCGTAGGACGTTCTTGGTCAAGGGACTTTTGATGTTATGAAGTGTCCACCTTCTTCCAGGTTTCCTAGGACGTCCTTGGTGAAGGGACTTTTGATGTTATGGAGTCTACACCTTCTTCCAGGTTCATAGGATGTCCTTGGTCAAGGGACTTTTGATGTTATGGAGTGTCCACTTTCTTCCAAGTTCATAGGATGTTCTTGGTGAAGTGACTTTTGATGTTATGGAGTTTCCACCTTCTTCCAGATTCATAGGACGTTCTTGGTCAAGGGACATTTGATGTTACATTGAGTTTGAAGCGTTTTTAAACGCGTTTGCTCGCCTCGCTGACATCGCGTGCCTTCCGCGAAACCCGTTTTTATCAACGTTTTCTTCCCACCTCGCCGCTTGGGTGAACTTCGAGTTTTTCTTTCCCGTAACTTCGGCCGAGCTTCTAATTCCCGTACGCAGGGCTTTTTTGGTCATAGAACACTCAGAACGGAGTTCCGGCACCTTTTTTGGATGGAACCTTGTAGGGTAGGCAAGGCGGGTTGTATGACGTGTGTGAGTTCCGGCACCTTTTTCTTTCACAAAAAAGCACTGCCTGTACGACCTCCAAAATTCTTCGCCCGTTCTTAGCGTTGTTTTGATGGGGGTGGTGGTGGGGGTGGTGGTCTGCTTGAATTTTAGGACTCTTTTTGGAGAAGTCCTCCCCCCCAGCCCACCCCGGTCTCCGTACGGCAGGGAGACTGGGGTCTTTCCATGTTCCCAGAAGGGACAGCTTGGACCTTGGTGGGAAACTCTTAGCCCGTGGAAACATCTGGAGAACTTCCGGACGGGCCTGGGTCTCGGCTTGGCCCCCTCAATTGTCCCTCTCTCTCCTCCCTTCCCCTGCTCGATCCTGGTTATCTTGCCCCCTTCCCAGAAGAACAGCTTCCGTAGCTCGGACCCTGGTGGGAAACTCTTAGCCTGTGGAAACATCTGGAGAACTTCCGGCTTGGCCCCCTCAATTGTCCCTCTCTCTCTCCTCCCCTCCCTTGCTCGATCCTGGTTATCTTGCCCTCTTCCCAGAAGACCAGCTTCCATAGCTCGGACCCTGGTGGGAACATCTGGAGAACTTCCAGACGGGCCTGGGTCTTGGCTTGGCCCCCTCAATTGTCCTTCTCTCTCCTCCCTTCCCCTGCTCGATCCTGGTTATCTTGCCCTCTTCCCAGAAGAACAGCTTCCGTAGCTCGGACCCTGGTGGAAACAGCCTGTGGAAACATCTGGAGAACTTCCAGACGGGCCTGGGTCTTGGCTTGGCCCCCTCAATTGTCCCTCTCTCTCCTCCCTTCCCCTGCTCAATCCTGGTTATCTTGCCCTCTTCCCAGAAGAACAGCTTCCGTAGCTTGGACCCTGGTGGGAACATCTGGAGAACTTCCAGACAGGCCTGGGTCTCGGCTTGGCCCCCTCAATTGTCCCTCTCTCTCCTCCCCTCCCCTGCTGGATCCTGGTTATCTTGCCCTCTTCCCAGAAGACCAGTTTCCGTAGCTCGGACCCTGGTGGAAACAGCCTGTGGAAACATCTGGAGAACTTCCGGACGGGCCTGGGTCTTAGCTTGGCCCCCTCAATTCTCCCTCTCTCTCCTCCCCTCCCCTGCTCGATCCTGGTTATCTTGCCCTCTTCCCAGAAGACCAGCTTTCATAGCTCGGACCCTGGTGGAAACAGCCTGTGGAAACATCTGGAGAACTTCCAGACGGGCCTGGGTCTTAGCTTGGCCCCCTCAATTCTCCCTCTCTTTCCTCCCCTCTCCTGCTCGATTCTGGTTATCTTGCCCTCTTCCCAGAAGAACAGCTTCCGTAGCTCGGACCTTGGTGGGAACATCTGGAGAACTTCCGGACGGGCCTGGCCCTGGGCTTGGCCCCCTCAATTGTCCCTCTCTCTCCTTCTCCTCGTTCTGCAGGTGCAGATCTTGAACAAGAAAATTGACCTTTCCAAAGTGGCGGCCAAGTGCGGGTCGAAGGCCAACCTCAAGCACAAGCCAGGTGAGAGGC
>NC_138205.1:130996600-131016600 GCF_964194415.1 Vipera berus | reverse complement strand
AATAGAAAGAATAGGAATAGGAATAGAATTAGAACAGAACAGAATAGAATAGAATAGAATAATAGAAAATAAAAAAGAATGGAAAATGGAATGGAATAGAGAATAGAATAGAATAGAATAGAATAGAATAGAATAGAATAGAATAGAATAGAATAGAATAGAATAGAAAATATGGAATAGAATAGAATAGAATAGAATAGAATAGAATAGAATAGAAAATATGGAATAGAATAGAATAGAATAGAATAGAATAGAATAGAATAGAATAGAATAGAATAGAATAGAATAGAATAGAATAGAATAGAATAGAATAGAATAGAAAATATGGAATAGAATAGAATAGGAATAGAATAGAATAGAATAGAATAGAATAGAATAGAATAGAAAATATGGAATAGAATAGAGTAGAATAGAATAGAATAGGAATAGAATAGAAAATATGGAATAGAATAGAATAGAATAGAATAGAATAGAATAGAATAGCAAATATGGAATGGAATAGAATAGAATAGAATAGAATAGAAAATATGGAATAGAATAGAATAGGAATAGAATAGAATAGAATAGAAAATATGGAATGGAATAGAATAGAATAGAATAGAATAGAATAGAATAGAATAGAATAGAATAGAATAGAATAGAATAGCAAATATGGAATGGAATAGAATAGAATAGAATAGAATAGAATAGAATAGAATAGAATAGAATAGAATAGAATAGAATAGAATAGCAAATATGGAATGGAATAGAATAGAATAGAATAGAATAGAATAGAATAGAATAGAATAGAATAGCAAATATGGAATGGAATAGAATAGAATAGAATAGAATAGAATAGAATAGAATAGAATAGAATAGCAAATATGGAATGGAATAGAATAGAATAGAATAGAATAGAATAGAATAGAATAGAATAGAATAGAATAGAATAGCAAATATGGAATAGAATAGAATAGAGTAGAGTAGAGTAGAATAGAATAGAATAGAATAGAATAGAATAGAATAGAATAGCAAATATGGAATGGAATAGAATAGAATAGAATAGAATAGAATAGAATAGAATAGAATAGAATAGAATAGAATAGCAAATATGGAATAGAATAGAATAGAGTAGAGTAGAATAGAATAGAATAGAATAGAATAGAATAGAATAGAATAGAATAGAATAGCAAATATGGAATAGAATAGAATAGAGTAGAGTAGAATAGAATAGAATAGAATAGAATAGAATAGAATAGAATAGAATAGAATAGAATAGAATAGAATAGAATAATGGAAAATAGAATGGAAAATGGAATGGAATGGAATAGAACAGAATAGAATAGAATCGAATAATGGAAAATAAAATAGAATAGAATGGTATAGACAATAGAAGATTAGAATAGAATAGAATAGAATAGAATAGAATAGAATAGAATAGAATAGAATAGAATAGAATAGAATAATGGAAAATAAAGTAGAATGGAAAATGGAATGGAATGGAATAGACAATAGAATAGAATAGAATAGAAAATAGAAGAATCGAATGGAATGGAATGAAATAGAATAGACAATAGAATAATAGAATAGAATAGATTAACGGAAAATAAAATAGAATGGAATGGAATAGACAATAGAAGAATCGAATAGAATAGTCAATAGAAGAACAGAACAGATGGAATGAAACGGAGTACAAAATACAATACAATAGATGGAATGGAATAGAGAATCGAATGGAATGGAATGGAATTAGGAGAGAACAGAATGGAAGGAATGGAATAGAAGCGGAATGGAACGGAATGGAATACAATTACAATAGAATAAGCAGCCTTACTGGCTGCTCGACCTCTGCTTGGCACGTCATCAGTTTGTGGGGCTTGAACCCGCCCCCCATTCTATCTTTCCACCAGAGGAAAAAAATAACTCGCTAAAACGGTATGAAAAAGGGTAGTCCTTGACTTACAACCATTTGCATAACACCAGTCTGGTTTTGTTTACGAGATGGTGTGGGATTGAAATCCAATCAATCAATAAACAGTTATAACAACCGGGGGTGGGGGGGCGAATGACGTAGAACCCCTTTCCTCTAAGTTACGACTGTCACGGCACCGCCTCCGTAAGTTGCCGGCTTGCAACTGTGGGAACTTGGCAATCCATTTAGGACGGATGCAGCATCTTGCCGTCCCGCGCTCACAGTTTGCGACCTTTCCGGCTAAACGTCCGACAACCGAGGTCCAATTTGGGAAGCCGCATTCGCTGAACGACCACGCGATTCGCTGAACGACCACGCGATTCGCTGAACGGCCCCCTGGTTCATTTCCCGATGACGCGATTCTTTGATCCGCCCCGGTAAAGAGGGTCGCAAAACTGGCTCCAGCCACGTGACGATTCGTTTAATAACCACGTGCTTTAGCGGACAAAATTCCGCTCCCGATTGTGGCCGTAAGTCGAGGACTATCTTAAGGTTGTTTTCAGTCCTCGATAACCACTGCAAAGACCAGCCGAGTTCCTCGTCAGCACAGAGAGTTACATCTCCCTCTCGCGAGCATTCTCGATAGTCACAGAGTTACATCCTGGGTAGCTTTAATCGTGGTCAGCCTTCATAAAAGTATTGGGGGGGGTGGTCAGGACAGGTCCCATCCCAGCGTCCTTCTCAACAATCGCCTGTCTGTCGTCCCTCCCCCACTGTTCCCCACCTGCCGCCGTGTTCACCATATATTCACTTCACAGCCAACTCAGTCCCCGGGATCGCAGAAGAGTACAATATTTGGGTTGGGGTGCGGGACAGAGGAGGTGAGGAGTTGAGCAGGAGAGATGAGCCTGGGCGAGATTGAAGCGAAAGGGATCCGTCTCGCTGGTCTCCTCTCTCTGGCCAAGATTGAATGATCTTCTGCTCAGAACGAGCCTGGGCGAGATTGAAGCGAAAGGGATCATCAGTCTGGCTGGTCTCCTCTCTCTGGCCAAGACTGAATGATCTTCTGCTCAGAACGAGCCTGGGCGAGATTGAAGCGAAAGGGATCCGTCTGGCTGGTCTCCTCTCTTTGGCCAAGACTGAATGATCTTCTGCTCAGAACGAGTCTGGGCGAGATTGAAGCGAAAGGGATCCATCTGGCTGGTCTCCTCTCTCTCTCTGGCCAAGACTGAATGGTCTTCTGCTCAGAACGGTCGTGCTCGACCCTCTCTGTTGGGACTGGGACAACTCACTGCAGCCATCTCACCTCAACCATCTCTCCTTGGCCAACTCGCCGCGGGGGTCAATTGCCCGCGGGTTATCAACGGGATAAGTGTTGTCCACACCTTTTTTCCTCGACGCGATTTCCATTTTTCTCAATGGAAATCGTCTCAGAAAGAAACGGCAGGTGACATTTATCCCGTTATCGATCCCGGGCGGGATTGTCCCGCGACGAGTCGATCTAGGCGAGATGGCCCCGACAAAAGGGCCACCACGGTGGGTTGGCCATGGCGAAGTAGCCGCAACAAGTTGGCCATGGCGAGGTGGCCGCGCCGAAATTGTCCCGTTCCACCTCTCGGTGTACGCCCCTCCGTCGAGAGATCGGATCCGCTTCCAGGCGTCGTCCCCCCCTTAACATCCCATCCCCTTCCCTCTGTGTAGTGACCCCTCATTTCC
The DNA here is from genome assembly GCF_964194415.1 of Vipera berus. Classification (NCBI taxonomy): domain Eukaryota; kingdom Metazoa; phylum Chordata; class Lepidosauria; order Squamata; family Viperidae; genus Vipera; species Vipera berus. Next base: position 131,012,993 of record NC_138205.1, on the reverse strand, counting down.
TCCCTACCCCACTGTTTTCCTTCTAGACTGAGGGGGACAAGGAGGCGGCCCCAGAGAACGGAGGGCCCCCGCCGGGCAGCATTGCCCCACAGGAGAATGGCGCAGGGCCGCTTGCACCTGCGCAGGGCGGTGGTGACCAAAGGGAAATTCAGTCCTTCAACACTCACATACAAGAGACAAGTAAGTGCTGAGGGGAAACGTCAGCCGCTAGAGGAGGCAGGGGGTCTGAATTATTCAATTTATTATTTTTTTTCACGGCTTCCGGGGGGGCGGGTGTAAACCCTGAACGTTTGCTTGCGGGTGTTGTCGTGGTCCCCTGCCAATGTCGTTAATGCGATCAATTGCCTTTTATTTTCCAGGCCTTTAACGCTGACATTCTGGTATCGCCTTCCGCCCCTTGTCTCTTTCCCCCTTTTTCTCCTGCCCCTCCCCCAATGTGTCGCTGCAGATTGAATCCCACAAGCTGACCTTCCGCGAGAACGCCAAGGCTCGCACGGACCACGGGGCGGATTTCGCACTCTGCGCCGGCAGCCCTCCCGCCTCCCCACCGCTGAGCACCTCCGTCAGCGAGAGCCTGGGCACCGTCGCCGCCGCCACCGTGTCCTCCTTGCCCCCGCGGCTGCCCTGGCGGGCTCCCCTCGCGGAAGAGACCTCTGCCCCGCTCTCTCAGCCAGGCTTGTGACTCGCTTTCCTGCCCTGTTCCTCATCCCAAACCCCTCCGTCTCCCTCAGGCCCTCAGCTTGCCTCCCTTACTCCTTTGCAACCCGTCTTCCTGGGCTCCGGTGAGGATTCACTCGCTCAGTTGATCCTTTTGTACTCGGATGAGATGATCTTCGGGGCAAGGGGTCTTGCTTACCTCTGGCCTCCCAGATCTAATTTCAATTTCTGCTTATTTTGGATGCCGGGGTCAAAAGTGCATATTATGAATTTCGCTTTGACCCTGCAAATATTGGATTCTTCTCAGCGGGCCGCGTGGGAAACCTGGCTTGCAACACTGAGAAAGGGTTCAAAGGCCGATGGGAGTTAAAGGAGGCAAGCTTTTTCCCCCCTCCTTCTCTCCCCAACTTTTTTCCACCCTTGTGGATCTTCCCTGCACCCTGTTTAGTGCCGGCCTGTTACTCTCACACATAACGCCATGCTCATTAGCACACCCCGCAACAATGCCGTAACCTTTTAATTTTTCTCGTCCTTCCCCTTGCGATCCAGCCGAGTGGCGTGGCTGTGCCGAGCGTGGTTCCTGTGGCTTCCCCCACCGGCTCACGCTTCTCTCCCCTCCCCTCCCGCTCGCCTGCACCAACCTTCCCCCTTGCCATAGGAGAATTTTAAAAAACAAAAAAAACGCACCGTTATCTGCTGTTGCAGCGCTGTTGGCTTTGTTATCCACATATCCTACCATTTTAAACCGTGTTGTTTTGTTTTCTCTTTTTTTTTCTTTTCTTTGGTGTGGTGGTTCTTTTGCGTGTGTGTTTCAAAATATTTGGAGAACGACGGAGCCCGGGGACTCAAAGGCCCCCTGGGGGGAAGAGCGGAGACTAAAGTGGACAGGTGGGCGGGTGGAAAGACAGGCACCGTAGGAGAAAACGGGCAACGTAGAGCTGGATCTTTGCACCAACGTGCTACAGACAAAAGCTTCGAGGTGGCCATTGAAAGTCAGCACTCCTGCACAAATCCCGGGTGGGTTTCCCCCTGAGTGACCCCTGCCTCTGCAGGTGGCTTCCAAAGGATCAAACCCCAGGGATCTGGGTAGTCGTGCCACAGGGATATCCGTTCCAGAGAATTTTGCGACCACGAAGGCACACCGAGATGGGCTGGAACGTTTGCAAGTAGTTTCAGGGATCTGGGTAGTCGTTGCTGCTGGGTATCCGTTCCGGAGAATTTTGCAACCACAAAGGCACACCGAGATGGGCTGGAATGTTTGCAAGTAGGTTCAGGGATCTGGGTAGTCGTTGCTGCGGGGTATCCGTTCCGGAGAATTTTGCGACCACAAAGGCACACCGATATGGGCTGGAACATTTGCAAGAAGCTTGGGCAGAGAGAGGCAGGGAAAGTCACGGGCAAGTGTTTGAAGGTCTGGAGATGCTGGGCTGTGCAGGATGGGAGTGGGGAATCCCTTCCGCTTTTGAGTCTCACGGGGGGGGCGGGGGGGGAGATCCCCGTCCGCGTTCCGTCTTCCACACTGCAAACGACACTAAACAGAATTGTAAATAAAACTTGAAAAACGACTTGTGCTGAGAGTCTCAGAATATTTTGCTTTCGAACCGCGGGGAACGAGACGGGGGTTCCGCAGGCAAGATGGGGGCGGGTGGAAGAGTTACGTCGGGAAGCGTCAGACGGGAACTGTGTAAAAAATAATTAAAGAAATAACCCTATCCTGTTTCCTACCCCCCCCCCCCGGGGTCACGTAGCCCACCGTATGCATCTTCCCACGGAGAATTCTTGCGCTCGTGATTTGTTTTTTATATATAAATATATCTATTAAAGGTTGCATGGTTTCTAATAAAATAGCTTTTTAAACTGTTAAACGAGGGTTTTATCATTATTATTTGAAGTATCCCAAACAGTCTCGCAGCTTCTCTGGAGAGAAGGATTTGATGGGTAAATAGAAATTTTGTAGGTTTTGGTCCGGGAAAGAAAAAACGAGCTACGGGTAGTCCTCGACTTATGAGCCCAGAATTGACGTTGCTAAGCGAGACGTCTCCGAAGTACGTTTCGCCCTTACGTTAACGACTTTTCCGGACACGTTTGCGAAGTGAGACCTTGCCGTTGTTCAATTAGTGACACGGTCGTTAAGGCAATCCCGGCTTCCCTCGTTGACTTCGCTCGTCGGAAGGTCGCAAAAGGGGATGGCGCGACCCCCCCCGCGGCGCCGCGACCGTCGTAAACGTGAACCCGCCGTCAAGCGCCTGGATGCAAATCCCGTGACTGCAGAGAGGCTGCGAGGGTCGTAAGTCTGAAAAACTGTGTCATCGGTCGTTTTTTTTTTCTCCACACCCCCCCCCCGGTACCGTTGTCACTTCGGTCACTAAGCAAACTGTTGTAAGCTGAGGACTACCTGTAGTTCATTTCCTTTTTATGTGCTCTCCCGTTCGCTTCCCCCTTCCTGTCTGTGCTGCCCACCAACCCAAAAGTGGGGCTCGTCACAACTTCCCCTCGGTAAATCAGGTGTCTGGAGGGGTGGGAGGGACCTTGGAGGTCATCTAGACCTGCCCCCTGCTCAGGCAGGAGACCCTGACAGAATAACAGAGAGCTGGAAGGGGCCTTGGAGGTCATCTAGTCCAACCCCCTCCTCAGACAGGATAACCTTACAGAATAACAGTTGGAAGGGATCTTGGAGGTCATCTAGTCCAACCCCCTTGGACAGGATAACCTTACAGAATAACAGTTGGAAGGGACCTTGGAGGTCATGTAGTCCATCCCCTCCTCAGACAGGATAACCTTACAGAATAACAGTTGGAAGGGACCTTGGAGGTCATCTAGTCCAGCCCCCTGCTCAGGCAGGAGACCCTGACAGAATAACAAAGAGCTGGAAGGGGCCTTGGAGGTCATCTAGCCTGACCCCCTGCTCAGGCAGGAGACCCTGACAGAATAACAAAGAGCTGGAAGGGGCCTTGGAGGTCATCTAGTCCAAACCCCTCCTCGGACAGGAAGACCTTACAGAATAACAGTTGGAAGGGACCTTGGAGGTCATCTAGTCCAACCCCCTCAGACAGGATAACCTTACAGAATAACAGTTGGAAGGGACCTTGGAGATCATCTAGTCCAACCCCCTCCTCGGACAGGATGACCTTACAGAATAACAGTTGGAAGGGACCTTGGAGGTCATCTAGTCCAACCCCCTTGGACAGGATAACCTTACAGAATAACAGTTGGAAGGGACATTGGAGGTCTTCTAGACCTGCCCCCTGCTCAGGCAGGAGGCCCTGACAGACTAACAAGAGCTGGAAGGGGCCTTGGAGGTCATCTAGTCCAACCCCCTCAGACAGGATAACCTTACAGAATAACAGTTGGAAGGGACCTTGGAGATCATCTAGTCCAACCCCCTCCTCGGACAGGATGACCTTACAGAATAACAGTTGGAAGGGATCTTGGAGGTCATCTAGTCCAACCCCCTGCTGGGACAGGATAACCTTACAGAATAACAGTTGGAAGGGACATTGGAGGTCTTCTAGACCTGCCCCCTGCTCAGGCAGGAGGCCCTGACAGACTAACAAGAGCTGGAAGGGGCCTTGGAGGTCATCTAGTCCAACCCCCTGCTCAGACAGTATAACCTTACAGAATAACGGAAGGGACCTTAGAGGTCATCTAGTCCAACCCCCTGCTCAGGCAGGCAACCCGTACGGAATAAAACAGTTGGAAGGGACCTTGGAGGTCATTTAGTCCAACACCCTCAGACAGGATAATAACCTTACAGAATAACAGTTGGAAGGGGCCTTGGAGGTCATCTAGTCCAACCCCCTCCTCGGACAGGATGACCTTACAGAATAACAGTTGGAAGGGACCTTGGAGGTCATCTAGTCCCACCCCCTGCTGGGACAGGAAGACCTTACAGAATAACAGTTGGAAGGGACCTTGGAGGTCATCTAGTACAACCCCCTCAGACAGGATAACCTTACAGAATAACAGTTGGAAGGGACCTTGGAGGTCATCTAGTCCAGCCCCCTGCTCAGGCAGGAGACCCTACACCATTTCAGACAGACGGCTTGTCCTGCCTTCTGGCGCTTTGGAAAATAAGTGGACCCCCCCTTTGTGGCAGCGCCCCCAAATATTGGAATAACCGCTACTCTCCCCCCCCCCCCAGTCCTTCTTTTCTCTGGACTGGCCATTCCCAAATCCCGCAATCCTCCTTCGTACGTTTTAGTCTCCGGACCTTCGATGCTCTTCATTGCTCTCCTCTGCACTTTTCCCCCAAAAAGTCTCAACCTTTTTTTTTTTTTGTCGCACGGGGACCAAAACTGGACGCCGGTGTTCCAGGCGCGGCCTTACTCAGGCTTTACAAAGCGAGTACTTAAGGCTCCGCCTGATTTCGCTTAGGATGGGGAAGGGCTTCGGAGAGTAGCGGCGATGCCGAGAGATAGAAGCTGTTCAGCTCGGCCCGAACAAAATCAGGGGGGAACGCAAGGAGGGAAGACCGTGGGGGTTGGACTAGATGACCTCCAAGGTCCCTTCTGACTCTGTCATTCTGTTCTGTTCTGTCTTCCGTTCTACTCTATATTCTACTCTGTTCTATATTCTATTCTATTCTACTCTATCTTATTCTATTAATTCTGTTACATCTATTCTATATATTCTATTCTATTTTCTAATCTACTCTGTTCTATGTATTCTCTATATTCTATTCTACTCTTGATTCTACTCTTTGTTTTCTATTCTTCTCTGTTCTATATATTATTCTCTAGATTCTATTCGACTCTATATATTCTATTTTATTCCATTCTATTCTATAGATTCTACTCTATTCTATATTCTACTCTATGTTCTCTCTTATTTTATTCTACTCTATTCTATATACTCAGTTCTACTCTACTCCATTTTCTATTCTACTCCATTTTCTACTCTACTCTATTTTATTCTATTCTGTTGCTATTCTATATTTTACTCTTACGTTACATCCTATTCTACTCTATTCTACTCTACATTATATTCTCCTCCATATTCCATTTTATATATTTAATCTATATCGTATTTCTGTTCTACTCTCTCTATTCTATTTTACTTTCTTCTACGTTATATTCTACTCCATATTCTATTCTGCTCTCTATGTATTCTATTCTATTCCGTTCTATTCTGTAGATTCTACTCTATTCTGTTCTACTCTATGTTCTATATATTCTCTGTATTCTATTCTACTCTATGTTCTACTCTATTCTATCTATTCAATTCTCCGTTTTCTATTCTACTCTACTCTATTTTATTCTATTCTGTTGCTATTCTATATTCTACTCTACGTTATATCCTATTCTATTCTACTCTACTCTATATTCTCTATATTCTATTTTATATATTTACTCTATATCGTATTTCTGTTCTACTCTCTCTATTCTATTTTACTTTCTTCTATGTTATATTCTACTCCACATTCTATTCTACTCTCTATGTATTCTATTCTATTCCATTCTATAGATTCTACTCTATTCTATATTCTACTCCTCTTCTATTTTATTCTACTCTATATATTCAATTCTACTCTACTCCGTTTTCTATTCTACTCTGTATTCTACTCTACTCTTATTGTATTCTGTTGCTATTCTATATTCTACTCTACGTTATATCCTATTCTATTCTATTCTACTCTATATTCTCCATATTTTATATATTTACTCTATATTGTATTTCTTGTCTACTCTCTATTCTACTTTCTTCTACGCTATCTTCTACTCCATATTCTGTTCTACTCTCTATTCTATTCTATTCCATTCTATTCTGTAGATTCTACTCTATTCTCTATTCTGTTCTACTCTATGTTCTATATATTCTCTGTATTCTATTCTCTGTTCTACTCTGCTCTACTCTATTTTATTCTATTCTGTTGCTATTCTATATTCTACTCTACGTTATATCCTATTCTATTCTACTCTATTCTACTCTATATTCTCCATATTTTATATATTTATATCGTATTTCTGTTCTACTCTCTCTATTCTATTTTACTTTCTTCTACGCTATATTCTACTCCATATTCCATTCTACTTTCTATGTATTCTATTCCATTCCATTCTATTCTATAGATTCTACTCTATTCTATATTCTACTCTACTCTTGTTCTCTCTATTTTATTCTACTCTATTCTATATATTCAATTCTACTCTACTCCGTTTTCTATTCTACTCTATATTCTACTCTTATTTTATTCTATTCTGTTGCTATTCTATATTCTACTCTACGTTATATCCTATTCTATTCTACTCTATATTCTCCATATTTTATATATTTACTCTATATTGTATTTCTGTTCTACTCTCTATTTTACTTTCTTCTACGCTATATTCTACTCCATATTCTGTTCTACTCTCTATTCTATTCTATTCCATTCTATTCTGTAGATTCTACTCTATTCTCTATTCTGTTCTACCCTTATGTTCTATATATTCTCTGTATTCTATTCTACTCTATTCTATCTATTCAATTCTACTCTACTCCGTTTTCTATTCTACTCTACTCTATTTTATTCTATTCTGTTGCTATTCTATATTCTACTCTACGTTATATCCTATTCTATTCTACTCTACTCTATTCTACTCTATATTCTCCATATTTTATATATTTACTCTATATTGTATTTCTGTTCTACTCTCTCTATTCTACTTTCTTCTACGCTATATTCTACTCCATCTTCTGTTCTACTCTCTATTCTATTCTATTCCATTCTCTTCTGTAGATTCTATTCTCTATTCTGTTCTACCCTTATGTTCTATATATTCTCTGTATTCTATTCTACTCTATGTTCTATTCTATTCTAATCTATTCAATTCTACTCTACTCCGTTTTCTACTCTATTCTATTCTGTTGCTATTCTATATTCTACTCTACGTTATATCCTATTCTATTCTACTCTACTTTATATTCTCCATATTTTATATGTTTACTCTATATCGTATTTCTGTTCTACTCTCTCTATTCTATTTTACTTTCTTCTACGCTATATTCTACTCCATATTCTATTCTACTCTGTATGTATTCTATTCCATTCTATTCTGTAGATTCTACTCTATTCTCTATTCTGTTCTACTCTATATTCTACTCTTTATCTATTCAATTCTACTCTACTCTTTTCTATTCTACTCTACTCTTATTCTATTCTGTTGCTATTCTATATTCTACCCTACGTTATATCCTATTCTACTCTACTTTATATTCTCTATATTCTATTTTATATATTTACTCTATATCGTATTTCCGTTCTACTCTCTCTATTCTATTTATACTTTCTTCTACGCTATATTCTCCGTATTCTATTCTACTTTATTCTATTCTTACTCTATATTGTACTCCACTCAATATGTTCTACTCTGTATATTCTACTCTATATTCTAGTCTGTTTCTATTCTACTCTATTCTATATTCTAATTCTACTCTCTCTATATATATTCTACTCCATATTCTATTTCTGTTCTACTCTGCCGGTATTGGGGGACCCCTGACCTCAAGATTCCCGGGCTGACGCTCCTATTTTCAGGAGGATTCAACTGCCCTGCGGATCCCTGACGGATCTACTTAATCCACTCCCGGACGCTCCCTGATTTTTCTTCCAAATGGAGCCCAACCTTTCATTCTGCGTCCCCGCCCGTCAAAACTCTTCGGCAAATTGATCCGAAAAGAGCCGGAAGGGTCCTCGGAGGTCATCTAGTCCAACCCCCCTCAGATTTCCCCCAACGGGAGATCGGAAGATTTTTCGGCCAATCGGCGCTAACTTTCAACTTTCATGCAAGGTTCTCCCGGCCTTTGACCATCCGTGGCTGGGGGCAAACTCTTTGTCCAACCTTTCGGTTAATACGGCGAGCGACAGGTAAGTCCTCGGCTTAACGACCATCGGTTTAGTGTCCGGTCGGCGTTGCCGCGGTTCTGAAAAATGGACTTGGCACCGTTCTTGGCAACATCCCACCCCCCTGGGTCACGTGATCCAAATTCAGACACTCAGCAATCGGCTCGTATTTATGACGGTCGCAACATCCCGGGGATCAGGTGATTAAAATTCAGACGCTAGGCAACCGACTTGTATTTATGACGGTCGCAACATCCCGGGGTGACGTGATCAAAATCCAGTCGCTCGGCCACCGACTCGTACTTATGACGGTCGCAGCGTCCCTAGGTGAGGTGATCAAAATCCAGACGCTTGGTATCTGACTCGTATTTCTGACGGTCACAGCATCCCGGGGATACATGATCAAAATCCAGACGCTTGGCCACCGACTCATATTTATGACGGTCGCAGTGTCAACGGGGGGGGGGGGGTAGTCCAACTCACGTAACAACCGGGTGACTGCCTTAACGTCTGCAGCAATTCGCCAGGGCGAGAAAGATTTTAACTCAAAATGTCTCGCTTAACGACGGAAATGTGGGGCTCCGTTGTTGTAAGTTGAGGACCGATTGTCAAGTCTTCTCAACCCTGTGCTATTCTCGGTTGCCAAATGCCTCGATTTTGATCATGTGACGGTTGTAAGTGGGGGACGCACTAAATGGACTTGCAAAAAACCAACATGACAAAACAGTACAGAAAAAGGGACCAATCATTTGTCACACTTAGCGACCGTTGCAGCAACCCCCCATGGTCATGTGATCAAAATTCAGACGCCAGGCAACTCACTCGTATTTATGACGGTTGCAATGAGGTTGTAAAACGGGGCGAAACGGACTTAAAAACTTGTCTCGCTTAGCAGGAGAAATTTTTGGGCCCCATTGCGGTCGTAAGCCGAGGAGTGCCTAGAGAATAAGCAATCTGTGGACTGTTGAGTCACCATTTCAGAGCTACAGGGAGTCCTCGACTTAACGGCGATTCGTTTAATGACCGCTCGAAGTTGCATTGGTCCTGGAATACAGGGAGTTCAGGCCGGTCCTCCCACTTACGACCGTCGCAGCATTTCCACTGTACAAGCGGCCTTCACCTTAACGACGGCAAAATTGGGGCCCAAAATTTCCACCGCTCAGCAAGAGAAGTTGTTAAAGTGGGTTTTGTCCTGCCTTACGACCTTTCTTGCCGCAGTTAGACCCATGGTCGTTAAGCGAATCTGGCTTCCCCATTGACTTTGCTCGTCCGAAGGCGGCAAGTCCCACGGTCGTTAAGCGAATTAGCTTCCCCGTTGCTCCTCAGAAGGCCGCAAGTCCCACAGTCATTAAGCGAATCAGCTTCCCCCATTAACTTTGCTCATCAGAAGGTAACAAAATGGAGGTCACATGACCTCAGGGACAATTTTGGATTCCATTGCGGTCGTAAGTCGAGGACTACACTTTTAATGAGCCAGGCTTATTTCTAAAATGTCTGGAAGGAGATTCCTCAAAATTCATCATTTATTCCTGGGATTTGAACAAGCGCTTTGAGACTCTTTGACGGATAGGATCCACTTGTCATTCACCTGCCAGTCACAAAGACCGACGACGCCATAACGACGTGTCGTCGTACGTTTGTTCCGGAACCCCACGTGAAAAAAATGGAAATAAAACAACTTTTTTTTTTAAAGGCATATATGCCACCGGCTAGGATGGAAATTCAGAAAGTTTTTTTTAAAGAGAATATAGTTAGTCCTCGAATTACGACGGTTCGTTTAGTGACCAACGTTACGACGGCACCAAAAATAGTGACTTCGGATTGTTTTTCACCCTTAAGTAACCGTCGAAGCACCCCCACGGACAAAATTCAGGAAGTTGGCAAGTAGCTCGTACTTATGATAGTTGTGTAGCTAGTCCTCGAATTATGACGGTTCGTTTAGTGACCAATATTACGACGGCACCGAAAAAAGTGACTTCGGATCGTTTTTCACACTTAAGACCGTTGAAACACCCCCACAGTCAAAATTCAGACACTTGGCAAATAGCTCGTATTTATGATGGTTGTATAGCTAGTCCTCGAATTACGACAGTTTGTTTAGTGACTGACGTTACAATGGCACCGAAAAATGTGACCAGAACGTTTTTCACCCTTAGCGACCGTCGAAGCATCCCCACAGTCAAAATTCTGACACTTGGCAAGTAGCTCATATTTATGACGGTTGTATAGCTAGTCCTCAAATTACGACAGTTTGTTTAGTGACTGACGTTACAACGCTACCAAAAAAAGGTACTGCAGATCGTTTTTTTGCCCCATTTTACGACCTTTCTGGACTCGGTTGTTAAGGGAATCACTGCAGTTGTGAAATTTGTCACACGGCCGTTAAGCAAATCTGGGGTTTTATGCCCCCCTCCCCCTTGACTTTGCTTATCGTAAGGTCGCAAAAGGGGACACCGCGACCGTCGTAATTACGAGTCAGTTGCCAAGTGTCTGAGGGTGATAAAGGAGTCACAGCATCCCCTTTTGCCACCTTCTGATATAGCCCGATTCACTTAACAACGGAGTGACTAACTTAGTGAAGTGATTCACTGAAGAACCGAGTCCAGAAAGGTCGTAAAAGGGGGCAAAATTCTCTAAAGATCTCGCTTAGCGACCGAAATTTTAGCCTCAAAGGTGCTCGTACGTCGAGGACTACCTGGTAATGTGTGTGATTTCCTATTGGAGCAGGGGGTTGGACTAGAAGACCTCAAAGGTCCCTCCCAACGCTGTCATTCTGTTCTTCGCTGCTGGCTTCTTTTGAACTAAGAAGCTGTTCCATTAAGGACGACAGTAGTCCTCTACTTACAACGGTTTGCTTAGTAACCGCTCAAAGTTACAACGGCATGGGAAAAAGTGACTTCTCCCCATTTTTCACACTTAACGACCGTTTCCTCATCCCCACGATCCCGTGATCCAAATTCAGACGTTTGGCAACTGACTCGTAATTACGACGGTCGCAGTCTCCCGGCGTCACGTGATCCCCTTTTGCGACCTTCCGACAGGCAAATTCAGAGGGGCTCAACGTTGTGGTCCTAAGTCGAGGACCACTGTTTTTTTTTCAGCCTTCTGTGCAACTAACTCAGTTTTTCCAGATCTCCCATTAGTTACAACAGCTTGTTTAGTGACCGACGTTACAACGGTGCCAAAAAAAAAAGGAACCGCAGATCGTTTTTTTCACACTTAATGACCGTCGAAGCTTCCCCACGGTCAAAATTCAGACACTTGGCAAGGGGTTCGTATTTATGAAGATTGTACAGCTAGTCCTCGCATTTCGACGGTTCGTTTAGTGACTGACATTTCAATGGCACCAAACAAAGTGACTTCAGATCATTTTTCACACTTAACGACCGTTGCAGTATTCCCTAGAGGCTCAAAATTCAGACGCTTGGCAACTGATTCGTCTTTATGACCTTTGCTACGTCCCGGGGGGGTCACATGATCCCCTTTTTGCGACCTGAGAAGCCAAAGTCAACGGGGGAAGTCCGATTCACTTGATGACCGGGTGACTAATTTAACGTCCGCAGCGATCCGCTGCGGCAGAGAAGGTCATAAAATGAGACAAAAACTCAAAACATCTCACTTAGCAACAGAAATTTTGGGCTTCATTGTGGTCGTTATTCGAAGGCTGCCTGTACCGAGGGAATGCTGCGACGGTCGTAAGTGTGAGGACTGGCCGAAAGTCACTTTTCTTCACAGCTGGAAGTTCGGTCACTAAACAAACGGGTGTTCAGTGTGGCAAGCGTCTGAATTTTGATCGCGTGGCCGTGAGGAGGCTAAAACGGACATAAGTGCAAACAACGGTCCTAAATCACTTATTTCTTTTGCCCTAACTTGGAGCAGTCACTAAGTGAATTGTTAAGGCGAGGACTTCCCGTACCTCTGAATTGACGACCCGACGAGGCAGTGCTCGACTTACGACCGCAATTGAGCCCAACATTTCCGTTACTAAGTGAAACGCTTGTGAAGTGAATTTTGTCCCGTTTTACGACCTTTCTGGACTCGGTTGTTAAGGGAATCACTGCAGTTGTGAAATTTGTCACACGGCCGTTAAGCAAATCTGGTTTTTGTTTTTTTTTTTGCCCCTCCATGACTTTGCTTATCATAAGGTCGCAAAAGGGGACACCGCGACCGTCGTAATTACGAGTCAGTTGCCAAGTGTCTGCGAGGGTGATAAAGGAGTCACAGCATCCCCTTTTGCCACCTTCTGATATAGCCCGATTCACTTAACAACGGAGTGACTAACTTAGTGAAGGGGTGATTCCATTAAGGACTACAGTAGTCCTCTACTTACAACGGTTTGCTTAGTAACCGCTCAGAGTTACAACGGCAGGGGAAAAAGTGACTTCTCCCCATTTTTCACACTTAACGACCGTTTTCTCATCCCCACGATCCCGTGATCCAAATTCAGACGTTTGGCAACTCACTCGTAATTACGACGGTCGCAGTCTCCCGGCGCCACGTGATCCCTTTTTTGCGACCTTCCAACAGGCAGGACCACCGTGGTCCTAAGTCGAGGACCACTGTTTTTTTTCAGCCTTCTGTCCCACTAACTCAGTTTTTCCATTAGTCGGTTGGCTGCTGCCCCCTGGTGGCAAAATCTCCCATCTGCAGTTCTCAGAGACTGACCTTTTTACAGGTGCCATTTTGGCTTTGAACGGACACTAAACAGACCGTCATAAGTCGAGGACTATAGATGTTGGGTCATTTCAGAGTTATGGTGAGTCCTCGATTTATGACGCTTCGTAGAGTGACCGTGTCAAGTGACAATGGGATTCAGGATCATTTTTTTACACGCAACAACCTTTATAACGTGATCAAAACTCATACATTTGGCAGCTGACTCATAGTTATGACGGTCGCAACGTCCTGGGGTCGTGTGATTTAACACACACACCCCTTTTTCTTTCCGGCTTTCTGACGAGCAAAGTCAAGGGGGGGGATCCAGATTCACTTAGCCACCGTGTGTGACTAACTTCACAACTGAAGCGATTCGCTTAATGATGGGTGGTAAGAATGGTCGTTAAATGGGGCCGATGTCACTTGACAAAGTCAGTGGGACAGCCAGCTTCATTTAACAGCCGTGTGTGACTTACTTCACAAATGAACTGATTCGCTTAACGACGGTGGTAAACTGTCCTCAAATGGGGTCAAAATCTGGCTCCCCCATTGACTTTGTCAAGTGATTTTTGGCCCATTTAACGACCTTCTTTACCACCATCGTTAAGCGAATCGCTTCAGTTAACAATTGAAATGATTCGCTTAACGACGGTGTTAAGAAAGGTCGTCAAATGGGGCAAAAATCACTTGACAAACAAAGTCAATGGGGGAGCCAGATTCATTTTACAACTGTGTGTGACTTAACAACTGAAGTGATTCACTTAACGACGTGGTAAGAACGGTCGTTTTATGGGGTCAGAATCTGGCTCCCCCATTGACTGTTTGTCAACTGATTTTAGCCCTATTTAACAATCTTCCTTACCACTGTCGTTAAGCGAATCGCTTCAGTTAACGTAACAACTGAAGTGATTCGCTTAACGACAGTGGGAAGAACGGTCGTTAAATGGGGCCAATGTCACTTGACAAAGTCAGTGGGGAAGCCAGCTTCATTTAACAGCCGTGTGTGACTTACTTCACAACTGAAATGTTTCGCGTAACGACAGTGGTAAGAACAGTCATCAAATAGGGTCAAAATCTGGCTCCCCCATTGACTTTGTCAAGTGATTTTGGGCCCATTTAACGACCGTTCTTCCCACTGTCGTTAAGCGAATTGCTTCAGTTAACAATTGAAATGATTCCCTTAACGACGGTGTTAAGAAAGGTCGTCAAATGGGGTGAAAATCACTTGACAAACAAAGTCAATGGGGGAGCCAGATTCATTTTACAACTGTGTGTGACTTAACAACTGAAGTGATTCGCTTAACAACGTGGTAAGAACGGTCGTTTTATGGGGTCATAATCTGGCTCCCCCATTGACTGTTTGTCAACTGATTTTAGCTCTATTTAACAATCTTCCTTACCACTGTCGTTAAGCGAATCGCTTCAGTTAACGTAACAACTGAAGTGATTCGCTTAATGACAGTGGGAAGAACGGTCGTTAAATGGGGCCAATGTCACTTGACAAAGTCAGTGCGGAAGCCAGCTTCATTTAACAGCCGTGTGTGACTTACTTCACAACTGAAATGTTTCGCTTAACGACAGTGGTAAGAACAGTCATCAAATAGGGTCAAAATCTGGCTCCCCCATTGACTTTGTCAAGTGATTTTGGGCCCATTTAACGACCTTCCTTAACACCATCGTTAAGCGAATCGCTTCAGTTAACAATTGAAATGATTTGCTTAACGACGGTGGTAAGAAAGGTCGTCAAATGGGGCGAAAATCACTTGACAAAGTCAATGGGGGAGCCAGATTCATTTTACAACTGTGTGTGACTTAACAACTGAAGTGATTCGCTTAACAACGTGGTAAGAACGGTCGTTTTATGGGGTCATAATCTGGCTCCCCCATTGACTGTTTGTCAACTGATTTTAGCTCTATTTAACAATCTTCCTTACCACTGTCGTTAAGCGAATCGCTTCAGTTAACGTAACAACTGAAGTGATTCGCTTAATGACAGTGGGAAGAACGGTCGTTAAATGGGGCCAATGTCACTTGACAAAGTCAGTGCGGAAGCCAGCTTCATTTAACAGCCGTGTGTGACTTACTTCACAACTGAAATGTTTCGCTTAACGACAGTGGTAAGAACAGTCATCAAATAGGGTCAAAATCTGGCTCCCCCATTGACTTTGTCAAGTGATTTTGGGCCCATTTAACGACCTTCCTTAACACCATCGTTAAGCGAATCGCTTCAGTTAACAATTGAAATGATTTGCTTAACGACGGTGGTAAGAAAGGTCGTCAAATGGGGCGAAAATCACTTGACAAAGTCAATGGGGGAGCCAGATTCATTTTACAACTGTGTGTGACTTAACAACTGAAGTGATTCGCTTAACAACGTGGTAAGAACGGTCGTTTTATGGGGTCATAATCTGGCTCCCCCATTGACTGTTTGTCAACTGATTTTAGCTCTATTTAACAATCTTCCTTACCACTGTCGTTAAGCGAATCGCTTCAGTTAACGTAACAACTGAAGTGATTCGCTTAATGACAGTGGGAAGAACGGTCGTTAAATGGGGCCAATGTCACTTGACAAAGTCAGTGCGGAAGCCAGCTTCATTTAACAGCTGTGTGTGACTTACTTCACAACTGAAATGTTTCGCTTAACGACAGTGGTAAGAACAGTCATCAAATAGGGTCAAAATCTGGCTCCCCCATTGACTTTGTCAAGTGATTTTGGGCCCATTTAACGACCTTCCTTAACACCATCGTTAAGCGAATCGCTTCAGTTAACAATTGAAATGATTCGCTTAACGACGGTGGTAAGAAAGGTCATCAAATGGGGCGAACATCACTTGACAAAGTCAATGGAGGAGCCAGATTCATTTTACAACTGTGTGTGACTTAACAACTGAAGTGATTCGCTTAACAACGTGGTAAGAACGGTCGTTTTATGGGGTCATAATCTGGCTCCCCCATTGACTGTTTGTCAACTGATTTTAGCTCTATTTAACAATCTTCCTTACCACTGTCGTTAAGCGAATCGCTTCAGTTAACGTAACAACTGAAGTGATTCGCTTAATGACAGTGGGAAGAACGGTCGTTAAATGGGGCCAATGTCACTTGACAAAGTCAGTGCGGAAGCCAGCTTCATTTAACAGCCGTGTGTGACTTACTTCACAACTGAAATGTTTCGCTTAACGACAGTGGTAAGAACAGTCATCAAATAGGGTCAAAATCTGGCTCCCCCATTGACTTTGTCAAGTGATTTTGGGCCCATTT
>NC_138205.1:130966600-130991600 GCF_964194415.1 Vipera berus | reverse complement strand
AAGAAAAGGGTGAGAAAAAAGCAAGGTTTGGAACAGGGATGGGAGACCAAGAGGAGATCCTTATCCGGGTCGACTTGGCTGGGAAAACCGAGGCGAGGTTCAATCAAGCCGAGACAAAACCGGTTTTGCTCCCCCAAAGCATGTGCGAAGCAGGGAGCTGAGTGGGTGTGTGGGTTTCACACAAGGACGTGGCTGGGCGTCGGATGGGGCACCACCAGGAAATCCCGGGGTAAAAATCTAGAAGCAGCCCACTTGCACATTCTGGCTGAGGAAAGGAGACAAAGACAAAGCTTGGAGCTGGGATGGGGGACCAAGAGGAGAGCCTCTCCCGAATCGACTTGGCTGGAAGAAGACCCAAGGACGCGGCTGGGCCTCGGATGGGGCACCACCAGGAAATCCCGGGATAGCGGCTAGGAGGCGGATTCAAAAGCAGCCCGGAGGCAGGCAGCAAGACACCAACCTGGCTGCGAAATAGGTGGGGAAAAGTCCAAGCTGGCAGCCGGGATGGGGCACCACCAGGAAATCCTCAGAGGGGGGAGGTCCACACGGACGGGAAGGGAGATCTCCAACTTCAGCTTGTCCTCAACTTACGACGACAATTGAGGCCAAAGTTTCTATTGCTCAGTGAGGTTTACCCCATTTTACGACCTTCCTTACCACAGTTGTTACGTGAATCACTGCAGGGACTAAGTTAGTCCAGAGGTCCTCCAACTTGGCCCTTTTATGACGGGTGGACTTCAACTCCCATAATTCCTCAGTCGGCCATTTTGATGAAACTGGGCTTGGATCCAGACCCTCTGGGGTCTTCCAACTTGGCCCTTTTATGACTGGTGGACTTCAACTCCCAGAATTCCTCTGTCGGCCATTTTGATGAAACTGTGGGCTTGGATCCAGACCCTCTGGGGTCTTCCAACTTGGGCCTTTTATGACTGGTGGACTTCAACTCCCAGAATTCCTCAGTCAGCCATTTTGATGAAACTGCAGGCTTGGATCCAGACCCTCTGGGGTCTTCCAACTTGGCCCTTTTATGACTGATGGGACTTCAACTCCCAGAATTCCTCAGTCGGCCATTTTGATGAAACTGCAAGCTTGGATCCAGACCCTCTGGGGTCTTCCATCTTGGCCCTTTTATGACTGGTGGACTTCAACTCCCAGAATTCCTCAGTCGGCCATTTTGATGAAACTGCAGGCTTGGATCCAGACCCTCTGGGGTCTTCCATCTTGGGCCTTTTATGACTGGTGGACTTCAACTCCCAGAATTCCTCAGTCGGCCATTTTGATGAAACTGCAGGCTTGGATCCAAACCCTCTGGGGTCTTCCAACTTGGCCCTTTTATGACGGGTAGACTTCAACTCCCAGAATTCCTCAGTCAGCCATTTTGATGAAACTGCAGGCTTAGATTCAGACCCTCTGGGGTCTTCCAACTTGGCCCTTTTATGACGGGTAGACTTCAACTCCCAGAATTCCTCAGTCGGCCATTTTGATGAAACTGCAGGCTTAGATTCAGACCCTCTGAGGTCTTCCAACTTGGCCCTTTTATGACGGGTGGACTTCAACTCCCAGAATTCCTCAGTCGGCCATTTTGATGAAACTGTGGGCTTGGATCCAAACCCTCTGGGGGGTCCTCCAACTTGGCCCTTTTATGACTGGTGGACTTCAACTCCCAGAATTCCTCAGTCGGCCATTTTGATGAAACTGCGGGCTTGGATCCAAACCCTCTGGGGGGTCCTCCAACTTGGCCCTTTTAGGACGGGTGGACTTCAACTCCCAGAATTCCTCAGTCGGCCATTTTGATGAAACTGCAGGCTTGGATCCAGACCAGGAGGTCTTCCATCTCGGGCCTTTTATGACTGGTGGACTTCAACTCCCAGCGTGCTTGGCTGAGGAATTCTGGGAATTGAAGTCCACCCGTCATAAAAGGGCCAAGTTGGAAGAGCCCTGAGTTAGCCACGGTCATTAAGTGAATTTATCTTCCTCATTGACATTACCTGGCAGAAGGTCGCAAAAGGGGATTACTTGACACCCCCACGACCCTGCCGCCGTCATAAATAGGAGTCACTGATCCAGCGTCTGAATTTTGACCGTGTGATCGCGCTGTGACGGTCGTGAGTGGCAAACACGGTCCTACGTCCCTTTTTCCCGTGCCGTGGTAAGTTCTGACGGTCACTAAATGAACTGCTGTAAGTCAAGGACTAGCTGTACTCAAGCTGCATCGGGCCTAAGGCTTCCAATACGCTTGTCCATCCAAAGCACGTGTGAAGCAGCCTTCTTGGAGCCGGGATGGGGCACCATGAGGAGATCCTCGCTGGAATCGGACTTGGCCCGAAAACAGGAAGACAGCCTGGCTGACGCAGGGCAACAAGGTGACAGTGCACGAATCCTAGGCCTTCTGGGACACGTGTGCAGCCAAAGCATGTGTGAAGCTGCCTCCTCGGGGCTGGGATGGGGGACCAAGGGGAGATCCTCACCCCTGGGGTCCGCTTGGCCGGGAAGGCGAAACCCTCGGTCCGCATCGGGCCCATCCTTTCCAAAACACATGTCCATTCAAAGCACACGTGGAAGAGCATCCTCGGGGTTGGGATGGGGGTCGTAGGGCCTCCAGGACACGTGTCCCGCCAAAGCACGTGTGAAGCAATCTCCTCAGGACTGGGATGGGGGACCAAGAGGAGATCCTCACTCCTGGGAGACAGAACCCCAGCTCCTAAGGCTGCGTCGGGCGCAGGGCTTCCAGGACACGTGTCTATCCAAAGCACATGTGAAGGAGCATTCTCTGGGTTGGGATGCTTGCAATAAACGTGTGCGTCCAAAGTACGTGCGAAGGAGCACCCCTGAGGGTTGGGATGGATGACCAAGGGGAGATCCTAGCCCCTGGAGTCCGCTTGGCCGGGAAGGCAGAATCGCAAAATCTCAAGTGGCATCGGGCCCGGGGCCTCCGGTACATACGTGTCCAGCCAAAGCACGTGTGAAGGAGCATCCCTGGGGCTTGGATGCAGGTTCCATGGTCTCCAGAACACATGTCCAGCTAAATCACATGTGAAGGAGCATCCCTGAGGGTTGGGATGGGTGACCAAGGGGAGATCCTTGCCTCCGGGGTCTGCTTTGCCAGGAAGGCAGAAGCCCCAAACCTCAGGCTGCATGGGGCCCGGGACCTCCAGTACACACATATCCAAGCACGTGTGAAGAAGCATCCTCCAGGCTGGGATGTTTGCAACACACGTGTCAGGCTTAAGCACGCATGCAGTATCAAGTATTGGGAAGCTTGCAATACACGTGTCTGTCCAAAGCACGGGGGTGGGGTGTGTGAGTTCAGACAGATGACCAAGGGGAGATCTCCCGGGCCCAGCTGCTCAGGCGGCATCGGGGCCTCCAGTGGACACGTGTGTGTGAAGCACGTGTGACAGAACATCCTCAGTCTTGGGAAGTTCGCAAAACATGTGTCTGCCCAAAGCACATGTGAAGGAGCATCCTCCGTGTTGGGAAGCTTGCAATACATGTATCTGTCCAACGCACGCGGTGTGTGTGTGTCTGAAGAAGTGTTGGGAAGCTTGCAATACATGTGTCTGTCCGAAGCATGTGTGAAGGAGCATCCTCAGTGGTGGGAAGCTTGCAAAACATGTGTCAGTCAGAAAGCACGTGTGAAGGAGCATCCTCCGGGCTGGGAAGCTTGCAATACACGTGCCTGCCAGAAGCACGTGTGAAGGAGAATCCTCCGTGTTGGGAAGCTTGCAATACACGTGTCTGTCCAACGCACGCGGTGTGTGTGTGTGTCTGAAGGAGCGTTGGGAAGCTTGCAATACATGTGTCTGTCTGAAGCATGTGAAGGAGCATCCTCAGCGCTGGGAAGCTTGCAAAACATGTGTCAATCAGAAAGCACGTGTGAAGGAGCATCCTCCGGGGTGGGAAGCTTGCAATACACGTGTCTGTCCAAAGCATGCGGTGGGTGGGTGTGAAGGAGCGTTGGGAAGCTTGCAAAACATGTGTCAGTCAGAAAGCACATGTGAAGGAGCATCCTCCGGGCTGGGAAGCTTGCAATACACGTGTCTGTCCAAAGCACGTGGTGGGGTGTATGTGTGTGTGGGAGTTGGGACGGATGACCAAGGGGAGATCTCTTGCGCCCAGCTGCTCAGGCTGCATCGGGGCCTCCAGTGGACACATGTCCGTCCAAAGCACGTGTGAAGGAGCGTTGGGAAGCTTGCAATACATGTGTCTGTCTGAAGCACGTGTGAAGGAGCATCCTCCGGGCTGGGAAGCTTGCAATACATGTGCCTGCCAGAAGCACGTGTGAAGGAGCATCCTCCATGTTGGGAAGCTTGCAATACACGTGTCTGTCCAACGCACGTGGTATGTGTGTGTGTGAAGGAGCGTTGGGAAGCTTGCAATACATGTGTCTGTCCAACGCACACGGTGGAGTGTGTGTGTGGGAGTTCGGACAGATGACCAAGTGGAGATCTCTTGCGCCCAGCTGCTCAGTCCATCGGAAACACACGTGAAGGGGCATCCTCAAGCATTGGGGAGCTGGAATCCAGCCAAAGCACGGTGAGGGTGTGTGTGTGTGTGTGTGTGTGTGTGTGTGTGTGTTTGTGTGAATTGGGCCGGATGACCAAGGCACGGTGAGGGATGTGTGTGTGTGTGTGTGTGTGTGTGTTTGTGTGAGTTGGGCCGGATGACCAAGGCACGGTGAGGGATGTGTGTGTTTGTGTGTGTGTCTGTTTGTGTGAATTGGGCCGGATGACCAAGGCACGGTGAGGGATGTGTGTGTTTGTGTGTGTGTCTGTTTGTGTGAATTGGGCCGGATGACCAAGGGACGGTGAGGGATGTGTGTGTGTGTGTGTGTGAGAGAGAGAGTTGGGCAGGACGACCAAGGCACGGTGAGGGGTGTGTGTGTGTGTGTGTGTGTGTGTCGGAGTTGGGCCAAGGCAGGGTGAGGAGTGTGTGTGTGTGTGTGTGAGAGAGAGTTGGGCCGGATGACCAAGGCACGGTGAGGGGTGTTTGTGTGTGTGTGTGTGTGTGTGTGTGTGTGTGTGTGAATTGGGCCGGATGACCAAGGCACGGTGAGGGATGTGTGTGTTTGTGTGTGTGTGTGTGTGTGTGTGAATTGGGCCGGATGACCAAGGCACGGTGAGGGATGTGTGTGTTTGTGTGTGTGTGTGTGTGTTTGTGTGAATTGGGCCGGATGACCAAGGCACGGTGAGGGATGTGTGTGTGTGTGTGTGTGTGTGTGTGTGTGTGTGTGTGTGAATTGGGCCGGATGACCAAGGCACGGTGAGGGATGTGTGTGTTTGTGTGTGTGTCTGTTTGTGTGAATTGGGCCGGATGACCAAGGGACGGTGAGGGATGTGTGTGTTTGTGTGTGTGTGTGTGTGAGAGAGAGAGTTGGGCAGGACGACCAAGGCACGGTGAGGGGTGTGTGTGTGTGTGTGTGTGTCGGAGTTGGGCCAAGGCAGGGTGAGGAGTGTGTGTGTGTGTGTGAGAGAGAGAGTTGGGCCGGATGACCAAGGGACGGTGAGGGGTGTTTGTGTTTGTGTGTGTGTGTGTGTGAGAGAGAGAGTTGGGCCGGATGACCAAGGCACGGTGAGGGGTGTGTCTGTGTGTGTCGGAGTTGGGGCAAGGTATGGTGAGGGGTGTGTGTGTGTGTGTGTGTGTGTGTGTGTGTGTGTGTCGGAGTTGGGCCAAGGCACGGTGAGGTGTGTGTGTGTGTGTGTGTGTGAGAGAGTGAGTTGGGCCGGATGACCAAGGCACGGTGAAGGATGTGTGTGTGTGTGTGTGTGTTTGTGTGAGTTGGGCCGGATGACCAAGGCACGGTGAGGGATGTGTGTGTTTGTGTGTGTGTGTGTGTGTTTGTGTGAATTGGGCCGGATGACCAAGGCACGGTGAGGGATGTGGGTGTTTGTGTGTGTGTGTTTGTGTGAATTGGGCCGGATGACCAAGGCACGGTGAGGGATGTGGGTGTTTGTGTGTGTGTGTTTGTGTGAATTGGGCCGGATGACCAAGGCACGGTGAGGGATGTGGGTGTTTGTGTGTGTGTGTTTGTGTGAATTGGGCCGGATGACCAAGGCACGGTGAAGGATGTGTGTGTGTGTGTGTGTGTTTGTGTGAGTTGGGCCGGATGACCAAGGCACGGTGAGGGATGTGTGTGTTTGTGTGTGTGTGTGTGTGTTTGTGTGAATTGGGCCGGATGACCAAGGCACCATGAGGGATGTGTGTGTTTGTGTGTGTGTGTGTGTTTGTGTGAGTTGGGCCTGATGACCAAGGCACCGTGAGGGATGTGTGTGTTTGTGAGTGTGTGTGTTTGTGTGAATTGGGCCGGATGACCAAGGCACCGTGAGGGATGTGTGTGTTTGTGTGTGTGTGTGTGTTTTTGTGTGAATTGGGCCGGATGACCAAGGCACCGTGAGGGATGTGTGTGTTTGTGTGTGTGTGTGTTTGTGTGAGTTGGGCCTGATGACCAAGGCACGGTGAGGGATGTGTGTGTTTGTGTGTGTGTGTGTTTGTGTGAATTGGGCCGGATGACCAAGGCACCGTGAGGGGTGTGTGTGTTTGTGTGTGTGTGTGTTTGTGTGAGTTGGGCCGGATGACCAAGGCACGGTGAGGGATGTGGGTGTTTGTGTGTGTGTGTTTGTGTGAATTGGGCCGGATGACCAAGGCACGGTGAGGGATGTGGGTGTTTGTGTGTGTGTGTTTGTGTGAATTGGGCCGGATGACCAAGGCACGGTGAGGGATGTGTGTGTTTGTGTGTGTTTGTGTGAATTGGGCCGGATGACCAAGGCACGGTGAGGGATGTGTGTGTTTGTGTGTGTGTGTTTGTGTGAGTTGGGCCGGATGACCAAGGCACGGTGAGGGGTGTGTGTTTGTGTGTGTGTGTTTGTGTGAATTGGGCCGGATGACCAAGGCACGGTGAGGGGTGTGTGTTTGTGTGTGTGTGTTTGTGTGAATTGGGCCGGATGACCAAGGCACGGTGAGGGGTGTGTGTTTGTGTGTGTGTGTTTGTGTGAATTGGGCCGGATGACCAAGGCACCGTGAGGGATGTGTGTGTTTGTGTGTGTGTATGTTTGTGTGAGTTGGGCCTGATGACCAAGGCACCGTGAGGGATGTGTGTGTTTGTGAGTGTGTGTGTTTGTGTGAATTGGGCCGGATGACCAAGGCACCGTGAGGGATGTGTGTGTTTGTGTGTGTGTGTGTGTTTGTGTGAATTGGGCCGGATGACCAAGGCACGGTGAGGGATGTGTGTGTTTGTGTGTGTGTGTGTTTGTGTGAGTTGGGCCTGATGACCAAGGCACGGTGAGGGATGTGTGTGTTTGTGTGTGTGTGTGTTTGTGTGAATTGGGCCGGATGACCAAGGCACCGTGAGGGATGTGTGTGTTTGTGTGTGTGTGTGTTTGTGTGAATTGGGCCGGATGACCAAGGCACCGTGAGGGGTGTGTGTGTTTGTGTGTGTGTGTGTTTGTGTGAGTTGGGCCGGATGACTAAGGCACCGTGAGGGATGTGTGTGTTTGTGTGAGTTGGGCCGGATGACCAAGGCACGGTGAGGGATGTGTGTGTTTGTGTGTGTGTGTGTTTGTGTGAATTGGGCCGGATGACCAAGGCACGGTGAGGGATGTGTGTGTTTGTGTGTGTGTGTGTTTGTGTGAATTGGGCCGGATGACCAAGGCACGGTGAGGGATGTGTGTGTTTGTGTGTGTGTGTGTGTGTGTTTGTGTGAGTTGGGCCGGATGACTAAGGCACCGTGAGGGATGTGTGTGTTTGTGTGAATTGGGCCGGATGACCAAGGCACGGTGAGGGATGTGTGTGTTTGTGTGTGTGTGTGTTTGTGTGAATTGGGCCGGATGACCAAGGCACGGTGAGGGATGTGTGTGTTTGTGTGTGTGTGTGTTTGTGAGAATTGGGCCGGATGACCAAGGCACGGTGAGGGATGTGTGTGTTTGTGTGTGTGTGTGTGTGTGTTTGTGTGAGTTGGGCCGGATGACTAAGGCACCGTGAGGGATGTGTGTGTTTGTGTGAGTTGGGCTGGATGACCAAGGCACGGTGAGGGATGTGTGTGTTTGTGTGTGTGTGTGTTTGTGTGAATTGGGCCGGATGACTAAGGCACCGTGAGGGATGTGTGTGTTTGTGTGAGTTGGGCCGGATGACCAAGGCACCGTGAGGGGTGTGTGTGTTTGTGTGTGTGTGTGTTTGTGTGAGTTGGGCCGGATGACTAAGGCACCGTGAGGGATGTGTGTGTTTGTGTGAATTGGGCCGGATGACCAAGGCACGGTGAGGGATGTGTGTGTTTGTGTGTGTGTGTGTTTGTGTGAATTGGGCCGGATGACCAAGGCACGGTGAGGGATGTGTGTGTTTGTGTGTGTGTGTGTTTGTGTGAATTGGGCCGGATGACCAAGGCACGGTGAGGGATGTGTGTGTTTGTGTGTGTGTGTGTTTGTGTGAATTGGGCCGGATGACCAAGGCACGGTGAGGGATGTGTGTGTTTGTGTGTGTGTGTGTTTGTGTGAGTTGGGCCGGATGACTAAGGCACCGTGAGGGATGTGTGTGTTTGTGTGAGTTGGGCCGGATGACCAAGGCACGGTGAGGGATGTGTGTGTTTGTGTGTGTGTGTGTTTGTGTGAATTGGGCCGGATGACCAAGGCACGGTGAGGGATGTGTGTGTTTGTGTGTGTGTGTGTTTGTGTGAATTGGGCCGGATGACCAAGGCACGGTGAGGGATGTGTGTGTTTGTGTGTGTGTGTGTGTGTGTTTGTGTGAGTTGGGCCGGATGACTAAGGCACCGTGAGGGATGTGTGTGTTTGTGTGAGTTGGGCTGGATGACCAAGGCACGGTGAGGGATGTGTGTGTTTGTGTGAATTGGGCCGGATGACCAAGGCACGGTGAGGGATGTGTGTGTTTGTGTGTGTGTGTGTTTGTGTGAATTGGGCCGGATGACCAAGGCACGGTGAGGGATGTGTGTGTTTGTGTGTGTGTGTGTTTGTGAGAATTGGGCCGGATGACCAAGGCACGGTGAGGGATGTGTGTGTTTGTGTGTGTGTGTGTGTGTGTTTGTGTGAGTTGGGCCGGATGACTAAGGCACCGTGAGGGATGTGTGTGTTTGTGTGAGTTGGGCTGGATGACCAAGGCACCGTGAGGGGTGTGTGTGTTTGTGTGTGTGTGTGTTTGTGTGAGTTGGGCCGGATGACTAAGGCACCGTGAGGGATGTGTGTGTTTGTGTGAGTTGGGCCGGATGACCAAGGCACCGTGAGGGGTGTGTGTGTTTGTGTGTGTGTGTGTTTGTGTGAGTTGGGCCGGATGACTAAGGCACCGTGAGGGATGTGTGTGTTTGTGTGAGTTGGGCCGGATGACCAAGGCACCGTGAGGGGTGTGTGTGTTTGTGTGTGTGTGTGTTTGTGTGAGTTGGGCCGGATGACTAAGGCACCGTGAGGGATGTGTGTGTTTGTGTGAATTGGGCCGGATGACCAAGGCACGGTGAGGGATGTGTGTGTTTGTGTGTGTGTGTGTTTGTGTGAATTGGGCCGGATGACCAAGGCACGGTGAGGGATGTGTGTGTTTGTGTGTGTGTGTGTTTGTGTGAATTGGGCCGGATGACCAAGGCACGGTGAGGGATGTGTGTGTTTGTGTGTGTGTGTGTTTGTGTGAATTGGGCCGGATGACCAAGGCACGGTGAGGGATGTGTGTGTTTGTGTGTGTGTGTGTTTGTGTGAGTTGGGCCGGATGACTAAGGCACCGTGAGGGATGTGTGTGTTTGTGTGAGTTGGGCTGGATGACCAAGGCACGGTGAGGGATGTGTGTGTTTGTGTGTGTGTGTGTTTGTGTGAATTGGGCCGGATGACCAAGGCACGGTGAGGGATGTGTGTGTTTGTGTGTGTGTGTGTTTGTGTGAATTGGGCCGGATGACCAAGGCACGGTGAGGGATGTGTGTGTTTGTGTGTGTGTGTGTTTGTGTGAATTGGGCCGGATGACCAAGGCACGGTGAGGGATGTGTGTGTTTGTGTGTGTGTGTGTGTGTGTTTGTGTGAGTTGGGCCGGATGACTAAGGCACCGTGAGGGATGTGTGTGTTTGTGTGAGTTGGGCTGGATGACCAAGGCACGATGAGGGATGTGTGTGTTTGTGTGTGTGTGTGTTTGTGTGAATTGGGCCGGATGACCAAGGCACGGTGAGGGATGTGTGTGTTTGTGTGTGTGTGTGTTTGTGTGAATTGGGCCGGATGACCAAGGCACGGTGAGGGATGTGTGTGTTTGTGTGTGTGTGTGTTTGTGTGAGTTGGGCCGGATGACCAAGGCACGGTGAGGGATGTGTGTGTTTGTGTGTGTGTGTGTTTGTGTGAGTTGGGCCGGATGACCAAGGCACCGTGAGGGGTGTGTGTGTTTGTGTGTGTGTGTGTGTTTGTGTGAGTTGGGCCGGATGACTAAGGCACCGTGAGGGATGTGTGTGTTTGTGTGAATTGGGCCGCATGACCAAGGCACCGTGAGGGGTGTGTGTGTTTGTGTGTGTGTGTGTGTTTGTGTGAGTTGGGCCGGATGACTAAGGCACCGTGAGGGATGTGTGTGTTTGTGTGTGTGTGTGTTTGTGTGAATTGGGCCGGATGACCAAGGCACCGTGAGGGGTGTGTGTGTTTGTGTGTGTGTGTGTTTGTGTGAGTTGGGCCGGATGACTAAGGCACCGTGAGGGGTGTGTGTGTTTGTGTGTGTTTGTGTGAATTGGGCCGGA
Source organism: Vipera berus (assembly GCF_964194415.1). Taxonomy (NCBI): domain Eukaryota; kingdom Metazoa; phylum Chordata; class Lepidosauria; order Squamata; family Viperidae; genus Vipera; species Vipera berus. The sequence continues at coordinate 130,980,907 of NC_138205.1, read as the reverse complement.
TGACCAAGGCACGGTGAGGGATGTGTGTGTTTGTGTGTGTGTGTGTTTGTGTGAATTGGGCCGGATGACCAAGGCACGGTGAGAGATGTGTGTGTTTGTGTGTGTGTGTTTGTGTGAGTTGGGCCGGATGACCAAGGCACGGTGAGGGATGTGTGTTTGTGTGTGTGTGTTACGGTGAGGGATGTGTGTGTTTGTGTGTGCGTGTGTTTGTGTGAATTGGGCCAGATGACCAAGGCACGGTGAGAGATGTGTGTGTTTGTGTGTGTGTGTTTGTGTGAGTTGGGCCGGATGACCAAGGCACGGTGAGGGATGTGTGTTTGTGTGTGTGTGTTTGTGTGAATTGGGCCGGATGACCAAGGCACCGTGAGGGATGTGTGTGTTTGTGTGTGTGTATGTTTGTGTGAGTTGGGCCTGATGACCAAGGCACCGTGAGGGATGTGTGTGTTTGTGAGTGTGTGTGTTTGTGTGAATTGGGCCGGATGACCAAGGCACCGTGAGGGATGTGTGTGTTTGTGTGTGTGTGTGTTTGTGTGAGTTGGGCCGGATGACTAAGGCACCGTGAGGGATGTGTGTGTTTGTGTGAATTGGGCCGGATGACCAAGGCACGGTGAGGGATGTGTGTGTTTGTGTGTGTGTGTGTTTGTGTGAATTGGGCCGGATGACCAAGGCACGGTGAGGGATGTGTGTGTTTGTGTGTGTGTGTGTTTGTGTGAATTGGGCCGGATGACCAAGGCACGGTGAGGGATGTGTGTGTTTGTGTGTGTGTGTGTTTGTGTGAATTGGGCCGGATGACCAAGGCACGGTGAGGGATGTGTGTGTTTGTGTGTGTGTGTGTTTGTGTGAGTTGGGCCGGATGACTAAGGCACCGTGAGGGATGTGTGTGTTTGTGTGAGTTGGGCTGGATGACCAAGGCACGGTGAGGGATGTGTGTGTTTGTGTGTGTGTGTGTTTGTGTGAATTGGGCCGGATGACCAAGGCACGGTGAGGGATGTGTGTGTTTGTGTGTGTGTGTGTTTGTGTGAATTGGGCCGGATGACCAAGGCACGGTGAGGGATGTGTGTGTTTGTGTGTGTGTGTGTTTGTGTGAATTGGGCCGGATGACCAAGGCACGGTGAGGGATGTGTGTGTTTGTGTGTGTGTGTGTTTGTGTGAGTTGGGCCGGATGACTAAGGCACCGTGAGGGATGTGTGTGTTTGTGTGAGTTGGGCTGGATGACCAAGGCACGGTGAGGGATGTGTGTGTTTGTGTGTGTGTGTGTTTGTGTGAATTGGGCCGGATGACCAAGGCACGGTGAGGGATGTGTGTGTTTGTGTGTGTGTGTGTTTGTGTGAATTGGGCCGGATGACCAAGGCACGGTGAGGGATGTGTGTGTTTGTGTGTGTGTGTGTTTGTGTGAATTGGGCCGGATGACCAAGGCACGGTGAGGGATGTGTGTGTTTGTGTGTGTGTGTGTTTGTGTGAGTTGGGCCGGATGACCAAGGCACGGTGAGGGATGTGTGTGTTTGTGTGTGTGTGTGTTTGTGTGAGTTGGGCCGGATGACCAAGGCACCGTGAGGGGTGTGTGTGTTTGTGTGTGTGTGTGTTTGTGTGAGTTGGGCCGGATGACCAAGGCACGGTGAGGGGTGTGTGTTTGTGTGTGTGTGTTTGTGTGAATTGGGCCGGATGACCAAGGCACGGTGAGGGGTGTGTGTTTGTGTGTGTGTGTTTGTGTGAATTGGGCCGGATGACCAAGGCACCGTGAGGGATGTGTGTGTTTGTGTGTGTGTGTGTTTGTGTGAGTTGGGCCTGATGACCAAGGCACGGTGAGGGATGTGTGTGTTTGTGTGTGTGTGTGTTTGTGTGAATTGGGCCGGATGACCAAGGCACCGTGAGGGGTGTGTGTGTTTGTGTGTGTGTGTGTTTGTGTGAGTTGGGCTGGATGACCAAGGCACGGTGAGGGATGTGTGTGTTTGTGTGAATTGGGCCGGATGACCAAGGCATGGTGAGGGATGTGTGTGTTTGTGTGTGTGTGTGTTTGTGTGAATTGGGCCGGATGACCAAGGCACGGTGAGGGATGTGTGTGTTTGTGTGTGTGTGTGTTTGTGTGAATTGGGCCGGATGACCAAGGCACGGTGAGGGATGTGTGTGTTTGTGTGTGTGTGTGTTTGTGTGAATTGGGCCGGATGACTAAGGCACCGTGAGGGATGTGTGTGTTTGTGTGAGTTGGGCTGGATGACCAAGGCACCGTGAGGGGTGTGTGTGTTTGTGTGTGTGTGTGTTTGTGTGAGTTGGGCCGGATGACTAAGGCACCGTGAGGGATGTGTGTGTTTGTGTGAGTTGGGCCGGATGACCAAGGCACCGTGAGGGGTGTGTGTGTTTGTGTGTGTGTGTGTTTGTGTGAGTTGGGCCGGATGACTAAGGCACCGTGAGGGATGTGTGTGTTTGTGTGAGTTGGGCCGGATGACCAAGGCACGGTGAGGGATGTGTGTGTTTGTGTGTGTGTGTGTTTGTGTGAATTGGGCCGGATGACCAAGGCACGGTGAGGGATGTGTGTGTTTGTGTGTGTGTGTGTTTGTGTGAATTGGGCCGGATGACCAAGGCACGGTGAGGGATGTGTGTGTTTGTGTGTGTGTGTGTGTGTGTTTGTGTGAGTTGGGCCGGATGACTAAGGCACCGTGAGGGATGTGTGTGTTTGTGTGAGTTGGGCTGGATGACCAAGGCACGGTGAGGGATGTGTGTGTTTGTGTGAATTGGGCCGGATGACCAAGGCACGGTGAGGGATGTGTGTGTTTGTGTGTGTGTGTGTTTGTGTGAATTGGGCCGGATGACCAAGGCACGGTGAGGGATGTGTGTGTTTGTGTGTGTGTGTGTTTGTGTGAATTGGGCCGGATGACCAAGGCACGGTGAGGGATGTGTGTGTTTGTGTGTGTGTGTGTGTGTGTTTGTGTGAGTTGGGCCGGATGACTAAGGCACCGTGAGGGATGTGTGTGTTTGTGTGAGTTGGGCTGGATGACCAAGGCACGGTGAGGGATGTGTGTGTTTGTGTGTGTGTGTGTTTGTGTGAATTGGGCCGGATGACTAAGGCACCGTGAGGGATGTGTGTGTTTCTGTGAGTTGGGCTGGATGACCAAGGCACCGTGAGGGGTGTGTGTGTTTGTGTGTGTGTGTGTTTGTGTGAGTTGGGCCGGATGACTAAGGCACCGTGAGGGATGTGTGTGTTTGTGTGAGTTGGGCCGGATGACCAAGGCACCGTGAGGGGTGTGTGTGTTTGTGTGTGTGTGTGTTTGTGTGAGTTGGGCCGGATGACTAAGGCACCGTGAGGGATGTGTGTGTTTGTGTGAATTGGGCCGGATGACCAAGGCACGGTGAGGGATGTGTGTGTTTGTGTGTGTGTGTGTTTGTGTGAATTGGGCCGGATGACCAAGGCACGGTGAGGGATGTGTGTGTTTGTGTGTGTGTGTGTTTGTGTGAATTGGGCCGGATGACCAAGGCACGGTGAGGGATGTGTGTGTTTGTGTGTGTGTGTGTTTGTGTGAGTTGGGCCGGATGACTAAGGCACCGTGAGGGATGTGTGTGTTTGTGTGAGTTGGGCTGGATGACCAAGGCACGGTGAGGGATGTGTGTGTTTGTGTGTGTGTGTGTTTGTGTGAATTGGGCCGGATGACCAAGGCACGGTGAGGGATGTGTGTGTTTGTGTGTGTGTGTGTTTGTGTGAATTGGGCCGGATGACCAAGGCACGGTGAGGGATGTGTGTGTTTGTGTGTGTGTGTGTTTGTGTGAATTGGGCCGGATGACCAAGGCACGGTGAGGGATGTGTGTGTTTGTGTGTGTGTGTGTTTGTGTGAGTTGGGCCGGATGACTAAGGCACCGTGAGGGATGTGTGTGTTTGTGTGAGTTGGGCTGGATGACCAAGGCACGGTGAGGGATGTGTGTGTTTGTGTGTGTGTGTGTTTGTGTGAATTGGGCCGGATGACCAAGGCACGGTGAGGGATGTGTGTGTTTGTGTGTGTGTGTGTTTGTGTGAATTGGGCCGGATGACCAAGGCACGGTGAGGGATGTGTGTGTTTGTGTGTGTGTGTGTTTGTGTGAGTTGGGCCGGATGACCAAGGCACGGTGAGGGATGTGTGTGTTTGTGTGTGTGTGTGTTTGTGTGAGTTGGGCCGGATGACCAAGGCACCGTGAGGGGTGTGTGTGTTTGTGTGTGTGTGTGTTTGTGTGAGTTGGGCCGGATGACTAAGGCACCGTGAGGGATGTGTGTGTTTGTGTGAATTGGGCCGCATGACCAAGGCACCGTGAGGGGTGTGTGTGTTTGTGTGTGTGTGTGTTTGTGTGAGTTGGGCCGGATGACTAAGGCACCGTGAGGGATGTGTGTGTTTGTGTGTGTGTGTGTTTGTGTGAATTGGGCCGGATGACCAAGGCACCGTGAGGGGTGTGTGTGTTTGTGTGTGTGTGTGTTTGTGTGAGTTGGGCCGGATGACTAAGGCACCGTGAGGGGTGTGTGTGTTTGTGTGTGTTTGTGTGAATTGGGCCGGATGACCAAGGCACGGTGAGGGATGTGTGTGTTTGTGTGTGTGTGTGTTTGTGTGAATTGGGCCGGATGACCAAGGCACGGTGAGAGATGTGTGTGTTTGTGTGTGTGTGTTTGTGTGAGTTGGGCCGGATGACCAAGGCACGGTGAGGGATGTGTGTTTGTGTGTGTGTGTTACGGTGAGGGATGTGTGTGTTTGTGTGTGCGTGTGTTTGTGTGAATTGGGCCAGATGACCAAGGCACGGTGAGAGATGTGTGTGTTTGTGTGTGTGTGTTTGTGTGAGTTGGGCCGGATGACCAAGGCACGGTGAGGGATGTGTGTTTGTGTGTGTGTGTTACGGTGAGGTATGTGTGTCTTTGTGTGTGTGTGTGTTTGTGTGAATTGGGCCGGATGACCAAGGCACCGTGAGGGATTTGTGTGTTTGTGTGTGCGTGTGTTTGTGTGAATTGGGCCGGATGACCAAGGCACCGTGAGGGGTGTGTGTGTTTGTGTGTGTGTGTGTTTGTGTGAGTTGGGCCGGATGACTAAGGCACCGTGAGGGATGTGTGTGTTTGTGTGAGTTGGGCTGGATGACCAAGGCACGGTGAGGGATGTGTGTGTTTGTGTGTGTGTGTGTTTGTGTGAATTGGGCCGGATGACTAAGGCACCGTGAGGGATGTGTGTGTTTGTGTGAGTTGGGCTGGATGACCAAGGCACCGTGAGGGGTGTGTGTGTTTGTGTGTGTGTGTGTTTGTGTGAGTTGGGCCGGATGACTAAGGCACCGTGAGGGATGTGTGTGTTTGTGTGAGTTGGGCCGGATGACCAAGGCACCGTGAGGGGTGTGTGTGTTTGTGTGTGTGTGTGTTTGTGTGAGTTGGGCCGGATGACTAAGGCACCGTGAGGGATGTGTGTGTTTGTGTGAATTGGGCCAGATGACCAAGGCACGGTGAGAGATGTGTGTGTTTGTGTGTGTGTGTTTGTGTGAGTTGGGCCGGATGACCAAGGCACGGTGAGGGATGTGTGTTTGTGTGTGTGTGTTACGGTGAGGTATGTGTGTCTTTGTGTGTGTGTGTGTTTGTGTGAATTGGGCCGGATGACCAAGGCACCGTGAGGGATTTGTGTGTTTGTGTGTGCGTGTGTTTGTGTGAATTGGGCCGGATGACCAAGGCACCGTGAGGGGTGTGTGTGTTTGTGTGTGTGTGTGTTTGTGTGAGTTGGGCCGGATGACTAAGGCACCGTGAGGGATGTGTGTGTTTGTGTGAGTTGGGCTGGATGACCAAGGCACGGTGAGGGATGTGTGTGTTTGTGTGTGTGTGTGTTTGTGTGAATTGGGCCGGATGACTAAGGCACCGTGAGGGATGTGTGTGTTTGTGTGAGTTGGGCTGGATGACCAAGGCACCGTGAGGGGTGTGTGTGTTTGTGTGTGTGTGTGTTTGTGTGAGTTGGGCCGGATGACTAAGGCACCGTGAGGGATGTGTGTGTTTGTGTGAGTTGGGCCGGATGACCAAGGCACCGTGAGGGGTGTGTGTGTTTGTGTGTGTGTGTGTTTGTGTGAGTTGGGCCGGATGACTAAGGCACCGTGAGGGATGTGTTTGTTTGTGTGAATTGGGCCGGATGACCAAGGCACGGTGAGGGATGTGTGTGTTTGTGTGTGTGTGTGTTTGTGTGAATTGGGCCGGATGACCAAGGCACGGTGAGGGATGTGTGTGTTTGTGTGTGTGTGTGTTTGTGTGAATTGGGCCGGATGACCAAGGCACGGTGAGGGATGTGTGTGTGTGTGTGTGTGTGTGTTTGTGTGAATTGGGCCGGATGACCAAGGCACGGTGAGGGATGTGTGTGTTTGTGTGTGTGTGTGTTTGTGTGAGTTGGGCCGGATGACTAAGGCACCGTGAGGGATGTGTGTGTTTGTGTGAGTTGGGCTGGATGACCAAGGCACGGTGAGGGATGTGTGTGTTTGTGTGTGTGTGTGTTTGTGTGAATTGGGCCGGATGACCAAGGCACGGTGAGGGATGTGTGTGTGTGTGTGTGTGTGTGTTTGTGTGAATTGGGCCGGATGACCAAGGCACGGTGAGGGATGTGTGTGTTTGTGTGTGTGTGTGTTTGTGTGAGTTGGGCCGGATGACCAAGGCACGGTGAGGGATGTGTGTGTTTGTGTGTGTGTGTGTTTGTGTGAGTTGGGCCGGATGACTAAGGCACCGTGAGGGATGTGTGTGTTTGTGTGAGTTGGGCTGGATGACCAAGGCACGGTGAGGGATGTGTGTGTTTGTGTGTGTGTGTGTTTGTGTGAATTGGGCCGGATGACCAAGGCACGGTGAGGGATGTGTGTGTTTGTGTGTGTGTGTGTTTGTGTGAATTGGGCCGGATGACCAAGGCACGGTGAGGGATGTGTGTGTTTGTGTGTGTGTGTGTGTGTGTTTGTGTGAGTTGGGCCGGATGACTAAGGCACCGTGAGGGATGTGTGTGTTTGTGTGAGTTGGGCTGGATGACCAAGGCACGGTGAGGGATGTGTGTGTTTGTGTGAATTGGGCCGGATGACCAAGGCACGGTGAGGGATGTGTGTGTTTGTGTGTGTGTGTGTTTGTGTGAATTGGGCCGGATGACCAAGGCACGGTGAGGGATGTGTGTGTTTGTGTGTGTGTGTGTTTGTGTGAATTGGGCCGGATGACCAAGGCACGGTGAGGGATGTGTGTGTTTGTGTGTGTGTGTGTGTGTGTTTGTGTGAGTTGGGCCGGATGACTAAGGCACCGTGAGGGATGTGTGTGTTTGTGTGAGTTGGGCTGGATGACCAAGGCACGGTGAGGGATGTGTGTGTTTGTGTGTGTGTGTGTTTGTGTGAATTGGGCCGGATGACTAAGGCACCGTGAGGGATGTGTGTGTTTGTGTGAGTTGGGCTGGATGACCAAGGCACCGTGAGGGGTGTGTGTGTTTGTGTGTGTGTGTGTTTGTGTGAGTTGGGCCGGATGACTAAGGCACCGTGAGGGATGTGTGTGTTTGTGTGAGTTGGGCCGGATGACCAAGGCACCGTGAGGGGTGTGTGTGTTTGTGTGTGTGTGTGTTTGTGTGAGTTGGGCCGGATGACTAAGGCACCGTGAGGGATGTGTGTGTTTGTGTGAATTGGGCCGGATGACCAAGGCACGGTGAGGGATGTGTGTGTTTGTGTGTGTGTGTGTTTGTGTGAATTGGGCCGGATGACCAAGGCACGGTGAGGGATGTGTGTGTTTGTGTGTGTGTGTGTTTGTGTGAATTGGGCCGGATGACCAAGGCACGGTGAGGGATGTGTGTGTTTGTGTGTGTGTGTGTTTGTGTGAGTTGGGCCGGATGACTAAGGCACCGTGAGGGATGTGTGTGTTTGTGTGAGTTGGGCTGGATGACCAAGGCACGGTGAGGGATGTGTGTGTTTGTGTGTGTGTGTGTTTGTGTGAATTGGGCCGGATGACCAAGGCACGGTGAGGGATGTGTGTGTTTGTGTGTGTGTGTGTTTGTGTGAATTGGGCCGGATGACCAAGGCACGGTGAGGGATGTGTGTGTTTGTGTGTGTGTGTGTTTGTGTGAATTGGGCCGGATGACCAAGGCACGGTGAGGGATGTGTGTGTTTGTGTGTGTGTGTGTTTGTGTGAGTTGGGCCGGATGACTAAGGCACCGTGAGGGATGTGTGTGTTTGTGTGAGTTGGGCTGGATGACCAAGGCACGGTGAGGGATGTGTGTGTTTGTGTGTGTGTGTGTTTGTGTGAATTGGGCCGGATGACCAAGGCACGGTGAGGGATGTGTGTGTTTGTGTGTGTGTGTGTTTGTGTGAATTGGGCCGGATGACCAAGGCACGGTGAGGGATGTGTGTGTTTGTGTGTGTGTGTGTTTGTGTGAGTTGGGCCGGATGACCAAGGCACGGTGAGGGATGTGTGTGTTTGTGTGTGTGTGTGTTTGTGTGAGTTGGGCCGGATGACCAAGGCACCGTGAGGGGTGTGTGTGTTTGTGTGTGTGTGTGTTTGTGTGAGTTGGGCCGGATGACTAAGGCACCGTGAGGGATGTGTGTGTTTGTGTGAATTGGGCCGCATGACCAAGGCACCGTGAGGGGTGTGTGTGTTTGTGTGTGTGTGTGTTTGTGTGAGTTGGGCCGGATGACTAAGGCACCGTGAGGGATGTGTGTGTTTGTGTGTGTGTGTGTTTGTGTGAATTGGGCCGGATGACCAAGGCACCGTGAGGGGTGTGTGTGTTTGTGTGTGTGTGTGTTTGTGTGAGTTGGGCCGGATGACTAAGGCACCGTGAGGGGTGTGTGTGTTTGTGTGTGTTTGTGTGAATTGGGCCGGATGACCAAGGCACGGTGAGGGATGTGTGTGTTTGTGTGTGTGTGTGTTTGTGTGAATTGGGCCGGATGACCAAGGCACGGTGAGAGATGTGTGTGTTTGTGTGTGTGTGTTTGTGTGAGTTGGGCCGGATGACCAAGGCACGGTGAGGGATGTGTGTTTGTGTGTGTGTGTTACGGTGAGGGATGTGTGTGTTTGTGTGTGCGTGTGTTTGTGTGAATTGGGCCAGATGACCAAGGCACGGTGAGAGATGTGTGTGTTTGTGTGTGTGTGTTTGTGTGAGTTGGGCCGGATGACCAAGGCACGGTGAGGGATGTGTGTTTGTGTGTGTGTGTTACGGTGAGGTATGTGTGTCTTTGTGTGTGTGTGTGTTTGTGTGAATTGGGCCGGATGACCAAGGCACCGTGAGGGATTTGTGTGTTTGTGTGTGCGTGTGTTTGTGTGAATTGGGCCGGATGACCAAGGCACCGTGAGGGGTGTGTGTGTTTGTGTGTGTGTGTGTTTGTGTGAGTTGGGCCGGATGACTAAGGCACCGTGAGGGATGTGTGTGTTTGTGTGAGTTGGGCTGGATGACCAAGGCACGGTGAGGGATGTGTGTGTTTGTGTGTGTGTGTGTTTGTGTGAATTGGGCCGGATGACTAAGGCACCGTGAGGGATGTGTGTGTTTGTGTGAGTTGGGCTGGATGACCAAGGCACCGTGAGGGGTGTGTGTGTTTGTGTGTGTGTGTGTTTGTGTGAGTTGGGCCGGATGACTAAGGCACCGTGAGGGATGTGTGTGTTTGTGTGAGTTGGGCCGGATGACCAAGGCACCGTGAGGGGTGTGTGTGTTTGTGTGTGTGTGTGTTTGTGTGAGTTGGGCCGGATGACTAAGGCACCGTGAGGGATGTGTGTGTTTGTGTGAATTGGGCCAGATGACCAAGGCACGGTGAGAGATGTGTGTGTTTGTGTGTGTGTGTTTGTGTGAGTTGGGCCGGATGACCAAGGCACGGTGAGGGATGTGTGTTTGTGTGTGTGTGTTACGGTGAGGTATGTGTGTCTTTGTGTGTGTGTGTGTTTGTGTGAATTGGGCCGGATGACCAAGGCACCGTGAGGGATTTGTGTGTTTGTGTGTGCGTGTGTTTGTGTGAATTGGGCCGGATGACCAAGGCACCGTGAGGGGTGTGTGTGTTTGTGTGTGTGTGTGTTTGTGTGAGTTGGGCCGGATGACTAAGGCACCGTGAGGGATGTGTGTGTTTGTGTGAGTTGGGCTGGATGACCAAGGCACGGTGAGGGATGTGTGTGTTTGTGTGTGTGTGTGTTTGTGTGAATTGGGCCGGATGACTAAGGCACCGTGAGGGATGTGTGTGTTTGTGTGAGTTGGGCTGGATGACCAAGGCACCGTGAGGGGTGTGTGTGTTTGTGTGTGTGTGTGTTTGTGTGAGTTGGGCCGGATGACTAAGGCACCGTGAGGGATGTGTGTGTTTGTGTGAGTTGGGCCGGATGACCAAGGCACCGTGAGGGGTGTGTGTGTTTGTGTGTGTGTGTGTTTGTGTGAGTTGGGCCGGATGACTAAGGCACCGTGAGGGATGTGTGTGTTTGTGTGAATTGGGCCGGATGACCAAGGCACGGTGAGGGATGTGTGTGTTTGTGTGTGTGTGTGTTTGTGTGAATTGGGCCGGATGACCAAGGCACGGTGAGGGATGTGTGTGTTTGTGTGTGTGTGTGTTTGTGTGAATTGGGCCGGATGACCAAGGCACGGTGAGGGATGTGTGTGTGTGTGTGTGTGTGTGTTTGTGTGAATTGGGCCGGATGACCAAGGCACGGTGAGGGATGTGTGTGTTTGTGTGTGTGTGTGTTTGTGTGAGTTGGGCCGGATGACTAAGGCACCGTGAGGGATGTGTGTGTTTGTGTGAGTTGGGCTGGATGACCAAGGCACGGTGAGGGATGTGTGTGTTTGTGTGTGTGTGTGTTTGTGTGAATTGGGCCGGATGACCAAGGCACGGTGAGGGATGTGTGTGTGTGTGTGTGTGTGTGTTTGTGTGAATTGGGCCGGATGACCAAGGCACGGTGAGGGATGTGTGTGTTTGTGTGTGTGTGTGTTTGTGTGAGTTGGGCCGGATGACCAAGGCACGGTGAGGGATGTGTGTGTTTGTGTGTGTGTGTGTTTGTGTGAGTTGGGCCGGATGACCAAGGCACCGTGAGGGGTGTGTGTGTTTGTGTGTGTGTGTGTTTGTGTGAGTTGGGCCGGATGACTAAGGCACCGTGAGGGATGTGTGTGTTTTTGTGAATTGGGCCGCATGACCAAGGCACCGTGAGGGGTGTGTGTGTTTGTGTGTGTGTGTGTTTGTGTGAGTTGGGCCGGATGACTAAGGCACCGTGAGGGATGTGTGTGTTTGTGTGTGTGTGTGTTTGTGTGAATTGGGCCGGATGACCAAGGCACCGTGAGGGGTGTGTGTGTTTGTGTGTGTGTGTGTTTGTGTGAGTTGGGCCGGATGACTAAGGCACCGTGAGGGGTGTGTGTGTTTGTGTGTGTTTGTGTGAATTGGGCCGGATGACCAAGGCACGGTGAGGGATGTGTGTGTTTGTGTGTGTGTGTGTTTGTGTGAATTGGGCCGGATGACCAAGGCACGGTGAGAGATGTGTGTGTTTGTGTGTGTGTGTTTGTGTGAGTTGGGCCGGATGACCAAGGCACGGTGAGGGATGTGTGTTTGTGTGTGTGTGTTACGGTGAGGGATGTGTGTGTTTGTGTGTGCGTGTGTTTGTGTGAATTGGGCCAGATGACCAAGGCACGGTGAGAGATGTGTGTGTTTGTGTGTGTGTGTTTGTGTGAGTTGGGCCGGATGACCAAGGCACGGTGAGGGATGTGTGTTTGTGTGTGTGTGTTACGGTGAGGTATGTGTGTCTTTGTGTGTGTGTGTGTTTGTGTGAATTGGGCCGGATGACCAAGGCACCGTGAGGGATTTGTGTGTTTGTGTGTGCGTGTGTTTGTGTGAATTGGGCCGGATGACCAAGGCACCGTGAGGGGTGTGTGTGTTTGTGTGTGTGTGTGTTTGTGTGAGTTGGGCCGGATGACTAAGGCACCGTGAGGGGTGTGTGTGTTTGTGTGAATTGGGCCGGATGACCAAGGCACGGTGAGGGATGTGTGTGTTTGTGAGTGTGTGTGTTTGTGTGAATTGGGCCGGATGACCAAGGCACGGTGAGGGATGTGTGTGTTTGTGAGTGTGTGTGTTTGTGTGAATTGGGCCGGATGACCAAGGCACGGTGAGGGATGTGTGTGTTTGTGTGTGTGTGTGTTTGTGTGAATTGGGCCGGATGACCAAGGCACGGTGAGGGATGTGTGTGTTTGTGTGTGTGTGTGTTTGTGTGAGTTGGGCCGGATGACCAAGGCACCGTGAGGGGTGTGTGTGTTTGTGTGTGTGTGTGTTTGTGTGAGTTGGGCCGGATGACTAAGGCACGGTGAGGGATGTGTGTGTTTGTGTGAATTGGGCTGGATGACCAAGGCACGGTGAGGGATGTGTGTGTTTGTGTGTGTGTGTGTTTGTGTGAGTTGGGCCGGATGACCAAGGCACCGTGAGGGGTGTGTGTGTTTGTGTGTGTGTGTGTGTGTTTGTGTGAATTGGGCCGGATGACCAAGGCACCGTGAGGGGTGTGTGTGTGTGTGTTTGTGTGAGTTGGGCCGGATGACTAAGGCACCGTGAGGGATGTGTGTGTTTGTGTGAATTGGGCCGGATGACCAAGGCACGGTGAGGGATGTGTGTGTTTGTGTGTGTGTGTGTGTGTGAATTGGGCCGGATGACCAAGGCACGGTGAGGGATGTGTGTGTTTGTGTGTGTGTGTGTGTGTGTGAATTGGGCCGGATGACCAAGGCACGGTGAGGGATGTGTGTGTTTGTGTGTGTGTGTTTGTGTGAGTTGGGCCGGATGACCAAGGCACCGTGAGGGATGTGTGTGTTTGTGTGTGTGCGTGTTTGTGTGAGTTGGGCAGGATGACCAAGGCACGGTGAGGGGTGTGTGTTTGTGTGTGTGTGTGTTTGTGTGAGTTGGGCCGGATGACCAAGGCACGGTGAGGGATGTGTGTGTTTGTGTGTGTGTGTGTTTGTGTGAATTGGGCCGGATGACCAAGGCACGGTGAGGGATGTGTGTGTTTGTGTGTGTGTGTTTGTGTGAGTTGGGCCGGATGACCAAGGCACCGTGAGGGATGTGTGTGTTTGTGTGTGTGTGTTTGTGTGAATTGGGCCGGATGACCAAGGCACGGTGAGGGATGTGTGTGTTTGTGTGTGTGTGTTGTGTTTGTGTGTGTGTGTGGTTTGTGTGAATTGGGGCCGGATGACCAAGGCGACCGGTGAGGTGTGTGTGTTGTGATTGGCCTGATGACCAAGGCACCGGTGAGGTATTGTGTTTGTGTGTGTGTGTGTTTGTGTGAATTGGGCCGGATGACCAAGGCACGGTGAGGGGTGTGTGTTTGTGTGTGTGTGTTTTGTGTGAATTGGGGCCGGATGACCAAGGCACCGTGAGGGATTTGTGTGTTTGTGTGTGCGTGTGTTTGTGTGAATTGGGCCGGATGACCAAGGCACCGTGAGGGGTGTGTGTGTTTGTGTGTGTGTGTGTTTGTGTGAGTTGGGCCGGATGACTAAGGCACCGTGAGGGGTGTGTGTGTTTGTGTGAATTGGGCCGGATGACCAAGGCACGGTGAGGGATGTGTGTGTTTGTGAGTGTGTGTGTTTGTGTGAATTGGGCCGGATGACCAAGGCACGGTGAGGGATGTGTGTGTTTGTGAGTGTGTGTGTTTGTGTGAATTGGGCCGGATGACCAAGGCACGGTGAGGGATGTGTGTGTTTGTGTGTGTGTGTGTTTGTGTGAATTGGGCCGGATGACCAAGGCACGGTGAGGGATGTGTGTGTTTGTGTGTGTGTGTGTTTGTGTGAGTTGGGCCGGATGACCAAGGCACCGTGAGGGGTGTGTGTGTTTGTGTGTGTGTGTGTTTGTGTGAGTTGGGCCGGATGACTAAGGCACGGTGAGGGATGTGTGTGTTTGTGTGAATTGGGCTGGATGACCAAGGCACGGTGAGGGATGTGTGTGTTTGTGTGTGTGTGTGTTTGTGTGAGTTGGGCCGGATGACCAAGGCACCGTGAGGGGTGTGTGTGTTTGTGTGTGTGTGTGTGTGTTTGTGTGAATTGGGCCGGATGACCAAGGCACCGTGAGGGGTGTGTGTGTGTGTGTTTGTGTGAGTTGGGCCGGATGACTAAGGCACCGTGAGGGATGTGTGTGTTTGTGTGAATTGGGCCGGATGACCAAGGCACGGTGAGGGATGTGTGTGTTTGTGTGTGTGTGTGTGTGTGAATTGGGCCGGATGACCAAGGCACGGTGAGGGATGTGTGTGTTTGTGTGTGTGTGTGTGTGTGTGAATTGGGCCGGATGACCAAGGCACGGTGAGGGATGTGTGTGTTTGTGTGTGTGTGTGTGTGTGTGTGAATTGGGCCGGATGACCAAGGCACGGTGAGGGATGTGTGTGTTTGTGTGTGTGTGTTTGTGTGAGTTGGG
>NC_138205.1:130884100-130964100 GCF_964194415.1 Vipera berus | reverse complement strand
ACACAGACGCCACACACACGCACGCACACACGACACGCAGACACGACACGCGAGGGACGGGGAAGGAGGGAGGGAGGGAGGGGGGCCGTCCAGCAGGCCCGGCAGCGGGATCCCAGGGGGGGCTGGTTTTTGGGGGTGGGGGGGTCCCCGGAGCAGGATCGGGAGGGGAGGGGGGGCTCTCGAGGGAGGGAGGGGCGAGGGAGGAGGGGGAGATGGGGAGGGAGGAAGGGGGGGAGGTTTTTTGGGGGGGAGGGGGAGGGGGTGGGCTTCCTCCCTCCCCCTCCTCCTCCTCCTCCTCCTCCTCCTTTGCCTCTTTCTCTACGCACGCACGCGCACGCACGCACGCACGCACGCACGCCTCCTCTCCCCTTCTCCCCCACCCCCGGCAGTGGAGGCAGGAGACCCCCTCCCCTTCCCCGGCTGCACCCCCCCTCACCCCCGATCCGGCCCCCTCCCCCCCTCCCCTGGAGCCAGGAGATCCTGGGGATCCCTTCTGCCCCCTCCCACCCTCCTCCTGGCAGCCGGGAGATCCCTGCCCCGGCTCCAGGGGATCCCTTGGGCCTCCTCTGCCCCCCCCAGGATCCAGTTCTCCCATCCTCAGTGGAGCTGGGAGATCCCTGTCCCACGCCAGGGGATTCCCTTGGGCCCCTCTGCCCCCCCAGGATCCAGTTCTCCCATCCTCAGTGGAGCTGGGAGATCCCTGTCCCACGCCAGGGGATTCCCTTGGGCCCCTCTGCGCCCCCTCCCCCGACCCCAGGGATCCTGCCTCCTGGCTCCCACAGTAGAGCCAGGAGATCCCTGTCCCGCTCCAGGGGCATCTCTTGGGCCCCCTCTGCCTCCCCCGCCCCGCCGCCGCCGAGGATCCAGTCTCCCCCATCCCCAGGGGAGCCAGGAGATCCCTGTCCCACTCCAGGGGCATCTCTTGGGCCCCCTCTGCCTCCCCCGCCCCGCCGCCGCCGAGGATCCAGTCTCCCCCATCCCCAGGGGAGCCAGGAGATCCCTGCCCCCGCTCCAGGGGATCCCTTGTGGCCCCTCTGCCCCTCCCCCACACCGAGGATCCATTCTCCCCCATGGCTGGGGGAGCTGGGAGAGGATTCCCTGTCCCACGCCAGGGGATTCCCTTGGGCCCCTCTGCGCCCCCCCCCCCGACCCCAGGGATCCTGCCTCCTGGCCCCCACAGTAGAGCCAGGAGATCCCTGTCCCGCTCCAGGGGCATCTCTTAGGCCCCCTCTGCCTCCTCCCTCCACCGCCGCCGAGGATCCAGTCTCTCCCATCCCCAGTGGAGCCAGGAGATCCCTGTCCCACTCCAGGGGATCCCTTGTGCCCCCTCTGTCCCCCCCCAAGGATCCGGTCTCCCCCATCCCCAGTGGAGCCAGGAGACCCCTGCCCCACTCCACGGGATCCCTTGTGCCCCCTCTGCCCCCCAGGGATCCAGTCTCCCCTGTCCCCAGTGGAGCTAGGAGATCCCTGTCCCACTCCAAGGGATCTCTTGTGCCCCTCTGCCCCCCCCTGGCAGCCAGTCCTCCATCCCTAGTGGAGCTGGGAGATGATCCCTGTCCCACTCCAGGGGATCTCTTATGCCCCCTCTGCCCCCCCAGGATCCAGTTTCCCCGTCCCCAGTGGAGCCAGGAGACCCCTGTCCCACTCCAGGGGATCCCTTGTGTCCCTCTGCCCCACCAGGGTCCAGCCTCTGTGCCCCCAGTGGAGCCAGCAGATCCCTGTCCCACTCCAGGGGACCTCTTGTGCCCCCTCTCCCCCCCAGGATCCAGTTTCCCCCATCTCCAGTGGAGCCAGGAGACCCCTGCCCCCGCTCCACGGGATCCCTTGTGCCCCCTCTGCCCCCCAGGGATCCAGTCTCCCCTGTCCCCAGTGGAGCTGGCAGATCCCTGTCCCACTCCAAGGGATCTCTTGTGCCCCTCTGCCCCCCCCTGGCAGCCAGTCCTCCATCCCTAGTGGAGCTGGGAGATGATCCCTGTCCCGCTCCAGGGGAATCTCTTGTGCCCCCTCTGCCCCACCAGGATCCAGTTTCCCCCATCTCCAGTGGAGCCAGGAGATCCCTGCCCCCGCTCCAGGGGATCCCTTGTGGCCCCTCTGCCCCTCCCCCACACCGAGGATCCATTCTCCCCCATGGCTGGGGGAGCTGGGAGAGGATTCCCTGTCCCACGCCAGGGGATTCCCTTGGGCCCCTCTGCGCCCCCCCCCCCCGACCCCAGGGATCCTGCCTCCTGGCCCCCACAGTAGAGCCAGGAGATCCCTGTCCCGCTCCAGGGGCATCTCTTGGGCCCCCTCTGCCTCCCCCGTCCCGCCGCCGCCGAGGATCCAGTCTCCCCCATCCCCAGGGGAGCCAGGAGATCCCTGTCCCACTCCAGGGGAATCTCTTGTGCCCCCTCTGCCCCACCAGGATCCAGTTTCCCCCATCTCCAGTGGAGCCAGGAGACCCCTGCCCCCGCTCCACGGGATCCCTTGTGCCCCCTCTGCCCCCCCAGGATCCAGTTCTCCCATCCTCAGTGGAGCTGGCAGATCCCTGTCCCACTCCAGTGGATTCCCTTGGGCCCCTCTGCACCCCCCCCCGACCCCAGGGATCCTGCCTCCTGGCCCCCACAGTAGAGCCAGGAGATCCCTGTCCCACTCCAGGGGCATCTCTTGGGCCCCCTCTGCCTCCCCCGCCCCGCCGCCGCCGAGGATCCAGTCTCCCCCATCCTCAGGGGAGCCAGGAGATCCCTGTCCCACTCCAGGGGAATCTCTTGTGCCCCCTCTGCCCCACCAGGATCCAGTTTCCCCCATCTCCAGTGGAGCCAGGAGACCCCTGCCCCCGCTCCACGGGATCCCTTGTGCCCCCTCTGCCCCCCAGGGATCCAGTCTCCCCTGTCCCCAGTGGAGCTAGCAGATCCCTGTCCCACTCCAAGGGATCTCTTGTGCCCCTCTGCCCCCCCTGGCAGCCAGTCCTCCATCCCTAGTGGAGCTGGGAGATGATCCCTGTCCCACTCCAGGGGAATCTCTTATGCCCCCTCTGCCCCACCAGGATCCAGTTTCCCCCATCTCCAGTGGAGCCAGGAGACCCCTGCCCCCGCTCCAAGGGATCCCTTGTGGCCCCTCTGCCCCTCCCCCCCCCGCCGAGGATCCATTCTTCCCCCAGGGCCGGGGGAGCTGGGAGAGGATTCCCTGTCCCACGCCAGGGGATTCCCTTGGGCCACTCTGCGCCCCCTCCCCCAACCCCAGGGATCCTGCCTCCTGGCCCCCACAGTAGAGCCAGGAGATCCCTGTCCCGCTCCAGGGGCATCTCTTGGGCCCCCTCTGCCTCCTCCCTCCACCGCCGCCGAGGATCCAGTCTCTCCCATCCCCAGTGGAGCCAGGAGATCCCTGTCCCACTCCAGGGGATCCCTTGTGCCCCCTCTGTCCCCCCCCAAGGATCCGGTCTCCCCCATCCCCAGTGGAGCCAGGAGACCCCTGTCCCACTCCACGGGATCCCTTGTGCCCCCTCTGCCCCCGCAGGGATCCAGTCTCCCCTGTCCCCAGTGGAGCTAGGAGATCCCTGTCCCACTCCAAGGGATCTCTTGTGCCCCTCTGCTCCCCCTAGCAGCCAGTCCCCCATCCCCAGTGGAGCTGGGAGATGATCCCTGTCCCACTCCAGGGGATCTCTTGTGCCCCCTCTGCCCCCCCAGGATCCAGTTCTCCCATCCCCAGTGGAGCTGGGAGATGATCCCTGTCCCACTCCAGGGGATCTCTTGTGCCCCCTCTCCCCCCCAGGATCCAGTTCCCCCATCTCCAGTGGAGCCAGGAGACCCCTGCCCCACTCCACGGGATCCCTTGTGCCCCCTCTGCCCCCGCAGGGATCCAGTCTCCCCTGTCCCCAGTGGAGCTAGGAGATCCCTGTCCCACTCCAAGGGATCTCTTGTGCCCCCTCTGCCCCCCCAGGATCCAGTTCTCCCATCCCCAGTGGAGCTGGGAGATGATCCCTGTCCCACTCCAGGGGATCTCTTATGCCCCTCTGCCCGCCGGGATCCAGCCTTCCCCACCCCAGTGGAGCCAGTAGACCCATCTCCCCTGTCTGCCCCACTCCAGGGGATCCCTCTGACTGCCACCCCCTCCCGCCCCAATGGATCCAGAAGATCCTCTTTTCCTGATGGCCCTCTGCCTCGAGGGGTTCCCCATCTCCCTTCCCATGCCAAGGAATCCAGGAGATCCCCCTTGACTGCCCCTCCCCCAAGGGATCCGCAGTGACTCCCTACGCCTTACGGTCATTGCCCAGGGATCCAGGAAGTTGTTTTTTTTCCTCTCCGCAGGACTGGCCCCATCCTGGGCGAGGGGATCCAGTAGATCTCTCCCCTCTCTTTTGAAATAGCAGCTCCCGCAGGAGCTGCTTGGAGCCCCAGATGCTCCTGGCCAGCGACACCCCTGTGAGGCAGGCCCCTTCCTTAGAGCAAACCTGGGTGCTGGGGGAGGGGCTTGGCCAATCATGTGACCTGCCAATCACAACAACCCTGCAGGGCAAGCCAGTCTCACAAGAAGACTAGCCCTTTTTTTTTGACTTGTGGACTACAACTCCCAGAATTCCTCAGCCAGTGTGCCAAGTTTGAAGACCCCTGACTGAGCTGGCACTCTCTGGCGTTTGGGGACTCCATTTCCCAGAATTCCTAGAGAGATTCTCTCTCCCTCTCCCTCCCCCCTCCTCTCTCTCTCTCTCTCTCTCTCTCTCTCTCTCTCTCTCTCTGGAATTCTGGGAGTTGTAGTCACATTCCCGATAAACGGGTAGTCCTCGCTGTACGACCACGACCGAACCCAACGTTTCAGTTGCTAAGCGAGACCGTCGCTAAGCGAGTTTCGCCTCGCTTTACGACCTCACTGGCCGAGAAGTGTTAAAGCGCATCCCTGCAGTTGTGACGTCAGCGACCCCGGTCGTTAAGTGAATCTTGACTTCCCCGTTGACGGTCGCGAAAGGGGACGCCATCGTCATAAATACGAGTCAGTTGCCAAGGGTTTGAATTTTGATCCCCTTAAGCTGCGACGGTCGTAAGTGTGAGAACTGGTCCTCACTCCCTTTTTTCAGTTCCCTTGCGAGGGTCACTAAACAAATGGCTGTAAGCCGAGGACTAGCCGTGTAGTATCTGTGTAGTAAATTTAATTCTGGCCATTTTTGTTAACTCGGGATGGTATCCTAGAAAGTTATGCCAAGCCGAAAAAGCCATGTGCATTGTATATAAGTGTGTGTGTGTGTGTGTGTGTGTGTGTGTGTGTGTGTGTGTGTGTGTTATTCCCGCTATTATGCCTCTTAATTGCTTTTTAAAATATATGGCTCCCCCATTTAATACAGGTTTCTAGTCCTCATGAAGCGGTGCGGAAAGGAACTCACATTTGCGTCGCTCTCTTTGGTTGCGATTGCGGTCCAGTCGTTCGGTCCGAGCAGGGTGGCCTCAATAGGATGGGCTGAAATACACAGAGCCCTCGACTTTTTCAGCCCAGAAGAACCGTCGCTAAGTGAAACGGTGGTTTAAGTGGGTTTCGCCCCCTTTGACCCTCTCTCTTGCCACAGTTGTGAAGTCCTCGACTTCTTAGGGGCCACAGATTTCCCGTCGGTTAAGCCAGACCGTGGTTCGGCGAGTTTCACCCCCTCTCCCAACCCCCCCAACCCCGTTTTACGGCCTTGGTTCCCACGTCGCTAAGCGAATCCGTGCAGTTCTGAACTTTCAGAAGACGCTCCCTAACGTCAGTGAGCCGCTTTGCAAAAGCGAGTCCGCTTTCCCCCTTGACTTGGCTTGTCCGACGCTCGGCAAAAGGGGCGGGGTGGGGGGAAACGACCTGGCGTCGCGTCCGTCGTAAATGCGAGTCGGTTGCCAAACGTCTCCATTTTGGGACGGCGGGAGAGGCTGCGACGGTCGTAACGGTGAAAAAGGGTCCTTTTATTTTTATTTTTATTTTTTTATAACTTTGAGCCCACCGTGGTCAGCTGAGGACTAGCGGCTTGAAAAGGGTCCTGGGTGGCGGCCGCTCAACCGGGGTTGACGTATCTTCTCGAATCTCCCCCAACTCCTTGGTCTTCTCCAGCTCCAGGAATGGAACATGGAAGCTCAACATCTCATGCCTCTCCAACCGCCGCTGGTCCCCGAGCTGAGCCACATGCGAGAGGCGCAACTCCACACCGCTGAGGCCTCCCTCTGGAGCGTGGTGGCCACCGTCCAAGCCATGGAGAGGAAGATTGACCTGTTGGCCACCCGTCTGCTCAGCTTGGAGGGCCGATCCGGGACAGCCGAGAAGAAACTTTTGGATTGCGAGAAGACCGCCATGGAGTTCAACAACCAACTGGAGAACAAGTGGGCCGTCCTGGGCACCCTCATTCAAGAATACGGCCTTCTGCAGAGGAGGCTGGAGAACATGGAGAACCTTCTGAAGAACCGCAACTTCTGGGTCCTCAGGCTCCCCCCGGGCTCCAAGGGAGAAATCCCCAAGGTCAGGGGGTCCTCAAGGAGGAAGGAGGGATGGATTTTGAGCGGAACAAGGAACGCCGGGAAAGGAAAGAGGCTAGTTCCTCAGAAGGACGGGTGATGGTTCTCCTGACGGGACCACAAGTGGGCTAGATCTGGTCTTGTGTCTTCTCCACTGGTGGCTTCTAGAGGTTGGGTTGGAATCAGGACTTCCATAATTGTGTTCCCCCGGGATGGGTGGGACATCTGTCGTCTTCCCGGCACATCTGGAGACTTTGGCACTCGGGGTCCTTCAACTTTTTGAGGAGACCCAACCTGAATAATAATAATAATAATAATAATAATAATAATAATAATAATAATAATAATAATAATAATAATAATAATAATAATAATAATAATAATAATAATAATAATCTATTCTATTCCGTTCTATTCTATTCCTATATTCTATTCCATTCCATTCTATTCCATTCCATATTTTCTATTCTATTCTATTCTATTCTATTCTATTCTATTCTATTCTATTCTATTCTATTCTATTCTATTCCATTCCATTCCATTCCATTCAATTCCATTCCATATTTTCTATTCTATTCTATTCTATTCCATTCCATTCCATTGCATTCCATATTTTCTATTCTATTCTATTCTATTCCATTCCATATTCTATTCTATTCTATTCTATTCTATTCCATATTTTCTATTCTATTCTATTCTATTCTATTCTATTCTATTCTATTCCATTCCATTCCATTCCATTCCATTCCATTCCATATTTTCTATTCTATTCTATTCCATTCCATTTCACTCCACTCATTCCATATTTTCTAATTCTATTCTATTCTATTCTATTCTATTCTATTCTATTCTATTCTATTCTATTCTATTCTATTCTATTCTATTCTATTCCATTCCATTCCATTCCATTCCATTCCATATTTTCTATTCTATTCTATTCCATTCCATTCCATTCCATTCCATTCCATATTTTCTATTCTATTCTATTCCATTCTATTCTATTCTATTCTATTCTATTCTATTCTATTCCATTCCATTCCATTCCATTCCATTCCATTCCATATTTTCTATTCTATTCTATTCCATTCCATTCTATTCCATTCCATATTTTCTATTCTATTCCATTCCATTCCATTCCATATTTTCTATTCTATTCCATTCCATTCCATTCCATTCCATATTTTCTATTCTATTCTATTCCATTCCATTCCATTCCATTCCATTCCATTCCATATTCTATTCTATTCTATTCCATTCCATTCCATTCCATATTTTCTATTTTATTCTATTCTATTCCATTCCACTCCACTCATTCCATATTTTCTAATTCTATTCTATTCTATTCTATTCTATTCTATTCTATTCTATTCTATTCTATTCTATTCTATTCTATTCTATTCTATTCTATTCTATTCTATTCTATTCTATTCTATTCTATTCTATTCCATTCCATTCCATTCCACTCCATTCCATATTTTCTATTCTATTCTATTCCATTCCATTCCATTCCATTCCATATTTTCTATTCTATTCTATTCTATTCTATTCTATTCTATTCTATTCTATTCTATTCTATTCTATTCTATTCTATTCTATTCTATTCTATTCTATTCTATTCTATTCTATTCTATTCCATTCCATTCCATTCCATTCCATATTTTCTATTCTATTCTATTCTATTCCATTCCATATTCTATTCTATTCTATTCTATTCTATTCTATTCTATTCTATTCTATTCTATTCTATTCTATTCTATTCTATTCTATTCTATTCTATTCTATTCCATTCCATTCCATTCCATTCCATTCCATATTTTCTATTCTATTCTATTCCATTCCATTCCATTCCATTCCATATTTTCTATTCTATTCTATTCTATTCTATTCTATTCTATTCTATTCTATTCTATTCTATTCTATTCCATTCCATTCCATTCCATTCCATTCCATTCCATTCCATATTTTCTATTCTATTCCATTCCATTCCATTCCATTCCATTCCATATTCTATTCTATTCTATTCTATTCTATTCTATTCTATTCTATTCTATTCTATTCTATTCTATTCTATTCTATTCTATTCTATTCTATTCTATTCTATTCTATTCTATTCTATTCTATTTTGTAAATTGTTAGTGATTTTTTTTAGTAACAAAGCAATCTTTAACCTTGAAAAAAAAACAATTAAAACACAAACTAGGAAGGAAATTTTTTAAAAAATATATTCTCCATTGATTAGTCGTTACAGGATTACCGATTAATTCACTTTTAGTAATGCTTTAGGAACCAAACAATCTTTAATCTTAAAAAGAAACTTAAAAATAAAATATAAACTAGGTAGGAAAACTAGAAAAAAAATATCTTTTTTTACTTATCACACTCACGCGATTCTCAGTGAACTCACTTTTAATTACCGGTATTTTTTTAGTGGCAAAACTCTTTAATCGCAAGAGAAAAAACTAATTTTAAAAAGAAAAACTTTTTAAAAAATTAAAATATAGACTAGGAAGGGAAATGAAAAACGTATCTTATTTTTTTAACTTTTTATCAATCACTGGATTTGCCATGAAGCATTTTTTTAGTGGCAAAACACTAATCTTAAAAAGAAAAAAAAACTTGAAAAAAAATTAAAATACAAACTAGGAAAGAAAATTAAAAAATGTATCTTATTTTTTTAGCTTATCAATCGTCACCGGATTTGCAATGAACTTAATTTTTTAGTGGCAAAACATTAATCTTAAAAAGAAAAAATTTAAAAAAGAAAAGAAACATAAAAAAAATAAAATATAAACTTGTAAGGAAAATTTAAAAATGTATCATTTTTTTTAACAGTCATCACTGGATTTGCAGTGAAGTCACTTTTAGTCATTTTTAATGGCAAAACGCCATAATCGTAAAAAAACCCCTAATTTTAAAAAAGAAAAGAAACTTAAATAAAATATAAACTATGAAGGAAAATTTAAAAATGTATCTGTTTTTTACTTATCAATCGTTGCTGGATTTGCAATGAAGTTTTAGTAATTTTTTAGTGGCAAAACGCTCTTTAATATTAAAAAGAAAAACTTTTTTTAAAAAAGAAACAAGTTAAAATACAAACTAAGAAAGAAAATTAAAACAATGTATTATTTTTGTAATTTATCAATCATGACTGGATTTGCAATGAACTCACTATTAGTAATTTTTTAGTGGCAAAACACTAATCTTAAAAAGAGAAAAAAACTTTGATTTTAAAAAGAAAAGAAACTTAAAAAAATTAAAATATAAACTAGGAAGGAAAATTAAAAAAAATGTATCTTATCTTTTTTAACTTATCGATCATCACAGGATTCGCAAAGAAGTCACTTTTAGTCATTCATAATGGCAAAACACTATAATCGTAAAAAGAAAAGCTAATTTTAAAAAACCTAATAAACTAAAATAAAATATAAACTACGGAAGAAAATTTAAACATGTATCTTTTCTTACTTATCAATCGTCACTGGATTTGCAATGAAGTCACTTTTCGTCATCGCTCTTTAATCTTAAAAAGAGGGGGGGGAATTTAATTTAAAAAAAGAATTCAAAATACAAACTAAGAAAGAAAAAGACCGCCTCCGATTGTCTTAATTTTTCTTTCATTTTGTTTTTAAGAAGCCCGGGGCAGTTGCAATTCGCGCTTTTAACTTCACGTGAGAAGGTGTGACCAATTAAGGGTCTGGGTGCGAAAGCTGCCTTTTTTTTTTTTAAGCCACCACCAGTGCGAATCTGTGTTTTTGTTTTTAATTTGCAGATGCCGGTTACGTTTGTGGACATTGCGGTTTATTTCTCCGCCGAAGAGTGGAAGAATTTGGCCGACTGGCAAAAAGACCTGTACAACAATCTCGTGAAGGAAAACTACGAATCCTTGCTAACACTCGGTATAACCAGGTTACCGGCCGCCGCAGATTTCTTATCCCCTTATAGTAGTCCTCGATTTACAACATTTCATTTAGTGACTGTTCAAAGTTAAAACAGCACTGGGAAAAAAAGAGACCTGTGACGCTTTTTCACACTTAACGACCAGAGACTTGGGATCAGAATTCAGACACTTGGCCCCTGACTCATATTATGACGGTCGCATCCCCTTTTCTGACCTTCCGACAAGCAAAGTCAATGGGGAAAAGCCGGATTCACGTAACAACCGTGTTCCTAACTTAACAGGGGCAGTGATTCACTTAACAACCAGATCAAGAAAGGTCCTCGCTTAGCGGTGGGAAGTTTGGGGCTCGGTTGTGGTCGTAAGTCGAGGACTGAACAACTGTGCCAAGAAAGGTCGTAAAAATGGGGCAAAATGCACTTTACTGTCTCACTCAGAAAAGAGAAATTTGGAGCTCAGTTGTCGTAAGTCGAGGACTGAAGGACGGGCAGATGGATTGTAAAAGGGAGCAAAACATACCTCACAACTGTCTCCCTTAGTAACAGAAATAGGCTCAGTTGTGGTCGTAAGTCAAGAACAACTGTAACCAGAGAGATTATAAAAGGGAGCAAAATTTACTGAACTGTCTTGCTTAGTGATGGAAATGTTGAGCCCAGTTGTCATAAGTTGAGGACTGAATGACGGTGGCCAGAGAGATTGGAAAAGGGAGCAAAACCTAACCTCACAACTGTCTCGCTTAGTGACGGAAATGTTGGGCCCAGTTGTCGTAAGTCGAGGACTGAATGACGGTGGCCAGAGACATTGGAAAAGGGAGCAAAATTTACTTCACAACTGTCTCGCTTAGCAGCGGAAATGGGCTCAGTTGTGGTTGTAAGTCGAGGACTGAATGATGGTGGGCAGAGAGATTGTAAAAGGGAACAAAACTCGCCTCACACCTGTCTCGCTTAGTAACGGAAATGTTGGGCTCAGTTGTGCTCGTAAGTCGAGGACTGAACAACTATGAGCAGAGAGATTGTAAAAGGCAGCAAAACTTACTTCACAACTGTCTCGCTTAGTGACGGAAATGTTGGGCTCAGTTGTGGTCATAGGTTGAGGACTGAACAGCTGTGGCCAGAGAGATTGTAAAAGGGACCAAAACTTACCTCACAACTCTCTCCCTTAGTAACAGAAATGTTGGGTTCAGTTGTGGTCGTAAATCGAGGACTGGAGAACTGACCAGAGAGATGGGAAAAGGAAGCAAAACTTAACCTCACAACTGTTTCGCTTAGTGACGGAAATGTTGGGCTCAGTTGTGGTCATAGGTTGAGGACTGAACAACTGTGGCCAGAGAGATTGTAAAAGGGACCAAAAGTTACCTCACAACTCTCTCGCTTAGTAACAGAAATGTTGGGTTCAGTTGTGGTCGTAAATCGAGGACTGGAGAACTGACCAGAGAGATGGGAAAAGGAAGCAAAACTTAACCTCACAACTGTCTCGCTTAGTGACGGAAATGTTGGGCTCAGTTGTGGTCATAGGTTGAGGACTGAACAACTGTGGCCAGAGAGATTGTAAAAGGGACCAAAAGTTACCTCACAACTCTCTCGCTTAGTAACAGAAATGTTGGGTTCAGTTGTGGTCGTAAATCGAGGACTGGAGAACTGACCAGAGAGATGGGAAAAGGAAGCAAAACTTAACCTCACAACTGTCTCGCTTAGTGACGGAAATGTTGGGCTCAGCTGTGGTCGTACGTCAAGGACTGGACAGCTGTGAGCAGAGAGATGGGGAAAGAGAGCAAAACTTCACCTCACAACTGTCTGGCTTAGTAACAGAAACGTTGGGCTCAGGTGTGGTCGTAAGTCGAGGATTGCCTGGATTGGCTGGTTTTTTTCCGGTCAAAACGCCGACCCTGCGAGGTGGGGAGCATCGACTCCTTTTCTGGCTGCCTTTTTGTGTTTTGTTTTTTTAATTGCACCTCCATTTTCCAGGGGCCGACGTCAGCGTCTCCAAGGCCGAGATGCCCCCCAGGAGCGACCGAGGGGCGCCCCAACCCTGCGTCCCGGAGCCGAGTGCGAAGGAGCGCGAAGTGATCCCCGAGCCTTGCACAGGTTCGGGGGAAAGGGGGTGGGTGGGTAGAGGAGGGATGGGGGGAGGCAGCCCGGTTTGGAAAGGCTGAATTGGGAGGTTCGGGTCACACCCTGCTCTCCCGGGAAAAGGAACCCGGGTTAAGTGGGTTGTGGGAATGCAGCGGAGGGCGTTGCCTTCCTTCCTCTCCGGGTTCCTCGTCTTCGTCTTCCTCTGCTTTGGTCTCTCTCTCTCTCTCTCTCTCTCTTTTTTTTCTTCTCCTTCTTGGTTCCCTCTCTCCTTTCTTGCTTATCTTTTCTTTCCTGCCTGCCTTCTCTCCCTCCTTCCTTTCCTTTCGTTTTTTTTCCTGCTTTCCTTCCGTCCTTCTTTCTCCCCTCTCTTCCTCCTTCCCTCCCTCCTTTTCTCTTTTCCTTCCTTCCTCCCTCCCTCCCTCTTCCTCCTTCCTTCCTTTCATGGGTTACCCTTCCTTCCTTCCTCTCCCTCCCTCCCCGTCTCCCTTCTTTTCTTCCTCCCTCCTTCCTTCATTCCTTCATGCCTTAATCTCCTTCCTTCCCTCCCTTCCCTCTTTCATTCTTTCTTCTCTTCCTTCTTTCCTTCCTCCCTCCCTCTTCCTCCTTCCTTCCTTTCATGGGTTACCCTTCCTTCCTTCCTTCCTCTCTTCCTCTTCGTTTTCTTTCCTCCCTTCCTCCTTCATTCTTTCATGCCTTACCTCTCCTCCCTTCCTTCGTCTTCCACCTTCTTTCCTCCCTCCCTCCTTCATTCTTTCATGCCTTAATCTCCTTCCCTCCCTCGCTCGCTTCTTTCATTCTTTTGTGTCTTTCTTCTTCCCTCCCTCCCTCCCTCCCTCCCTTCCTTCTATCTCTTCTGCCTGCCTCCTTCATTCTTTCATGCCTTATTTCTCCTTCCTTCCTTCCTTCCTTCCTTCCTCTTCCACCTTCTTCTTTCCTCCCTCCCTCCTTCTTCTTTCCTCCCTCCCTCCTTCATTCTTTCATGCCTTAATCTCCTTCCCTCCCTCGCTCGCTTCTTTCATTCTTTTGTGTCTTTCTTCTTCCCTCCCTCCCTCCCTTCCTTCCTTCTATCTCTTCTGCCTGCCTCCTTCATTCTTTCATGCCTTATTTCTCCTTCCTTCCTTCCTTCCTTCCTTCCTTCCTTCCTTCCTCTTCCACCTTCTTCTTTCCTCCCTCCCTCCTTCTTCTTTCCTCCCTCCCTCCTTCATTCTTTCATGCCTTAATCTCCTTCCCTCCCTCGCTCGCTTCTTTCATTCTTTTGTGTCTTTCTTCTTCCCTCCCTCCCTCCCTCCCTTCCTTCTATCTCTTCTGCCTGCCTCCTTCATTCTTTCATGCCTTATTTCTCCTTCCTTCCTTCCTTCCTTCCTTCCTTCCTTCCTTCCTTCCTTCCTTCCTCTTCCATCTTCTTCTTTCCTCCCTCCCTCCTTCTTCTTTCCTCCCTCCCTCCCTCCTTCATTCTTTCATGCCTTAATCTCCTTCCTTCCCTCCCTCGCTTCTTTCATTCTTTTGTGTCTTTCTTCTTCCCTCCCTCCCTCCCTCCCTTCCTTCTATCTCTTCTGCCTGCCTCCTTCATTCTTTCATGCCTTATTTCTCCTTCCTTCCTTCCTTCCTCTTCCACCTTCTTCTTTCCTCCCTCCCTCCTTCTTCTTTCCTCCCTCCCTCCTTCATTCTTTCATGCCTTAATCTCCTTCCCTCCCTCCCTCGCTTCTTTCATTCTTTTGTGTCTTTCTTCTTTCCTCCCTCCCTCCCTCCCTTCCTTCTATCTCTTTTGCCTGCCTCCTTCATTCTTTCATGCCTTATTTCTCCTTCCTTCCTTCCTTCTTTCCTTCCTTCCTTCCTTCCTTCCTCCCTCCCTTCCTTCCCAGATCACCCTTCTGCACCCTTTGCAGCCAGCCACCGAACAAACCACGATTGCATCATGCATCCATCTTCCACCTCCGGGGGTCCCCCTACCCACATTCAGCCTGGCCCTTACCCAAATGCACCCCCCCCCGCCTGCACGAATTCTTGGCCCCTTGATTCTAGAACAGGGGTCTTCAAACTTGGCCCTTTTATGACTTGTGGACTTCAACTCCCAGAATTCCTCAGCCAGCGTGCCTGGCTGAGGAATTCTGGGAGTTGAAGTCCACAAGTCATAAAAGGGCCAAGTTTGAAGACCCCTGTTCTAGAAGAACGTTCCCCCCCAACCTCCCCCCCCCAATGCGGGCGGCGGCGGGTGGGGTCCCAGGCCGTGTTTCCAAGTTGCGTCTGTCTCCTCCTCCTCCTCCTCCTCCTCCTCACCTTCTCTCCCTCGAACCCAGGACCCTTGGCCACCACGCCGGACATCCTGACCCGCATCAAGCAGGAGGGGTCGTACGGAGGAGGGGGTCCTTTCTCCGAGGACAGGGGCCTGGTGGCGGACCCGTGCGCAGGTGATGGGCGAGGGCGGGGGGGGACTTGATGTTTGGGGGCAAAAAGGGTGTGTGTGTGTGTGTGTTTGTGTGTGTGTGTGTGTGTCCCGGACTCTTTGACACTTCCACCCAGGCAGAGCTTGGATAGCGCCGATGGCTTTCCTGTCAGATATTTTCAATTTATGATCTCCTGGCCCTTGGAAAAATGCAGGCCGGGTGGAGAGAACAGCAGGGGAAATAATTAACCGTGGCTTGTTTGTGTGGCTTATTCCATTGGATGACCCAGCCTGGTTTAGTGCAGGGAGGCTCGAGCTGGGTCACTTTTAAGACAGTTGGACTTCGACTCCCAGAATTCCCCAGCCAGCATGCTTTAAAATATAAGGACTTCAACTCCCAGAATTTCCCAGCCAGCATATTTTAAAATATATGGACTTCAAGTCCCAGAATTCTTTAGCCAACATGTAAAATATATGGACTTCAACTCCCAGAATTCCTTAGCCAACATGCTTTAAAATATATGGACTTCAACTCCCAGAATTCCCCAGCTAGCCTGTTTTAAAATATGTGGACTTCAACTCCCAGAATTCCCCCGCCTGCCTGTTTTAAAATATATGGACTTCAACTCCCAGAATTCCTTAGCCAACATGCTTTAATATATATGGACTTCAGCTCCCAGAATTCCTTAGCCAACATGCTTTAAAATATATGGACTTCAACTCCCAGAATTCCCCAGCTAGCCTGTTTTAAAATATGTGGATTTCAACTCCCAGAATTCCCCCGCCTGCCTGTTTTTAAATATATGGACTTCAACTCCCAGAATTCCTTAGCCAACATGCTTTAATATATATGGACTTCAACTCCCAAAATTCCCCAGCTAGCCTGTTTTAAAATATGTGGACTTCAACTCCCAGAATTCCTTAACCAAGATGCTTTAAAATATATGGACTTCAACTCCCAGAATTCCCCAGCCAGCATATTTTAAGAAGGGTGGACTTCAACCACCAGAAGTCCCCAGATGGTATATTTTAAAATATATGGACTTCAAGTACCAGAATTCTTCAGCCAGTTTACTGGCTAGGGAATTCTGGGAGTTGAAGTCCATGTCTCTTCAAATTGCCGAGGTTGAAGAAGGCTCAGTTTACACGTGCAAATTGAAGACACAAGGCCAATTGCCCTGAGCGCAAACACAGCATGCATCTGACACGCATGTGCTTCGGTGGGCTTGGGGCCAGTGTGCTTGGGCTCTCTGTCCCCTTTGGGGAGAGGGGGGATCCCCGAAATCCGTTCCGCGAATTGAGCATCCCCTCTTTCCTCCTGCAGGTGGCCAGGCACTCATGTCCGCCCACGACTTTTTATCCTGGATTAAACAGGAGGAGGATCCGTGTGTCCGACCGCAGTGGGTCCCGTCGGAAAGAGAGACACTCCCGGTGCAAGGCGGTCCACGTAAGTCCTCGTCCGACTGGCCCCATCTCCTTTAGTGGAATGCGGTTGTTTTGAAATAATACCTCGCCCTCTATTGGCGACCACAAAGGCGCCCCAAAATATCTGTCGCTAAGCGAGACGTTTTGCCTAGGGAGTTGTGCCCCCTCTTACGACTTTTCTTGCCACCGCTGTGAAATGATTCGCTGCCACTGTTCAGTTGGTTGTTAAGTGAATCGGGCTTCCCCATGCGACGCTGCTTGTCCAGAGGTCGCAAAAACGGGATCCATGTGACACCCTGGGATGCTGCGAACGTCATAAAGACGAGTCAGTGGCCAAGCGTCTGAATTTGGAATCGGGTGAGCACGGGGAGGCTGCAACGGTCTTTTTAAGTGTGAGAAACGGTCGCCGGCCGCTTTTTTCCAGTCCCGTTGTAACTTCGATTGTTCACGTTGTAAGTAAAGTATTAGCTGCTATTGAAAAAATGAGAGAGGAATCAAGGGTGAAATTGACAGATTTGGCTGAAATTGACCATTTCAAACATTGTAAGTTCAAAATCACGTTCAAAAGCATGATGAGTCATCCTTAACGACCACAACGGGGCTGAGAATTTCTGTCGTTAAGCAAAGCAATTGTTCACTGAGTCGCCCCCGATTTTACTATTTTTTTGCCACGGCGGTTGAAGTGAATCCCTGCCGTTGTTAAAGGAATCGGGTGGCCGTTAAGCAAATCTGCCTTCCCGCCTTTGGCTTGGCTTGTGAGAAGCCGTCTGGGATGGTCACAAATGGCGATCCCGTAGCTGTGGGTCATGGCAGCCGTTATCAATATAGGCACTCTCATTTGGATCATGTAACCCGAGGGATGCAGTGATGGTCGTAAGCGCGAGGACCTGTCATAAGTCACTTTTTTTGTCCCAGTGCCGTCGTAACTTTGAACGGTTGCAAAAAATCAACGCTTAAAATGCTTTAGAAATCTCCTGGAGATTTCCATAAAGGTAGTTTTGCTGACTGTTTTCGAGAGGTAGACGTGATGAAACGGCATCGGGTGCAGAATTAGAATCAGAATCGGGATACAGCGGCAAGGGCCCTCAGAGGTCATCTAGTCCAGCCCCCTGCTCAAGCAGGAGACCCATTACAGAATAACAGAGTTGGAAGGGACCGCGGAGGCCATCTAGTCCAGCCCCCTGCTCAAGTAGGAGACCCATTACAGAATAACAGAGTTGGAAGGGACCGCGGAGGTCATCCAGTCCAGCCCCCTGCTCAAGCAGGAGACCCATTACAGAATAACAGAGTTGGAAGGGACCGCGGAGGCCATCTAGTCCAGCCCCCTGCTCAAGCAAGAGACTCTTACAGAATTAGTTGGAAGGGACCTCGGAGGTCATCTGGTCCAACCCTCTGCTCAAAAAAAGGAGACCTTTACAGAATCAGAGGATAACAGAGTTGGAAGGGACCTTGGAGGTCTTCTAGTCCAGCCCCCTGCTCAAGCAGGAGACCCTTACAGAATTACAGAACGACAGAGTCGGAAGGGACCGCGGAGGTCATCTAGTCCAGCCCCCTGCTTTTTTTGTGACGATGCAGGATTCCAGGTGTGGCCTTATAGTAAGGCTTTAGAAAACGGTGCCGAGACTTCACGTGGCTTTGATTCTATGCCTCTGTTTAGACAACCGAGGATCGTGTTAGCATTTTCGGCGGCCGCCGCACACGGCTGGCTCCTGTTTAAGGGAATCGTCCGCTCGGATGCCAAAGTTACTCTTTTTGAACCAGGTTTCGCCGAATCCAGGGGTCGGTCAAACTCGGCCCTTTTATGACTCATGGACTTCAACGCCCAGAATTCTTCAGCCAGCATGCCTAGCTGAGGAATTCTGGGAGTTGAAGTCCATGAGTCATAAAAGGGCCGAGTTTGAAGACCCCTGGCCTAATCTGTACTCGTCCCTTAGGGGTTTTTTCCCCCCCCCTGCCTAGGGGTAAAACTTTGCTTTTCTCCCCCTTTGATTTTGTTTTGTTGGATAGGGGCCGTTGTTCCAAGTTTGCCAAGATCGTTTGGGATCCTGTGCTTGTCTTCTGGGGTGTTGGCTACTCCTGCCACCTTAGCGTCATCTGCAAATTTAATAATAATAACAACAACAACAACAACAACAACAACAACAACAATAATAATAATAATAATAATAATAATAATAATAATAATAATAATAATAATAATAATAATAATAATAATAATAATTTTATTTATATACCGCCCTTCTCCCGAAGGACTCAGGGCGGTGAACAGGGCAAGCATAAAAAATACAGAGTTACAAATAGTTCCCCTTCGATTCTCTTATCCTTGTGTTCCTTTATAGGCAGTTTTTACCTTGTTCTCAATTTATGACCACCTCTTTAGCAACTGTTCAAAGTTCTGGGGGGAAAAAAAACAACAAAACGCAATTTGGACGCCTTTACGATCCGTCGCAACGATCCATCGTTTCCCGATTAGCATTCAGAATTTTTCGTAGTTTGCCGCAACAAACAAACAAATGCCCGTTTGGGAATTACTCAGCCTGAATAACTCCCCAAGTTTGTAAAGGACCGTGGATTCAGTTTGAAAATAAGAGAAGGAAAAGGCTTTGACTCCAGGAGGATCAGCTTGAGGGAGAGAAAAAAAAATCTCGTTTTCATGTATGCTGATTAGTCTACGTTTAAAGGGACGCGGTGGCTCAGCGGGTTAGGACGCTGAGCTTGTCGATCAGAAGGTCGGCAGTTTGACGGGTCGAATCCCGAGTGCCGGGTAACGGAGTGAGCGCCTGTTACTGATCCCAGCTTCTGCCAACCTAGCAGTTCGAAAGCGCGTGAAAAATGCAAGTAGAAAAATAGGGACCACTGCGGTGGGAAGGTAACAGCGTTCCGTGCGCCTTTGGCGTCCAGTCATGCCGGCCACATGACCACGGAGACGTCCTCGGACAAGCGCTGGCTCTTCGGCTTTGAAACGGAGATGAGCACCGGCCCCGAGAGTCGGAAACGACTAGCACGCATGTGCGGGGGAACCTTTACCTTTACCTAAAGTGACAATAAAGTGATTATTCTGTTTGAATTTGTGAGCTAATTGGAGACTGGTGTTGGTGTGACATGCATAACTGAATGAAAGCTCTTAATGTGGTTTTTGTGTTGTGGCTTCTGGGTTTAAAATGAAGGGGTTCTTCCCCTTTATATAGAATACTTGAGTATTGTTGAAAGTTAGTAAAATATTCAAACTAAAAAAAAAGTGTTTTCTCCCTTTAGGTTTTTTTTAAAAAAAACAATGAAAGAACATAGAGGATCCTCTTAATATGAATTATGATAAAGATTAATGACTTAACAGGAGCATATACTATTTCCCTGCAGCAAAGAGAAACAGAGATGGTCAAATAAAATTGATTCTTTTATCCAAAGAAGAGAATATATTTAACCTTGTTGCTATTTCGAAATTCCTTCCGGATTTTGTGCTTGCGATGAAAAAAAAAATGAAACTTTGATTTATTTATTATTTACTGTTGTAGAAATGGCTTGTACATGGCGTTGTGTAAAAGCAAAATCTTGCGGTGAAAAAAAAATGAAACTTCGATTTATTTATTGTTTATTGTTGTAGAAACGGCTTGTACGTGGCGCTGTGTAAAAGCTAAATCTTGCGGTTGCCATGTTATCTTCTGCTGTGCTAAAAAGAGTTGGAAGTTGGTGCCTTTTTTTTTTTTTTTTTTTTTTTTTTTTTATTGAAAAGTTTTAAAAATACAGTTTTCCTTTAAAAAACCCCCTTCCCCCTCCCTACCTCCCCTCCCTACCTCCCCCCTTCCCCCCCCTCCCCCCCTCCCTCCTCCCCCCCCACCTCCCCCTAACCCCCCTCCCCCCCCGGACTTCCCAGAGCTAAATACAAGGTATATATATATAAAAAAGCAATCATAAGCAACCATATACTAACAACTATAAATTCTAAAATCCATCACTCTCTAACTTATATAGGATCAAACAAAACTTAGCATTATTAAATATATATAGAAGACAAAATAAAAAAAGAAAAAAGAAAACGAAAGAAGACTTATTCAAATGCTAGATAAAACTTCTTGACCCTATACTTATTCTGGATAAACTCAATCCATTTTCTCCATTCCATAATATAATGTTCTTGCGAGTAATCTTTCAAATAGGCCGAAATCTTCGCCATCTCTGCCAAGTCGGAAACCTTTAAAATCCACTCTTGTATAGTCGGCAGTTCCTCTTTCTTCCAATATTGACCTATCAAAAGTCTTGCTGCCGTAACTAAATTCAGCATCAACTTAGAGTCCACAACTGTAGCGTCAACAATTATTCCCAACAAAAAAAATTGCGGACAAAACTTTATCCTCCGTTTAAAAATCTTCTGCATATTCCACCAGACTTTTATCCAAAAAGCCTTGACCTTTTTACATGTCCACCATATATGAAAATATGTTGCCTCTTCATCACCACACCTCCAACATTTAGGCTGATAATTCGGATACATACTTGCAAGCTTTTTAGGATCTAGATGCCATCTATAAAACATTTTGTAAAAGTTCTCTCTTAAACTTTGAGCTTGAGTGAATTTTACATTCCTCACCCAGATCTTTTCCCACGTGTCCATTGTAATAACTTCCTGAATGTTTTGGGCCCATTTTATCATACAATCCTTAACAAGCTCTGTTTCTGAATCGATCTCTATCAATGCAAGATATATCCGTTTAATATGTGCTGGTCCTTGATTTCTAATTTGCTTTATCAAATTTTCATCAGTCGTTGCAAATCCATTTTTTTGGTCTTCTTTCCACCTGGCCTGTAACTGAATATATTGAAACCAAGTCTGAACAACCTTCTCTTCTCGCAAGAAACTATATGATTTCAAGCACCAAATATTCCTTTCCAAACTTAAAATTTCCTTGTAAGTAGTCTCATCATGTTTGAAACCAGCATGTATATTTTCTATTGCGTGTTTTGGGATTGCCCACAATGGTATCTTGCTGCTTAACTTATGTCTATACTTCTTCCAAACTCTCAGCAATGCCTGTCTTAAAATATGCATCCTAAACACAGTATCTACCTTCTTATCATACAACAAATATGCATGCCAGCCAAACAACAGATCATGGCCCTCAAGATTTAATAACCTCGATTGTGTCAAATTAATCCAATCACTTATTCCTACTAGTGCAGCAGCTTCATAATATAATTTAAAATTAGGCATTTTAAGGCCACCTCTCTCACGAGTATCCTGCATAATCTTAAGTTTAACTCGTGGCTTTTTCCCTGCCCACACAAATTTATTGATACCATGCTGCCATTCCTCCAAGTTAGAGTCTTTCTTAAGAATCGGTATCATTTGAAATAAGAATAAAAATTTGGGCAGGACATTCATTTTCACTGCTGCGATCCGTCCCAACAAAGACAATTGCAATTTTTCCCAACTCTCCAGTTCTTTTTGAATTTTCCCCCATAACTTTTCATAATTATTTTTATATAGCTTTGTATTAGAGGGCGACAAAATCACCCCCAAATATTTAACCCTTTTAACAATCTCAAATCCAGTTAATCCTTCTAAGAGAGCCTTCTGCGAAACTGTCATATTTCTAGCCAAAATTTTAGTTTTCTGTATATTTACTTTAAATCCAGAAACCTTCCCATATTGTGTTATTATCTCCATCAGGTCCACAACAGAGTTCTCTGGCTGGGTCACTGTAACAACCAGATCATCTGCAAATGCTCTCAATCTGTAATCCTGATCTCCAACTTGTATCCCCTTAATTTTTTCCGAATTCCGAATCTTAACCAATAGTATCTCTAATGTTAATATAAATAACAAGGGCGATAGCGGACAGCCTTGCCTTGTGCCCTTCTCAATATTACATACTGTTGTCAAACTATTGTTAACTATAATTCGGGCAGTTTGTTTTTGGTATAATGCCCTAATCGGTTGTAAAAATTTTTCCCCAAAATCCATTTTGTCTAAAACTTTCAACAAAAATTGCCAGTTCAATTGATCAAAAGCCTTTTCAGCATCTAAAAAGATTAGCGCAGCAGAGATCTGGTTGTGCCTTTCCAAAAACTCTAACACATCAACTATATGTCTCACATTGGTTTTCATTTGTCTTCCACTAATAAACCCCGTTTGGTCCCCATGAATCACCTGTTGCAGAACCCTCATCAGTCTATTAGCCAAAACCTTAGCAAATATCTTATAATCTGTATTTAAAAGCGATATCGGTCTGTAATTTTTAACTAAAGTAGCATCCTGGTCTTCCTTCGGAATCAAAGAGATAAAAGCTGTTCTCCAAGACGGGGGCACCTTTCCCCCCCTCTGGATTGTCTGGAACAGTTCCTTTAACGGTTTTATCATCTCTAATTGTAAGTTTTTATAATAGGCCGCAGTCAAGCCATCAGTGCCTGGTGCTTTATCCACCTTCAGTTCCTTAATAGCTGTAAAAATTTCTTCTTCTGTAATCAGTTGGTTAATCCCCTCTTTTTGTATTTGCGTAAGAACCGGGATGCTAGCCTTCTCCAAATACGTATCAATATCTTTTGCATTAATGTCCTCTTTAGTATATAATTTCGAATAAAAATCCACAAAGGCATCCTTAATAAGATTCTGTTGATACACAACCCTTCCTTTATGCTCAATCTTATCTATATTAGATGCCCTTTGTTTTTTCCTCAGTCTATAAGCCAACCATCTGCCTGGCTTATTAGCATTGCAAAAAGTATTATGCCTAGCAAACCGCAGATTGGTCGCCACTTGATCAGCCATTAATTTATCAAATTGTCCTCGTAACAGTCTAATAGCCTCCTTGATCTTCACCTCCTCTGGGTTCAAAATCAAAGCCTTTTCTTTTTCCTTTATTTCATTCTCCAGTTCTTTCCTTCTAGTTTCCACTGCACGTCTATGTCTATTATTCATATATATCAACACCCCTCTCATATAGGCCTTGCTAGCATCCCAAACCATATCCATAGAGGTACCCTTATTCATATTCATCTCAAAAAAATCCTTCATCCGCTGTTTGCATTCTTCCACATTTCTCTGATTTCTAAACAAATTCTCATTTACGCGCCATGAGCGTCTATCTCCTCTTTCCTTATCAATCTCCAACCACACTGGACTGTGATCAGAGATAATTCTTGCGCAGATTTTCACCTTTTTAGTTCTCAAAAGAAGATCATTAGTCAACAAAATAAAATCAATCCTCGAAAAAGATTGGTGTCTATCAGAATAAAATGTATAATCCTTCTCCCGCAAATGTCTCTCACGCCAAATATCTCGCAATTCCAGGTCATCCTTCATTTCAAAAAAAGATTTAGGCAGTCTAGCGTGACTTGGAATGCGTTTAAAGGCTCCAGCCTTATCCAACTGTACATCCATAACTCCATTCCAGTCCCCCATAAAAATAAAGGATTTATAATCCAACTGGGTAAGCTTTGTATGAAGTAAACTAAAAAAGTCAACTTGTTGTTGATTTGGAGCATATAATCCAACTAAAAGCGTCTTTTTACCTTCAAACAACAGCTCGATCATAACATATCTTCCATGCTTATCTGCTTCAATTAGGTCCGCTGTTAAGGCACTTTTAACATAAACAACCACTCCATTTTTCTTATTCTCTGCAGAAGCAACAAATTGCGTACCCAGCCTCGAGTTCAATAAATACTTTTGATCCAAAACTCTAATATGCGTTTCTTGCAGGCATATAACATCTATCTTAAATTGTTTTAAATATTGAAAAACTTTCTTCCTCTTCTGCGGTGAGTTTAGTCCATTAACATTCCAGGTTAAAAATTTAGTTGCCATGTATATCCTCGAAAAGCTCTTGGACCACAGCTTTGATAGGACTGGTTACTTTAGGCCGTGCTCCTCCCACAGCTTGGCTATGAATGCGATGTGAAGAATCTGAAGACTTTTGCTGATCTTGTTCTTTTATTTTCTTTGCTCGTTTTAAAGCAGCACGCGTCACTCTTTGCTCTCTAGGATCATCCAAAGAGATTGTAGCTTGATCTCCTCCAGCACCATTTTCCTCTGTTTCCTCCTCTTGTTGTTCTTCTTCTCCAGATCCCTTTCCAGCTTCCAAGAGCGTTAATGAGGTTGCTTTTAAGACATTATTGTAGAAATCACGTGCTTGTTTCACAGTAGTCAGCCTATACCTTTTACCTTCATACATCACCATCAGCCCCTCTGGAATCTCCCATCTGAACCTTATATCTCTTTGCTTGAGCTCTTGCACAAGAAATGTATAGTCCTTTCTTCCCCTTAAAATCCTTGGAGGAATTTCTTTTAAAACCAAGACTTCTTGTTCAGCAATCACAACCTTAACATCATAGGCAGCTTGTATAACTTGATCTCTAATTTCTCTTTTTGCAAAATAAACCACCACATCTCTAGGCAACTTTCTCTGTCTGGCAATCCATGAATTCACCCGAAACACTTTATCCATAGCTGCTCTTATTTCAGATGCTGGCTGGTTCAATACCCCTTCGAGAGCCTCAGAGATCAGCTGCTTTAAATCTTCTTTAACATTCTCTTTTAAGCCTCTAATTCTGACAGCAAACTGCATCTGGTAATGTTGGGCATGGCTTAACTCCCTTTCCAACTTGCCTCTTTCAATTTCATTCTCCCGTGCTTTTACTTCTAGTATAGCATTCCTTTGAGCCAAATCATCCACTTTTTCATCTAAATCTTCCACACATTCCGCCACTTTATGCACTGAAGTCAAAATGTCTACCTTCATCACGCTGTACTTCTGTTCCATCCTCTCTTCCATTCTTTCCTCAAATTTCTCCAATTTCTCCTCCATCTGTGCCTTTTTTATATTTTGATAAACCAATAAAACTATTACTAAAAACTGTTATTAAAAAAGAAAAACAAAAAAAACCACCCTGTTCTCATTTGGAAGAGTGAGATTGTGCCTACGACCGCGGTATTCGCTTAACGGCCACAGTAAAAATGGTTGTAAAAATCAGGTCCGACTTGATTTTTTTTACAACAAGGACTTGTTTTTTTTATAACCAGGTCGTACGAGGGAAATTTCGATCCGGGTTGTGGTCCTAAGTCAAGGACTGCAGTACTTATAATGTTTCTCAACCTTGGCCATATGTAGACTCCGATTCCCAGAATTCCCTAGCCACTACATCTTGTTGGGGAATTCTGGGAGTTGGTCCCCATGTCTTAAAGTGAGTTTGAGAAGCACGGCGCTGGAGGCCTATTCTCCTTTCTACCAAATTAGAGCGGCAATACGGTGCTCAACTGCTCTGAAACTCGTCGAATTTGACCC
Organism: Vipera berus; assembly: GCF_964194415.1. NCBI lineage: Eukaryota > Metazoa > Chordata > Lepidosauria > Squamata > Viperidae > Vipera > Vipera berus. The sequence goes on along the minus strand of NC_138205.1, from coordinate 130,938,607 downwards.
GAAATGTTTGACCTGAAAATGCATTTTGACCCGAAAAGTTTGTCCCGCTACTCATCGTTTGTTTGGTACTCAAATGCACAAGCCGGCTGCCTTGTGGCTCACCACATTATTCCGTGTGGGAGAAATGTGTTTGGTACTCGTTGTTGATAGTCATGACGCCTCCCTGAACCGATTAACGCTGAGTCCCGAGTCCCAAAGGTGCTTTTTCAGGAGGCCGCTGGACTTTCTCGTTTTGCTTAGAAGACGTTTCGCTTCTCATCCAAGAAGCTTCTCTGGCTCTGACCGGATGGTGGAGGATGGGAGGATTTTCTATTCCTTGCAGACAGCTGGTCCTTTGCCTTCTTTTCGAGAGTCGTTGAAGCCACCTGGAGGTTTTACCTGCGTCCTCGGGGTCGGCTGAGTAGTGCAAATGTGTGTGGAGCCTTCTTGGATGCGGAGTGTTTTTTCTGCCCTGTGTCCCCTGACTGTCGTGAAGACGGGCGTAGGCTGCTGGGGATCAGTCTGTGCTGTCTGCATGTCCGACTGAAGCGCAAATGGCAGTTAAACCTCCAAGTGGCTTCAACGACTCTCTCCAAGAAGGCAAATGACCAGCCGTCTGCAAGGAGGATAAATCCTTCCATTCCCCACCATCCGGTCAGAGCTGGATGAGAAGCGAAACGTCGTCAAGAGAGAAAACAAGAAAGTCCAGTTGCCTCCTGACCTGGATGACTGAGGATCTCCATAGATGTTTGGGTGAGCACCGAGGTACCACTGTTAAATGATTTTGGTTTTCTTTCGCTTTCCATTCCAGCTGGAGACGGGATGGTCATCAAAGCAGAACAGCCACGCCTGTGCCCAGAAGAGCCGGCGAGACCTCGGGAGATGCTCTTCCAGGGAGAGTCGCCCGCCGCGGCCGTTCTCGCCGTTCCTCCCGCCGCGGAAGGCTACGAAGCTCCTCGCGGACCGCCCGCCAGCCCCACCAAATGCCGAGCGGGTAAATCGCTGGAGTTAGACAGCGAGCTGCAGAGCATCCTGGGCCCTCCTCAGGGCTCGGCCGAGCGTCCCCACGGCTGCAGCGAGTGCGGAAAGATGTTTGGGGTGAAAAAGAGCCTCAAGGTCCACCAGCGCAGCCACCACGGCCAAGCCCGGATGTACGAATGCGCCGAATGCCGCAAGAGTTTCAACTGCCACTCGGGTTTGGTGCGGCATCAGATGACCCACCGGGGCGAGCGCCCCTACAAGTGCGGCGAGTGCGGCAAATGTTACAGCCGCAAGGAGCACCTGCAGAACCACCAGCGGCTACACACGGGCGAGCGCCCCTTCCAGTGTCCCGTCTGCGGGAAACGCTTCATCCGGAAGCAGAATCTACTCAAGCACCAGCGCATTCACACGGGCGAGCGCCCCTACCAGTGCGCCGAGTGCGGGCGCAGCTTCCGCTACAAAGAGTCACTCAAGGACCACCTGAGGACTCATGGCGGCGAGGCCTCAGCCCAGCGGCTTTTGCCCGTGTTGGGGAGTGACGGTCTTCCCTAGCATTTTGCAAACGGGGAAGAACTCAGCCACTCGGCCCATCCATTGAAGCCCGCCAGTGTTCCCTCCGGGCCCCCCAGTCCCACATCTGCAGTTCTGCCTAATCTGGCAGAACAGCTGGATGCATAGCAGCTGGAAAAGATGGACTTGTTCTGCGCCAGAAGCTACGCCGAGTGCCATAAAACCATTTCTGAAAAGGGACACTGTGGTGTGCACGGGTGACGTATCCCGAGTGCCGCAAAGCCGTTTCTGAAAAGGGATGCTGCGGTGTGCACAGGCGAGGTACACCGAGTCCCGTGACGCCGTTTCTGAAAAGGGACGCTGCGGTGGTGCACAGGTGACGAATAGCTGCTTGCAACCAACTAATCTGACTCCATTTCAGCTGAGGATGCTAACGGTGCAAGAATCACGCCTCCCAGTACAGAAAGATCCCGGCTGTTTGGGGGAATTGAGAATTGGGGGGGGCAGAGACAGGAAGTCTGAAAAGATTTCCGACCCCCAATTTCCTCCTTCCCTCCTTTCTCTGTACTGGCGCACCTCTGTGATACGTGCACTTGTGCAGGATGTTATTCCTTGTACGTAAGACACTTAAAGCCAAGTGGTCCCATTTTGCTGGATGCTCAATGTTCGTTGTGCGTCCTTTGGGCTTCTGTTAGACCCCGCCAGCCGCAGAGCGATGCTTTTTCCATCGGTGTCTGGAGGAGTGACTCGCAACTTCTAGCGGCAGAACCACGCTCCGGATGGATCGCGTGCTTTAAAAAAAAAAAAACGTTTTTCCAAATGTACGGACGGAACCATTTAGGGGGGAAAACTTTCCGTTATGTAGCTCGCACTCCGTGGAACTTCATGTTCGAGTCACCGGTTGTTTCTCTTTCTTTTCCCCTTCGCTTCCTTTTACGGTTCACAGTTTTATTGCGACTGCGGGAAAATCCTTTGGCCCTCGAACGAAATTGTGTACGTCTGACCTGTGGCAATCCTATTCATTCGTTCTCCCTGGGCTCTTCCCCTCTGCTGCTTTTAGGATTTTAAAACTCCTGTTATCTCACAAAACGTGGGCCACCTCGTTTTGTTGGTTTTTTTAAATGAACAATATATTAAAAAACCCCACACAGAGAGAGACGTTCTTTTCAGGATGTAGTTTTGTATCAAAGGTGTGTTGCAAATACAGACCACTTACCAAAAAAAAAAAAAAAAGTTGGAATTGCTTGCATTTTTTTTATTTTTTTGTTCCTTCGCTTTGGAGATGTTTACCGCTTGAAGGCTGGCAAATAACGCAGTTACACGTAGTCCTCGATTTACAACAGTTAGTGACCGTTCAAAGTTACAACAGCCACCGGAAAAAGTGACATGTTTTTCACACTGAGGACCCTTGTAGCATCCCCGCGGTCACGGGATTCAAAATTCCGGTGCTTGGCAACCGACTCATATTTATGACGATTGCGGTGTCCCCCGGGGTCGTGCGATCCGCTTTTGCGACCTTCTGGCAAGCGAAGTTAGAGTGGGCTGGGAATTAGACTTCAGGGCGTCCCCTGCTCCCCGTGGATATCTCACGCTTCTGAAGGCCATCACATTTTATTTCTCCTTTTATATCCAACTTATTTATTCCAAGTCTAAATTCAGGACACGTCAGAAATGTTACAGATGAGTCGTGGACGTCTATTCTGTCACTTCTTGAAAAGTGCAGCATAAGTAAAATTGCGTTCCGAACACCCACTTGATGTGCCAGCCATTATCTGTTACACACACACACACACACACACACACACACACAAACAAACACATCCACTCCGTACCTTGCCATGCCATGCTTTCCAGCAACGTGAGTTTCCTGAAGGGTTCATGTATAGGATAAAACATGGCTATTCTTTGGTTCTATTATAGACACGATATTATAGATTTACTAAGTATGCTTTTATATACTAGAGACTATATTCTATATAGATAGAATACAGGTAGGTAGATACTTGATAAATAATAATAATAATAATATAATAATAATAATAATATAATAATAATAATAATAATAATAATAATAATAATAATAATATAATATAATATAATAATAATAATAATAATAATAATAATAATAATAATAATAATAATAAAAAATAATAATAATTTAATTTCTATACCGCCCTTCTCCCGAAGGACTCAGGGTGGTATACAGTTTTGTTTTAATTGTTGGGCTTATGTAATTTAATCTATTTTAATTTATACTATTTTTATATCATATTTTATGCTGCCCTGTAAACCGCCCTGAGTCCTTCGGGAATAGGGCGGTGTAAAAATTTAATTAAATAAATAAATAAAATAAATAAATACAATAAAATATAACATATAAAAGTTAAAAAAAAATATTAAAGATTACAGCCCAATTCAATACATTAATACAATAACATTAAAATACTCCAAAACCCATCAGACCAGGCCGGCTTGTTCAAATAAATATGTTTTTAGGTCACGTCGGAAGGAGCGAAGGTCGGGAGCCATCCGGAGCTCCACCGGTAAATGGTTCCAAAGGTCTGGCACGCCCACAGAGAACGCCCTCCCCCTGGGGGCCGCCAGTCGACACTCTTTGACTGACGGCACCCTAAGGAGGTCCTCTCTGTGGGAGCGCACTGGAAGAAGGGAAGTTGATGCCGGCCGCAAGTGCTCCCGTAAGTAACCCGGACCCATGCCATTTAGGGCTTTATAGGTCATACATAACCAGCACCTTGAATCTCACCCGGAGGACAACCGGAAGCCAATGCAGCTCGCGGAGTAGAGGTGTTCCATGGGAGTATCGGGACACCCCCACCCCCACTCGCGTGGCCGCATTCTGCGCCAGCTGGAGCCTCCGAGTAGTCTTCAAGGGCAGCCCCATGTAGAGAGCGTCGCAGTAGTCCAAACGGGAGGTCACGAGTGCATGAGTGATTGTGCGCAAGGCATCCCGGTCCAGATAGGGCCGCAACTGGCGCGCCAGGCGAACCTGGGCGAAGGCCCCCCCCCCTAGTCACAGCTCCTATATGATCTTCCAAAGAGAGCTGTGAGTCTAGGAGGACACCCAAGTTGCGAGCCCTATCTACGGGGGGTAATATCTCACCCCCCATAGTTAACGATGGAACAATCTGAATTTCCCGAGACGCCGGCACACACAGCCACTCAGTCTTGTCAGGGTTGAGTCGAAGCCTCTTCCTCCCCATCCAGATAGACGGACGGACAGGCATAATTCATTACACCCAAACAGTGCTAGAAGGGAACGGGTTTGCAGAGAGGAGGAGAGGAGAAGGAAAAGAACAGAGGGTTCCTTGGCGTTCTCTGAGCTTATTTTTTCCCCCAGACGTTTCACGACCCAACTAGGTAGCCTCACCAGTGCTAGAAGGGAGGAGGAGGAAGACGGGGGGTCCTTGGTGCTCTCTGAGCGGGGCGGTTTTGTTGCAGACATCTCGGGACCCAACTAGGGAACGTCATCAGTGCTAGGAGGGAGGAGGAGGAAGAGGACTGTGGGGTCCTTGGTGTTCTCTGAGCTTGTTTTCTTGCAGGCGTTTCGTGACCCAACTAGGGAATATCATCAGTGCTAGAAGGGAGGAGGAAGAGGAGGAAGACTGTGGGGTCCTTGGTGCTCTCTGAGTTGGGTGGCTTTTCTTGTAGACGTTTCAGGACCCAACTAGGGAACATCATCAGTGCTAGAATGGAGGAGGAGGAGGAGGAGGAGGAGGAGGAGGAGGAGGAGGAGGAAGAAGACTGGAGTCCTTGGTGCTCCCTGAGTTGGGTGGCTTTTCTTGTAGATGTTTCAGGACCCAACTAGGGAACATCATCAGTGCTAGAATGGAGGAGGAGGAGGAGGAGGAGGAGGAGGAGGAGGAAGACTGTGGGGTCCTTGGTGCTCTCTTGAGTTTGGTGGCTTTTCTTGTAGACGTTTCAGGACCCAACTAGGGAACATCATCAGTGCTAGAATGGAGGAGGAGGAGGAGGAAGACTGTGGGGTCCTTGGTGCTCCCTGAGTTGGGTGGCTTTTCTTGCAGACGTTTCATGACCCAACTAGGGAACATCATCAGTGCTAGAAGGGAGGAGGAAGAGGAGGAGGAGGAAGAAGACTGTGGGGTCCTTGGTGCTCTCTGAGTTGGGTGGCTTTTCTTGCAGACGTTTCAGGACCCAACTAGGGAACATCATCAGTGCTAGAATGGAGGAGGAGGAGGAGGAAGACTGGAGTCCTTGGTGCTCTCTTGAGTTGGGTGGCTTTTCTTGCAGACGTTTCAGGACCCAACCAGGGAACATCATCAGTGCTAGAATGGAGGAGAAGGAGGAGGAAGACTGGAGTCCTTGGTGCTCTCTGAGTTGGGTGGCTTTTCTTGCAGACGTTTCAGGACCCAACTAGGGAATATCATCAGTGCTAGAAGGGAGGAGGAAGACTGGAGTCCTTGGTGCTCTCTGAGGTGGGTAGCTTTACTTGCAGACGTTTCAGGACCCAACTAGGGAACATCATCAGTGCTAGAATGGAGGAGGAGGAGGAGGAGGAGGAGGAGGAGGAGGAGGAGGAGGAAGACTGTGGGGTCCTTGGTGTTCTCTGAGTTTGTTTTGTTGCAGACGTTTCAGTACCCAACTAGGGAACATCATCAGTGCTAGAAGGGAGGAGGAGGAGGAGGAGGAGGAGGAAGACTGTGGGGTCCTTGGTTGCTCTCTTGAGTTTGTTTTCTTGTAGACATTTCAGGACCCAACTAGGGAACATCATCAGTGCTAGAATGGAGGAGGAGGAGGAGGAGGAGGAAGACTGTGGGGTCCTTGGTGCTCCCTGAGTTGGGTGCTTTTCTTGCAGACGTTTCAGGACCCAACTAGGGAACATCATCAGTCCTAGAATGGAGGAGGAGGAGGAGGAGGAGGAGGAGGAGGAGGAGGAGGAGGAAGACTGTGGGGTCCTTGGTTGCTCTCTTGAGTTTGTTTTCTTGCAGACGTTTCAGTACCCAACTAGGGAACATCATCAGTGCTAGAAGGGAGGAGGAGGAGGAAGACTGTGGGGTGCTTGGTGCTCCCTGAGTTGGGTGGCTGTTCTTGTAGGACCCAACTAGGGAACATCATCAGTGCTAGACGGGAGGAGGAGGAGGAGGAGGAGGAGGAGGAGGAGGAAGACTGTGGGGTCCTTGGTGCTCTCTGAGTTGGGTGGCTTTTCTTGCAGACGTTTCAGGACCCAACTAGGGAATATCATCAGTGCTAGAATGGAGGAGGAGGAGGAGGAGGAGGAAGACTGTGGGGTCCTTGGTGCTCTCTGAGTTGGGTGGCTTTTCTTGTAGATGTTTCAGGATCCAACTAGGGAACATCATCAGTGCTAGAAGGGAGGAGGAGGAGGAGGAGGAAGACTGTGGGGTCCTTGGTGCTCCCTGAGTTGGGTGGCTTTTCTTGTACATGTTTCAGGTCCCAACTAGGGAATATCATCAGTTCTAGAAGGGAGGAGGAGGAGGAGGAGGAGGAGGAGGAAGACTGTGGGGTCCTTGTTGCTCTGAGTTGGGTGGCTTTTCTTGTAGATGTTTCAGGACCCAACTAGGGAACATCATCAGTGCTAGAAGGGAGGAGGAAGAGGAGGAGGAGGAGGAGGAAGACTGTGGGGTCCTTGGTGCTCTCTTGAGTTGGGTGGCTTTTCTTGCAGACGTTTCAGGACCCAACTAGGGAACATCATCAGTGCTAGAATGGAGGAGGAGGAAGACTGGGAGTCCTTGGTGCTCTCTGTGGCTTTTCTTGCAGACGTTTCAGGACCCAACTAGGGAACATCATCAGTGCTAGAATGGAGGAGGAGGAAGACTGGGAGTCCTTGGTGCTCTCTGTGGCTTTTCTTGCAGACGTTTCAGGACCCAACTAGGGAACATCATCAGTGCTAGAATGGAGGAGGAGGAGGAGGAAGACTGGAGTCCTTGGTGATCTCTGAGTTGGGTGGCTGAGCAGGGGGTTGGACTAGATGACCTCCAAGGTCCCTTCCAACTTGATGATGATGATGATGATGATGACTGTAGGGTCCTTGGTGCTCTCTGAGCTTGCTTGTTTTCTTGCAGACGTCTCGTGACCCGACTAGGGAACGCCATCAGAGCTGAGGGTCTGAGCCTTAAAAGGCAGAAGTTGTCCCTCAGTTCCGATGAATTCCTTTTCCCATTCTGAAGGCCTGGTTATTCCGGCCCGGTTGTCATTTTACCGAATGTTTTAAATTCACGCTTGCTAACGCTTCCATTTTGACTGAAATTACTTCAGATTTATTTAAAAAAAAACAACGTTTGAGGGTTAAATTGGTATATCGTTTTAGTCCCCTCGCTTTATTTCCCCCCCCCTCTCAAACGTGGCCTTTCCTGGTTAGCATATATTGAATTTAGTAGCTGGAGCTGTCGGGGCCAATCAGCTGCGGTTGATCAGAGAGGGGCGGTCTCCGGCATGAGGCAACCTGCGCTGTGATTGGTTGACGGGAGTAGAACCGGGGGGGGGAGCGGGGCATTTCCCTTTTTTCCCGCCTTCCCTCCTCGCCCCCCCCCCTCGTGTTCTGTAAACTCTTTAAAATTTACCTCATGAAGTTCCCGATTCTCTTTTGCGTTTTTTCTTTCTGGATGATGACGGAGACAGTTGTAGGTTTGAATGTTCAATATATACGTGTACACATACACCACACACACACGCACACACATAAATACATGTACAAATACACATATAGCCATGTGTGTGTAATAGTTACACGTATATACACATGTACAAATCTATACACATACACGTACACCTATATATGTATACACACAGTCACAAATGTATACACATATGGTCACATACATGCATACACATACAAATACATATACACATGTACATATATACATATACAAATACATATACATACACATGTATAATACACATATACAAATATACATATACACAAATATATACATATAGTACAAATATACACATATATACATACACACATGTATACCTATATGCATATAGTACACATACACATATATACATACACACATGTATACCTATATACATATAGTCACACAGATGTATGCACATAGTCACATTCATGTATACATATACATATACCCATATACAAATACATATACATACATATGCACAAATATAGAGATACATATATATAAAATGCATATATACATATACAAATATATACACATACACATATGCACATACCTATATACACATATAGTACACATACATATGTACACATACATATACACATACAAATATACATGTAGACATACACACATGTACACCTGTATATATATAGTCAAATGTATACAATCACATGAATGTATACATATACACATATACATATATATGCACAAATTTACACACACAAATATAAAATACATTTATACATATACAAATATGCACATACACATATATACATACAAATATGCATATACCTATATACACATATAGTACACATACATATACACATGTACAAATATACGCACGTTACACATACGTACACCTATATTCATATACACATAGTCACACAGATGTATAAGGTAAAGGTTCCCCCGCACATGCGTGCTAGTCATTTCCGAATCTCGGGGCCGGTGCTCATCTCCGTTTGAAAGCCGAAGAGCCAGCGCTTGTCCGAGGACGTCTCCGTGGTCACGTGGCCGGCATGACTAGACACCAAAGGTGCACGGAACGCCGTTACCTTCCCACCGTAGCGGTCCCTATTTTCCTACTTGCATTTTTACGTGCTTTCGAACTGCTAGGTTGGCAGAAGCTGGGACGAGTAACGGGCGCTCACTCTGTTATGCGGCACTCGGGATTCGACCCGCCAAACTGCCGACCTTCTGATCGACAAGCTCAGCGTCCTAACCCACTGAGCCACCGCGTCCCAGATGTATACATACATACATATAGGCATATGCATACAAATGCATTCATATATACACGCAGAAATATAGACATATAAATACAGGTATATATACATATGCATACAAATGCATTCATATATACACGCACAAATATAGACATATACACATACATAATACATATATACCTATATACACATACATATACATACAATGGGTGCTATCCAACAACATGAAGTTTAATGAGAAAAAACAGGATTTTACACCTTAGGCAGGAAAAAACCACAGGTTTTCTGGAGGCAGGTTGTTCCACTGGTTCGTTGTTCCAACTGTCAGGAAGTTTCATGTATTATTTCATGCATTAATTGGTATTAAGAGTCGTGTTTAATTCTATTGAATAGACAGTATTTCATATTAATATTTCACAGATGAACAGGTAAGATAAATATTAATATTTATGAGAGAAATTTAATCGGATTAATTTTTGACAAATTGTAGTTCTACATTGTTCTACATTGTTACTTATGTGGTTAACATTCTACACATTCTTATCCGAAGACAGTTTACAGAAGAAAATTACTTGCAATAGGTTTAGTTTCACAGACAGGATATAATTATCCCAATCATCATCTGCCTTAAGGACAAGACTATGTTTGCTTAAACCAGGACTTTGGTCCATTCCTCTTTAAGACAGTCACCTGGGGGGAATACGTGTAGTTACGCTAACAGGATTATGGCTTCCTTGATCAATGTCTGTTCTAAGAACAAGAATACTTTTCTTTCACTATTATTTTAGTATATTTCCTCTTTAAAAAGGGCGTTTAATGGACAAGTAATATTTCCTAATATTTAACGGACACATTTATTAATAAGATTTAACAGATGATAGCTAATAAACAATGATTCACATTTAATAGATAAGTTTAATCTTATGAATTTTGACAGGTTAGAAATCACACAATATTTGTCATTAAAGAGTATTTAACAGGCAAGCAGGGTTTCATAATGTTTAACGGACACGTTTATTAAGAAGATTTAACACGATAGGTGATAAACGACGATTCATACTTAATAGATAGGTTTAATCTTATTCACTTTTGACACATTGCAAATGAATGATTTCACACAATATTTGTTATTCAAGAGTAAGGGTCAAGTAATAGTTCATAATATTTAATGGACACGTCTACTAATAAGATTTAACAAATGATAGGTAATAAACCATGATCAATATTTCACGGATAAGTTTAATCTTATAAATTTTTGACCTCTTGTAAATTAATGGTTTCACGTATCAGTTGGTGTTAGGAGTATTTAATACATAAGTAATGAATAATAATAATAATAATAATAATAATAATAATAATAATAATAATAATAATAATAATAATAATAAATAATAGATAAGTAATGAATAATAATAATAATAATAATAATAATAATAATAATAATAATAATAATAATAATAATAAATAGATAAGTAGCTAATAAACAATGATTTAACAAATGATAGGTAATAAACCATGATCAATATTTCACGGATAAGTTTAATCTTATAAATTTTTGACCTCTTGTAAATTAATGGTTTCACGTATCAGTTGGTGTTAGGAGTATTTAATACATAAGTAATGTATAATAATAATAATAATAATAATAATAATAATAATAATAATAATAATAATAATAATGAATAGATAAGTAATGAATAATAATAATAATAATAATAATAATAATAATAATAATAATAATAAATAGATAAGTAGCTAATAAACAATGATTTAACAAATGATAGGTAATAAACCATGATCAATATTTCACGGATAAGTTTAATCTTATAAATTTTTGACCTCTTGTAAATTAATGGTTTCACGTATCAGTTGGTGTTAGGAGTATTTAATACATAAGTAATGTATAATAATAATAATAATAATAATAATAATAATAAATAGATAAGTAGCTAATAAACAATGATTTAACAAATGATAGGTAATAAACCATGATCAATATTTCACGGATAAGTTTAATCTTATAAATTTTTGACCTCTTGTAAATTAATGGTTTCACGTATCAGTTGGTGTTAGGAGTATTTAATACATAAGTAATGTATAATAATAATAATAATAATAATAATAATAATAATAATAATAATAATAATAATAATAATAATAATAATAATAATAATAATAATAATAATAATAATGAATAATAATAGATAAGTAATGAACAATAATAATAATAGATAAGTAATGAATAATAGATAAGTAATGAATAATAATAGATAAGATGAATACTATTAATAGCTAAGTAATGAATAATAATAGCTAAGTAATGAATAATAATAATAGCTAAGTGATGAATAATAGATATAATAATAATAATAGCTAAGTAATGAACAATAATAATAGCTAAGTAATGAATAATAGATAAGTAATGAATAATAATAGATAAGATGAATACTATTAATAGCTAAGTAATGAATAATAATAGATAAGTAATGAATAATAATAATAATAATAATAATAATAATAATAATAATAATAATAAGAAGAAGAAGAAGAAGAAGAAGAAGAAGAAGAAGAAGATGATGATGATCATGATGATTATGATGTTGGAAGGGACCTTGGAGGTCATCTAGTCCAACCCCCTGCTCAGGCAGGAAACCCCAGACCATTTCAGACAAACAGAACGGACAAGTTCATTAAGACGTATCTCATCGGTAATAGGTGGTCGGCGAATCTGATTAATCGCATTTAATAGAGACGTTTTAACAAAGGCGAAGGTGCTATTTCACCCTCAAAGCAACAGTTCGAGTAGGTCGAGGGTAGGGGCCAGCCCACCCACGCCCGCGGAGCTTCAGGCCCACACGCGTTGCCCCAAGACGAGCCCTCCGCACGTCGGAACGCGGAGGCGGGTTGCCCAAGACGCGCGTTTGCAGCCTGGCAAGCGGGGGCGGGTGGGGGGAGAGAGAGAGAGAGAGAGAGCCGAAAACTGGCTCTTTCCGGCTCCAGGATGGGTGGTGCAAATTGCAAAAAATAGGCAACTTCGAGAGCCTTCCCACCCGCTTCTGCGTCAGCCCCCGGGGAGCCACCCACCGCCCTTCCTCACGACCTAAGAGCCCGGCCTGGACGCCCAGGAGCCGTCGGCATCATGGCCGGCGACGGCCAGAAGGAGGTAAGGCGGCTGAGCACCGGCTCGGCGCCCTCGCTTCAACGCGGTTGCTACGCGGCGGGCGCCCGCTTGCAAATGGACCGCGCGGGGCCAATTCCCCGCGCTTTTTGCTGCGTTTCTCGGGTGTGTGTGTGTGTACACGTGTGTGCAACGCGGGGACGGAGGGAGGTGTGTGTGTATGTGTGTGTGTGTGTGTCTCGACTTATGACCTTCCCCCTGTCGGGGTGGAGGCTGGCAGCTTGGAAGGGAAGCCTCTCCCGCTCAGATCCTAGCGGGACAGGCGGGATGGGAGGCCACGGGGAGATCCCTTCGCCTAGCCAGGAGTCCCCTGGGAAAGGGGGTTTCCGGCAGAGAGCGTCGGAAAGGGCCCTAACTCAAGACTTCCTTACTTACTGAGTAGCTAGGGGGCGGGAGAAAAAAAAAAAGGGGGGTGGGGTGGCTTGACGTGGCCTTTTAATTTCCTTTGATTCCTTTTGTTCGATTTCATTGATTTATTTATTTTTTTTTAATTTGATCCCAGCTTATCGAAAGGACCGCTTCCTGGTTGGGTTGATTCGGGGGTTGTTTTTTTGGGGGGAAGCCGCCCGTTTTTCTCTTTCTCTCTCTCTCTCTGGAGGATGTTTGGATTTCTGTTATTTGTCGAATTTCTTAGCCGTCCTGCAAGTCCGCCGTCCAGATGGCTTATGAAAGGAGGTTAGACTAGATGACCTCCAAGGTCCCTTCCAACGTCTGCCCTTCTCTGGATTCCGTAAGACTCTCCTGCTTGAGCCGGGTGTGTGTGGGTGTGGGTGTGGGTGTGGGTTGGACTAGATGACCTCCAAGGTCCCTTCCAAGTGAGTTTGGCCCCCCTCCCCCGCCCCATTGTACCGCACCGTTCTTGCCGCAGTTGTTAAGTGAGTCGCGCGGTCGTTAAAAGAAAGTGAAATCTGGCTCCTGCGTTGGCTTTGCTCGTGGGTAGCTGGCTGCGACGGTCATAAAATACGAGTCGGGTGCCGAGCGTCTGGATTTTGAACACGGCGACCGACGGCAGCGGCCGTGAAGTGTTGAAAAGCGGTCACCCGTCACCTTTTTTCAGTGCCGTTGTGACTTGAAACGGTCACTAAATGAGCCGTCGTACGTCGGGGACTCCTGGCTCTCTGTTTGCTTAACTCTTTCAGTGTTAAAGCTTTCATTTTTGCTCCTAATTTCACTTTTGCTTTATTGAAAGTCAATTATTGAACGCTATTTCTTTCAAGTCGTTTTGTACCACCTTTTATCTCCTTTCAATGATAATAATAACAAAACAACAGAACAACAATGATAATAATAAAATCTAGGCGGGTTATTATTTTAAGTTCTACGTTTTGCTTTGGCTGAAATCAATTATTAAATTGAAATTCAATTAAATTTCTACCCCACCCACGTTTACCACCTTTTCAAGTGAGGCAGGAAGAGGCCTACACGCAGTCCTCGACTTACGACCGCAAGAGAGCCTGAAATTTCCGTTGCTAAGCGAGACGGCGGCTAAGCGGGTTTTTGCCCCATTTGACGATCTTTTTTGGCCACGGCTGTTAAGGGAGTCGCGGCGGTTGTTAAATGAGTCACAGGGTTGCTAAGCGAATCCGCCATCCGCCATTGACGTCGCTGGTCAGGCGGTCACAAGAGAGGGATCACGTGACACGCACACACACACACACAAACACCCCGGGACACTGCGACCGTCATAAATGCAAATCAGTTGCCAAGCATCTGAATTTTAGATGACGTGAGCACGGGGATTCTGCAGCGGTCGTTAAGTGTGAAAAACAGTCACGAGTCACTGTCGTAAAGCTGAGGACGGGGACCACGCCAGGCTTGTGTGAAAAAACGGTCCACAAATCTCTTTTTTGGTTGTTTTTTTTTGCCCCCAGTGTGGGAGTAACTTGGTCACTAAACGAATGTAGCGCCCGGATCTTGTATTTTTTTGGCTTTTTGCAATGTGAAATACGTGAGCTTTGGAAAGCTCAGAGGATCTTTGGAGGTTGTGTGTGTGTGTGTGTGTGTGTGTGTGTGTGTCTAAACCCAGTTTTATTGTGGCTTAAATTGGGATGAACTTCAGGCCCTGGGTTCCAACGTGTTCCGGATGAAATTGTGCAGTTTTGTAAATGAAGATTTATTTTTCCGGCTTGTTTGGCCCTTGTAAGGGCTGAAAAATCTGACAAAATAAAGCCAATTTGCTGGTTTTTTTTTAAATTCTTCCTTCTTCTTCTTTCCGTTGTTTAGTTTCTTTTCTTTGTTTTTCAAAAGAAGAGGCGGGAGGAAGAGTGTAAAATGACTGCGACTTCGGAAGATTTAATACTTCCTGGTTATCACCCGGTCAGTTTCTCGCATTTGGCTGCACCCTGAACTCCACAGTTCCGGCTGGGAAAATTTTTTAAAAAATTTTGAGCCTCAGAAAGATTTTTGCGCTCTCTCTTAGCCCGTGTTTGATTCCTTTGCTTTCGTTTTCAAAAGAAGAGGAGTGTGTGTTTTAAAGCGGTAGCAATTTTGGAAGATTTAACGCTTCCTGATTATCACCCGGTCAGTTTCTCGCATTTGGCTGCACCCTGAACTCCACAGTTCCGGCTGGGAAAATTTTAAAAAAAATTTGAGCCTCAGAAAGATTTTTGCGCTCTCTCTTGGCCCGTGTTTGATTCCTTTGCTTTCGTTTTGAAAAGAAGAGGAGTGTATGTGTGTGTAAAGCGATTGCCATTTTGGAAGATTTAACGCTTCCTGATTATCACCCGGTCAGTTTCTCGCATTTGGCTGCACCCTGAACTCCACAGTTCCGGCTGGGAAAATTTTAAAAAAATTTTGAGCCTCAGAAAGATTTTTGCGCTCTCTCTTAGCCCGTGTTTGATTCCTTTGCTTTCGTTTTCAAAAGAAGAGGAGTGTATGTGTGTGTAAAGCGATTGCCATTTTGGAAGATTGAATGCTTCCTGATTATCACCCGGTCAGTTTCTCGCATTTGGCGGAACCGCGAACTCCACAGTTCCGGCTGGGAAAATTTTAAAAAATGTTGAGCCTCAGAAAGATTTTTGCGCTCTCTCTTAGCCCGTGATTGATTCTTTTTCTTTCGTTTTCAAAAGAAGAGGAGTGTGTGTTTTAAAGCGATTGCAATTTTGGAAGATTTAACGCTTCCTGATTATCACCCGGTCAGTTTCTCGCATTTGGCTGCACCCTGAACTCCACAGTTCTGGCTGGGAAAATTTTTTAAAAAATTTGAGCCTCAGAAAGATTTTTGCGCTCTCTCTTAGCCCGTGTTTGATTCCTTTGCTTTCGTTTTGAAAAGAAGAGGAGTGTATGTGTGTGTAAAGCGATTGCCATTTTGGAAGATTAACGCTTCCTGATCATCACCCGGTCAGTTTCTTGGATTTGGCGGAACCCCGAAAGCAAAATGAAAAATGTTTGAAAATGGTTTGAAAATGAAAAATGTCGGATTCCCCCCAAAAATTTAGCTCCCTCACCCCACCCCGTAGGATAAGCAATCTGAAGAACTGGTGGGCAACTTGAATTCCCCCCCTGACCTCGGAGGTCATCTATCCCAACCCCCTGCTCAAGCAGGAGAGCCTGACACAATCATGGAGTTGGAGGTGACCTCGGAGGTCATCTATCCCAACCCCCTGCTCAAGCAGGAGACCCTTACACAATCATGGAGTTGGAAGTGACCTTGGAGGTCATCTATCCCAACCCCCCTCTCAAGCAGGAGACCCTTACACAATCATGGAGTTGGAAGGGACCTCGGAGCTCATCTATCCCAACCCCGATGCTCAAGCAGGAGACCCTTAACAGAATGATAGAGTAACAAGAGTTGGAAGGGACCTTGGAGGTCTTCTAGTCCAGCCCCCTGCTCAAGAAGGAGACCCTATGCCATTTCAGACAAGTGGCTGTCTGGTTTCTTCTTAAAAAACCTCGAGTGATTGAGCACCCACAACTTCTGGAGGCAAGCAGTTCCACTGGTTAATGGTTCTCACGGGTCAGGAAGTTTCTCCTTAGTTCCAGGTCGCTTCTCTCCTTGATGAGTTTCCATCTGTTGTTTCTTGTCCGGCCTTCCTGGTGCTTTGGAAAATAAGTTGACCCCCCCCTTCTCTTTGTGGCAGAACCCCCCCCCCGCCCCCCAAATACCAGAATATTGCTCTCCTATTGCCCCCTATAGGGACGCGGTGGCTCAGTGGGTTAGGACGCTGAGCTTGTCGATCAGAAGGTCGGCAGTTTGGCGGGTCGAATCCCGAGTGCCGCGTAGCAGAGCGAGCGCCTGTTACTCGTTCCAGCTTCTGCCAACCTAGCAGTTCGAAAGCACGTAAAAATGCAAGTAGAAAAATAGGGACCGCTACGGTGGGAAGGTAACAGCGCTCCGTGCGCCTTTGGCGTCTGGTCATGCCAGCCACATGACCACGGAGACGTCCTCGGACAAGCGCTGGCTCTTCGGCTTTGAAACGGAGATGAGCACCGGCCCCTAGAGTCGGAAACGACTAGCACGCACGTGCGGGGGAACCTTTACCTTTACCTATCACCCCCTAGTCTTTCCTTTTCTCTAGACTGGCCGTTCCCAAATCCTGCCCCCGTTTTAATCTCCTGGCCTTTAATCGTCCTAGTTGCACTTTTCCCAAAGTTTCGACACCTTTGGGTTTTTTGGGGGGGCGGGTCACGTGGGGACCAAGCCTGGATGCCGTTTTCCAGGCGCGGCCTTACTCAGCGCTACTAAGGCTTCCCGTGATTTGGATTGCGTCCCTGGGTACAACCGAGGATTGCGCTGGGCATTTTCGGCTGCCTTTCTCGCCCAGGGCTGGCTCCCGTTTAAGCGCTCACCCGCTCCGTTCGTCTAAGGTTGGAGGCACAATTTTGGAGCCGGCTTTCGCCTTGGTCCTCTCCTCCCGCCCTCCCCCATCCCACCCCACCCCCCAAAAAAATCGGGCCGCAGAACCGACCGGCTTTGGTTTTTCTTGCCATGCCATTTTTTTTTCTGCTTGGAGGGTTCCACGACGGTCACCTTTGAGGACGTGGTGGTCTATTTCTCGCCGGGCGAATGGCAGTCGCTAACCAAGGACCAGAAACAGCTCTACTGGGAGGTCCTGCAGGAAAACTACCAGGCTTTGTTGCTGGTTGGTGAGTAGTTCGGGGTGACCCGGATTGTGAGATGAACTAGAAGCAGGAGAACCGGGTTCGAGTCCTGATCGGCCACCAAAGAGGGCCCCTCTTGGACCACCAGCCTACCTGCCGGGGTTGTTGTTTGGGGCAAAGAGGAACGGACAGAGGGCGCTTGATACCACCCCTCGTGAAAGGGGGGTTGTTTTAAAAGGTAACTGGCAAGACATTTAGACGGGCCGTTGTTCCTCAAGACTCTGTCTGTGAGGGCTTAATTACAACTCCCATCGTCCCCGGCCTCCCTGCCATCCCAGCTGAGGAGGGATATCGGGCATTAATGTGGGCTGAGGCAGCGTAGGGGGTCTGCAAGGCAGGGAATGGTGGGAGTTGAAGTCCAGGCATGCTGGCTGAGGAATTATGGGAGTTGAAGTCCAGGCATGCTGGCTGAGTAATTTTGGGAATTGAGGTCCAGGCATGCTGGCTGAGGAATTATGGGAATTGAAGTCCAGAGTGGGGGAATTCTGGGAGTTGAAGTCCAGGTGTGCTGGCAAGGAATTCTGGGCCTTGATGTGCTAGTTGAGGAATTCTGGGAGTTGAAGTCTAGGCATGCTGGCTGAGGAATTATGGGAGTTGAAGTCCAGGCATGCTGGCAAGGAATTCTGGGAGTTGAAGTTCAGGCATGCTGCCTAGGGGAATTTTGGGAGTTGATCTCTCTAGGTATGTTAATTGAGGAATTCTGGGAGTTGAAGTCCAGGAATGCTGTTGGGTGCATTCTGGGAGCTGATTTCTCTAGCTACGTTAGTTGAGGAATTCTGGGAACTGAAGTCTAGAGTGGGGGAATTGTGGGAGTTGGACGTCCAGGCACGCTGGCAAGGAATTCTGGGAGTTGACGTGCTCATTGAGGAATACTCAAGGAGTTCAAAGTCCAGGAATGCTGGTGGGTAAATTTGGGGAGTTGAAATTCCAGGTGTGCTGGCCGGGAGTGCTGGGAACTGCCTGGAGAATTCTGGGAGTTGCAAGTCTCCAGGTGTGTTAGTTGAGGAATTCTGCAAGTTGAAATCCCGGAGGTTGTTGAGGTTGGCGAACCTGGAAACATCTCCTTTGATCAGCCTTTTCCTCTTCCAGGCCAATGCCCGATCACCTTGGCGGAAGTCTTGGCCTGGGTTGAAAATAAAGAACGTCTGAACGTCCCCATCTCGTCGCGGCTCATCGAAGATCCTCTTCCCGTGATCTTTTCTAAAGGTGAGCGAAGCGTACGGGAACCGGGCGATGGGCAAACGATCCCAGGGCCGTCTTTGGCTTTCTTCTGGCGCTCTGAACTACAATTCCCATCATCTCAGCAGGGGGAGGAGCGTCGGCGTCCTGCACGTACGGAAGACGTTTGAGGCATCGAGCCGTCCTTGGAACGCCCGGCTGGCAGTCTTGTCTGCTTTGGGAAAGGCTCTTTGAAATTGAGAATTAATTACTCCTCCCTTGCGGGAAAATTTAATTCCATGTCCGAAGCGGTTAATCCCCTCTCCCCACTAATTCCTCCCTCTCTTCCCGGCTCCTGATGACCCCTCCATGGACATTTCTGTAATTTTTTTTAAGGAATGCTACCAATTTGCCATTGCCTTTTTTCAGCCCGTTTTTGCTTCCTCGTTTAACTTACGTCCCTGTGATCTCCTGGTGGTCACCTCTCCCCAAATCAAATTACGTTTTGCTGCTTATAAAAATCAGCCAGGGTGGGCTGGTTTTGTTTTTTTGTTTTTACTGGAACTGGACACGTTCCTTTTTTCCTCTGTTGCAATTATACGTTCTTTTTTTGCCCTCCAGGAAATGAAGATCGATCCCAAATGGACGTGGAAAGCTTTCCAGAGAAAGCGGGCCCTCTTGAGAGCATGTTTACTCTCTCTGAAGAAGAGGCACCCTGCTGTAGCCGTGTCGAGGGACACCCAGAACAGTCTTGTGTTTCAGCAAGCGAACAGGGAAGTGTGCCCGATTCTGGGGGACACCTGCGGACAGAATCGGCGGAGCGGGCTTTTGGTGAGGCGCGTGCAGCGGACGTCCCACTACTGTGCGGCGGGTGGGTCGAGCCCGTTGTGGCGCCCGAAAAGTTTACCGAGCTGCCATCGTGTCCTCTCAGGACGACAATCCTGCCCCGGGGGTGCGATTTTGCCGTTCGTGCGAAACACCCCGTCAAGGAAATGCAGTTTGCGCCCACCGCTTGTGACGAGAACTGGGTGGACTCCAGGAGTTTCTTTTGTCTTCCAGGAGATGAAGATCGATCCCAGATGGACGCAGAAAGCTTTTGGGAGAAAGTGGGGCCCCTCGAGAGCATCTTTACTGTCTCTGAAGAAGAGGCGCCCGTTTCTAGCCATGTCGCAGGACATCCTGAACAGTCTCGTGTTTCGGCAAGTGAACAGGGAAGCGTGCCCGATTCTGGTGGACACCTGTGGGCAGAATCGGCGGAGCGGGCTCCTGTCCCGCCGCTGTGGGTCGAGCCCGTTGTGGCGCCCGAAAAGTCTGCCAAGCTGCTGTCTTGTCCTCGCAGGACGACAATCCTGCACCAGCGCAATTTTGCCGTCAAGGGAATCCAGTTTGCGCGTACCACCCGTGATGAGAAGTGTGTGGACTCCCGCCGGCAGGCTTTGGCGCGCAGCACAGGGAAGATGACGCAGGACACTCTGTCGTCTTCCCCAGAAGTCCCCCCCGAGGCGGAGAAACTCTATTCTTGCGCTTGGTGCAAAGAACCCTTCAAACTGCGGATGAATTTGGATGTGCACTATAGGTACTGTCGTCAGAGGGCAAAACAGCAGGCCAGGCCTGCCTCGAAACCCCGGAAGTCTCCCGGTGGTCAAGGCGTGAGCGAGTCAAGCCGCGCCGGCAAGTCAACGGGTTCGGTCCCTCTCCCAGAAAAACCTACCCACTACCCGTCTTCCGTCGAAGGCAAGGAGGCCTTCTTGCACTTCAGGCTGTGCCAGCCTCACCAGAGGCAGAGAGCGGGGAAAAACAGCGCCGAGAATCCGCGCAGCTTGCTGACGACCTCCGCCACCAAAAAGCTGTGCCGGTGTCCGGAATGCGGGGAAAAATTCGTGTACAAGTGGCAGCTCTCGACTCACCGGCAAAGTTGCAGGAAAGTTGCGGAAAACAAAAAAGACCCGCTCCCAAAACCCCGGGACCTTGCCGCAAAGGAGCAGCTCCCCGGCAGCGCCAAAGGACAAGAATCTTGCGTCGTAGCGCCTGCGCGTCGGAGCGGAAGTGGAGACAAGGCCCTGCATCCGTGCGGCCAGTGCGGCAAGCGCTTAAGCAAGTCCTACCTAGCCACCCATCTGGCGTTCCACGCGGGGGAAAGGTACAAGTGCCTCTTGTGCGGGAAGCTCTTGAACTTCCAGAGCGGGGCGGTCAGGCACAAAAGGCAGCACTGCAAGAACGAGGAAGGCGGCACCTGTCAGAAGTGCGGGAAGCAGGCCGGCGCCCAAAACTGTTTCTGCATGATCCAAAAAATCAGGGTCGCTCCCGACTCGGATTGGGAGAAACGAGCCGGCTCGGGGGAAGCCCAAGTAGCCGTTTGCGAAAGACGGGAATTTGGTCCTCTCTAGCAGTTATTTCTACACAGGATTGGAAAGACGGAGTGATATCGGCTGCGAGTTCAAGGGACGCGGCCCCTGGTTTTCGAACCCGACGCCGGCGTCAGGGGGCTTTGGCGCTTGGCTCGGCTGGCTGCACATCACGAGGACCGCGTGTAAGATGCCCGTATCCAGATGTTGCGAGAAGTGCCTGTTTCGACGCACCGGGGAACTACACGTGAATTGTGTAGACAGCCGTAGCTCCTCTTTTTGTGCAGAGCGAGTGGAGTTGTCTTTGCTTCTCGCTCGCACTCCGGAGCCCAGGCAGCTCGATATGTGGTGCCCGTGGGCGCCGGCTTGAGGATGGATAATGCCCGTCATGTCACCAGCAATTTTCATTCGTGCCTTAGCTGGATTTTTTTTAAAAAAATTGTGCAAGAAATCGTTCAGGACCCAATGAACGATTGATGCCCAGAGCTGTTGCACAAGTGTTCTCAGCTGGGCAGCTGGACGATCAGTGGACTGCAACGCCCCGAATTTCCCCTGACAGCTATGAATTCTGGGAGCTGTAGTTTTACCTGTCTTCCAGCTACCCAGGTCGAGAAACCTCACTCTACAAAAACCAGAACGAGGCACGGCTGTCTTAGGAGGACCAGGGGTGGACGGGACTCAAGTCCCGTCATTCGTGGACGACATCTTGACTTTTTTGACCTCACCCCACCCGAATCCTCCTCCTTTCCCCTTCCCAAAGCCTTTTTTTTTTTAAAGGTCCTCGGCCATTTTGCGGCCAGGGGTAGGCAACCTCGGCTCTTTTATGACTCATGGACTTCAACTCCCAGAATTCCTCAGTCAGCATAGCTGACTGAGGAATTCTGGGAGTTGAAGTCCATGAGTCATAAAAGAGCCGAGGTTGCCTACCCCTGACCTAGTCGGTAAAAACATTGTGAAAAATGAACTTTTTTTTTAATTTTAATTTTAACCAAAGGTTGATTTCAGAGTAACGTTCTTTACCTGGGCTCAGTTGAAGCTAAGACAGGAACGTTTTGTCACGATTGTGGATGAATTTGAAATGTCAATTAATTCTCAATAAAAGCACTAACGGGGATCCTTTCTGCGTGCAGGCATGCCAAAACATATAAGGAGCGGTTGCCGGAATTGGGGATGTCTAGTCTAATGAAGAGAAGGATTAAAAGGGGTGGGGGTGGGGGACATGATAGCAGCCTTCCAGTATCTCAGGGGCGGCCCCAAAGAAGAGGGAGTCAAGCTCTTCTCCAAGGGGCCTGTAGGCAGGACAAGAAACAACGGATGGAAACTAACCAAGGAGAGAAGCAACCTGGAACTAAGGAGAAACTTCCTGACAGTGAGGACAATTAACCAGTGGAACTCCTTGCCTCCAGAAGCTGTGAATGCTCCAACGCTGGAAGTTTTTTTAGAAGAAACTAGACAGCCATTTGTCTGAAATGGTAGAGGGTTTCCTGCCTGAGCAGGGGGTTGGACTAGATGACCTCCAAGGTCCCTTCCAGCTTTACTATTATTATTATGATAGATAGATAGATAGATAGATAGATAGATAGATAGATAGATAGATAGATAGATGATAGATAGATAGATAGATAGATAGATAGATAGATAGATAGATAGATAGATAGATAGATAGATAGATAGATAGAAGGATGGGTGGGATAGATAGATGATGGATGCAAGGAAGAAAGGAAGATATAGATTAGATAGATAGATAGATAGATAGATAGATAGATAGATAGATAGATAGATAGATAGATAGATAGATAGATAGACAGAAGGATGGGTGGGATAGATAGAGAGATGAGGGATGCAAGGAAGAAAGGAAGATTAGATAGATAGATAGATAGATAGATAGATAGATAGATAGATAGATAGATAGATAGATAGATAGATAGATAGATAGATAGAAGGATGGGTGGGATAGAGAGATGTTGGATGCAAGGAAGAAAGGAAGATTAGATGATAGATAGATAGATAGATAGATAGATAGATAGATAGATAGATAGATAGATAGAAGGATGGGTGGGATAGATAGATGATGGATGCAAGGAAGAAAGGAAGATATAGATTAGATAGATAGATAGATAGACAGAAGGATGGGTGGGATAGATAGAGATGATGGATGCAAGGAAGAAAAGAAGAGATAGATAGATAGGTGATAGATAGATAGATAGATAGATAGATAGATAGATAGATAGATAGATAGATAGATAGATAGATAGAAGGATGGGTGGGATAGATAGAGAGATGATGGATGCAAGGAAGAAAGGAAGATTAGATAGATAGATAGATAGATAGATAGATAGATAGATAGATAGATAGATAGAAGGATGGGTGGGATAGATAGATGATGGATGCAAGGAAGAAAGGAAGATTAGATAGATAGATAGATAGATAGATAGATAGATAGATAGATAGATAGATAGATAGATAGATAGATAGATAGATAGATGATGGATGCAAGGAAGAAAGGAAGATATAGATTAGATAGATAGATAGATAGATAGATAGATAGATAGATAGATAGATAGATAGATAGATAGATAGATAGATAGATAGATAGACAGAAGGATGGGTGGGATAGATAGAGATGATGGATGCAAGGAAGAAAAGGAGATAGATAGATAGATGATAGATAGATAGATAGATAGAAGGATGGGTGGGATAGATGATGGATGCAAGGAAGAAAGGAAGATTAGATAGATAGATAGATAGATAGATAGATAGATAGATAGATAGATAGATAGATGATGGATGCAAGGAAGAAAGGAAGATATAGATTAGATAGATAGATAGATAGATAGATAGATAGATAGATAGATAGATAGATAGATAGATAGATAGATAGACAGAAGGATGGGTGGGATAGATAGAGATGATGGATGCAAGGAAGAAAAGAAGAGATAGATAGATAGATAGATGATAGATAGATAGATAGATGATGGATGCAAGGAAGAAAGGAAGATTAGATAGATAGATAGATAGATAGATAGATAGATAGATAGATAGAAGGATGGGTGGGTGGGTGGGTGGGTGGGTGGGATAGATGATGGATGAAAGGAAGGAAGAGATAAGATAGAAGGATGGGTGGGATAGATAGATGATGGAAGGAAGAAAGGAAGGAAAATATAGATATAGAAAATATAGGTAGATTATCATTAATAATGAGAGTAACCTAGAACTAAGGAGAAATTTCCTGAGAGAGCAATTAACCAGTGGAACTACTTGCCACCAGAAGCTGTGGGTGCTGCATCACTGGAGGTGTTTTAAGAAGAGATTGGACAGCCATTTGTCTGAAATGATATAGGATGGTGGTGGTGGTATTACTATTATTATTATTATTATTATTAATAATAATAATATTTTGATAATAATAACAATAATAATGATGGAGAGAAGCAACCTGGAACTAAGGAGAAATTTCCTGAGAGTGAGAACAATTAACCAGTGGAATGCCAAACACGGCCCTGAAGTGAATCTAGCTTGCCCATTGTTTTGCTGGTCAGGGGGTCACAAAAGAGGATCACGACACCTTGGCTCACTGCCACCGTCACAAATATGAAGCAGTTTGCCATGCATCTGAATTTGGATCACCTGGTGACAGGGATGCTGCAATGGTCGTTAAGTGTGAAAAAGGGTCATCAGTTGGGTTTTTTTTGTGCCGTTGTGATTTTCAAATGGTCACTAAACAAATACCTGTATGTTGCTGGCCCGGTGACTTTCCTTACAGTAATTTATTTTTCAAGCACGAGGGATAAAAATCCCTCAGAATACTAGAGCGGCATGGAATCCTTAAGACCATCTAGTCCAAGGGTCTTCAAACTTGGCCCTTTTATGACTGGTGGACTTCAACTCCCAGAATTCCTCAGGCAGCATGCTTTAAGACGGGTCTTCAAACATGAGCCTTTTATGACGGGTGGACTTCAACTCCCAGAATTCCTCAGGCAGCATGCTTTAAGACAGGGGTCTTCAAACCTGACCCTTTTATGACGGGTGGACTTCAACTCCCAGAATTCCTCAGGCAGCATGCTTTAAGACAGGGGTCTTCAAACATGACCCTTTTATGACGGGTGGACTTCAACTCCCAGAATTCCTCAGGCAGCATGCTTTAAGACAGGGGTCTTCAAACATGACCCTTTTATGACGGGTGGACTTCAACTCCCAGAATTCCTCAGGCAGCATGCTTTAAGACAGGGGTCTTCAAACATGACCCTTTTATGACGGGTGGACTTCAACTCCCAGAATTCCTCAGGCAGCATGCTTTAAGACAGGGGTCTTCAAACCTGACCCTTTTATGATGGGTGGACTTCAACTCCCAGAATTCCTCAGGCAGCATGCTTTAAGACAGGGGTCTTCAAACATGACCCTTTTATGACGGGTGCACTTCAACTCCCAGAATTCCTTAGCCAGCATGCCTGGCTGAGGAATTCTGGGAGTTGGAAGTCCACCAGTCATAAAGGCCAAGCTGGAAAACCCCAGAAGTTTCATCAAAATGGCCAACTGAGGAATTCTGGGAGTTGAAGTCCACCCATCAGAAAAGGGCCAAGTTGGAAGACCCCAGAGGGTCTGGATCCACACCCCCAGTTTCATCAAAGTGGCCAACTGAAGAATTCTGGGAGTTGAAGTCCACCCATCAGAAAAGGGCCAAGTTGGAAGACCCCAGAGGGTCTGGATCCACACCCCCAGTTTCATCAAAGTGGCCAACTGAGGAATTCTGGGAGTTGAAGTCCACCAGTCAGAAAAGGGCCAAGTTGGAAGACCCCAGAGGGTCTGGATCGATGCCCGCAGCTTCATCAAAATGGCTGAGGAATTCTGGGAGTTGAAGTCCACCCGTCATAAAAGGGCCAAGTTGGAAGACCCCAGAGGGTCTGGATCCGAGCCTGCAGTTTCATCAAAATGGCCGACTGAGGAATTCTGGGAGTTGAAATCCACCCGTAATAAAAGGGCCAAGTTGGAAGACCCCAGAGGGTCTCGATCCACACCCCCAGTTTCATCAAAGTGGCCAACTGAGGAATTCTGGGAGCTGAAGTCCACCCGTCAGAAAAGGGCCAAGTTGGAAGACCCCAGAGGGTCTGGATCGATGCCCGCAGCTTCATCAAAATGGCCGACTGAGGAATTCTGGGAGTTGAAGTCCACCAGTCAGAAAAGGGCCAGGTTGGAAGAGCCCAGAGGGTCTGGATCCAAGCCTGCAGCTTCATCAAAATGGCCGACTGAGGAATTCTGGGAGTTGAAGTCCACCAGTCAGAAAAGGGCCAAGTTGGAAGACCCCTGACCTAGACTGACTTCCAGCGGAGAAAGCAAGCGTGCTTTGTGAGTTGACAGACTGAGCTAAGAACTAGAGTTCCTTACTCGATGGAGAACTAGTAGAAACAGCATTCATACTTTTCATTTCGGGCACAAAAACAAGTCCTCGACTTATGACAATTCGTAAAATGTCTCACTTAGCGACAAAAATGTGGCCGTTGAGGACCGCCCGTACAGCCTATTCTCTCGGTTGCCAAACCGCCTGGGTGTTGATCACGTGACCACCGGGGAGGGCGCGATGGTCGTAAGTGTGAGAAACGGTCACAAGTCACTTGTAACTTCGGCTGGTTGCTAAACGCAACGATCCTGGTCCCTTTTTCAGGGCCGTCGTAACTTGGAACGGTCACTCAACGGACTGCAGCGATTCCCAGAACCACCGTGGCAGGGCAAGTCGCAAAATGGGGCCGCAAAACTCACCCAAGGTCTCGCTTAGCGCCAGCAATGTTGGGCTTAATTGGGATAGTAAGTCGAGGACTGCCTGGTAGTGTGGGATTTCCTCTTGGAGCAGGGGGTTGGACTAGATGACCTCCAAGGTCCCTCCCAACGCTGTCATTCTGTTCTTCATTTCTTACTTCTCTCCAAGTTAAGAGGCAGTTCCATTCAGGATTCCAAGCAAGCCCCTGACTTACAACGGTTCATTCACTGACCGTTGAAAGTTCCAACGGCTCTGGGAAAAAAAAAAAAGTCGACCGTTTTTCGCACTTAACGACCGTTGCAGCCTGTCCCACGGTCGTGCGATCTAAATTCAGACACTTGGCAACTGACTCGTATTTATGACGGTTGCCGTGTCCGGCGAGCAAAGTCAATGGGGGATTCGCTCAATGACCTCGCGATTCACTTAACAACCGCAGTAATTAACTTGTTTACGAACAGGGTAGCGAAAACCAAGTTGCGAGATGGGGCAAAACCGACCTAACGACTGGGTTGCTTAGCCGTGGAAATTTCGGGCTGAATTGCGGTCGTACGTCGGGGACGTCTCGTGACGGACGTGCCGGGCCAATTGGGGTCGTAAGTCGAGGACTATTTTTTTTAAAAAAAAAAAATCCATCCAGGCTCTCTAACAAAACAACACACACACACACACACACACCTGCCTTCCCCCAATCCCTTGGCCCGATTCCCAATGCCAAAGGGAAGCCGTTCATTCCCCCTTCCCTACCTTTGCACGGGGCTGACTCGCGTTCCGGCCGCCTGCCTGCGGCTTGCACGTGTGAACGCGCCCTCTCTCCGTTTCCAGCCTCCGGCGTGGTGAGGTTTTGACCCGACTAAAAGGCCGGGGATCCCTGCTTCTTCGTTGGCCTCTCGGAATTAATGGAGAACGGAGAGTCAAGCATGACGATTTGCAAAAGAGGCGCGGGGGAAGAGTGAGTGTCTCGCTTGCACACATACACACGCACGCACACACAAGCACACCAAATCTGGGTCGGGGTGACTTTGGAGGGGGGGGGCTCTCAGGAGGGGGGAACCCCGAAGTTAGCTGCGGGTTGCATTGCAGCTCCTGGTCCCTTTTTCCACGTCGGGACCCAAAGCCCCTCGCTGTGCGAACTGTATGTATGTATGTATGTATATGTGTATGTATATATATATATATGTGTGTGTGTGTGTGTGTGTGTGTGTGTGTATGTGTATAAATATATATATGTATATATATGTGTGTGTGTGTGTGTGTATGTGTATAAATATATATATGTATATATATGTGTGTGTGTGTGTGTGTGTATGTGTATATATATATATATGTATATATATATGTATATATACTTTTAATGTGTACTAATTTATTCATGGGCATTGTTGTTTAATTCGTTTTTAATTTTTGTATCTTGTTTTTTAATATGTATTGCCCTGTTCACCGCCCTGAGTCCTTCGGGAGAAGGGCGGTATACAAATTAAATTAATAAATAAATAATAATAAATAATATGTATGTATGTGTGTGTGTATATATATATATATATATGTATATATATGTATATGTATATATATGTATATGTATATATGTGTGTGTGTATATGTGTGTATGTATATGTGTGTATGTATATGTATATATATATATATATATATATATATATATATATATATATATATATATATATATATATATATATATGTATGTATGTATGTATGTATGTATGTATGTATGTATGTATATGTATATGTATATGTATATGTATATGTATATGTATATGTATATGTATATGTATATATATATGGATCTTTGGTCATTCGGGTTTTTTCCAGCGTAGAGTTGAAGGTGTAGGAACAACGTTTCGATGGAATCCCATCCGTCATCCTCAGGCTGGTGGCTTCAGCTTCCTTCTTCTGGGAGAAGCATGTGGTAGTGGCTGTTTGTTCCTCATATATATATATATATATATATATATATATATATATATATATATATATATATATGTGTGTGTGTGTGTGTGTGTGTGTGTGTGTGTGTGTGTGTGTGTGTGTGTGTGTATGTATATGTGTGTATATATATATATATATATGTTTCAAATGTTAACTATTTAGATTACCTTGCTAGGCCCCAAACATGGGGCAAATCTTTATTTCCTGTTTTCAGCCTATCTTGAAGGCTATCAAACAGGCAGTAGTCACACCGGACAATTCATATATTTGTGTAAATTACTAACAAAGAATTAAAGGGAAACTGAGATGCATTTCTGACTCAGTCAGAAATGCATCTCAGTTTCCCTTTAATTCTTTGTTAGTAATTTACACATATATATATATATATTTATATGTATATGTATATGTATATGTATATATATATATATATATGTGCAAATTATTCAAGTTGCTAATAAAGAATTTTGGGAGGCTGAGATGGCCATTTCGAACTCTTTATGTTCTCATCAGTCAGTCATACCCTTTATCTGAGATTCGAACATGTATATATATGTGTATATATATATTTATTTATTTATTTATTATTTATTATTTATATATATAAATAAATATATGTATATATATGTATATATATATATATATATATATATATGTATATATATATATATATATATATATATATATATATATATATATATATATATATATATATATATATATGTGTGTGTGTGTGTGTGTGTGTGTGTGTGTGTGTGTGTGTGTGTGTGTGTGTGTGTGTGTGTGTGTATATGTATATATGTATATATGTGTGTGTGTTTGTGTGTGTTGCCCCCGCAGCCCACCGGCGCCCCCTTTCCGTGCAAAAAGCGGGGACGGTTGCAAAGGGGTGCAAAACGGGGGGTGGGGGGCGCGGAGGGGCTGCCCCGCCCGGCCGCTCCGGCAACCGGGGTGGCGCCCGCGGGCGCCTTTACCTGCTCAAGCTGAGCCGGTGAGTCCCGGGCCCCCCCTCTTCCCCCTCCCAAGCCAGCCTGCGGGGAGGGAGGAGGAGGAGGAGGAGGAGGAGGAGGACGGCGCGCCTGCGCATTTCTGCAAGTGCCGGGCAGGGGGAGGAAGGGGGGAAGTGTGTGTGGGGGGGGGTCGGCCGCCCAGCCGGGCTTTTGCAAGCGCCCCTCCCCCCCCCCGCTCGCCACCAAATCTCAGAGAAGGAGGACGAAGAGAAAGAGAAAGAGGAGAGAAAAAAAAGAAGGAAGGAGGAAAGAAGAGAAATTAGAAAGAGGAGGAGGAGGAGGAGGGAAGGAAGGAGGAGAGGAAAGAGCGGGAGAGAGGGGGAAGGAGGAAAGCAACGGGAGGAGGAGAGGAAAGGAGGCAGGAGAAGAGAGAAGGAAGGAAGGAAGGAAGGAAGGAAGGAAGGAAGGGGAGAAAGACGAAGGAGGAGAGGAGAGGAGACAAGGAAGGGGAAAAGAAGAAGGAAAAAGGAGGAAAACGAAGGAGAGCGGAGGAGAGACGAGAAGGGAGGAGAGAAGAGGAGGAAGGAGAAAAACGAAAAGAGAAGAGAAGAAAGGAAGGAGGAGGAGAAAAATGAAGGAGGAGACCAGAGGAGAGGAGAAGGAAAGGAGGAAGGAGAAAAACGAAGAGCAGAGAAGAAAGGAAGGAGGAGGAGAAAAATGAAGGAGGAGAGCAGAGGAGAGGAGAAGGAAAGGAGGAAGGAGAAAAACGAAGAGCAGAGAAGAGAAGAAAGGAAGGAGGAGGAGAAAAATGAAGGAGGTGAGAAGGAAAGGAGGAAGGAGAAAAACGAAGAAGAGAAGAGAAGAAAGGAAGAAGAAGAGGAGAAGAGAAGGAAGGAGAGATCAGGAGGAGAGAAAAGAAGAAGAGAAGGAAGGAGAAAAGAAAAAAGGAAGAAGTGAAGGAAGAAAGAGAGGAGAAAAATGAAGAAGAGAAGGAGAGGAAAAGAGAAGAAGGAAGAAGCGAAGGAAGAAAGAGGAGAAAAATGAAGAAGAGAAAGAGGAAAAGAGAAGAAGGAAGCAGCGAAGGAAGAAAGAGAGGAGAAAAATGAAGAAGAGAAGGAGAGGAAAAGAGAAGAAGGAAGAAGCGAAGGAAGAAAGAGGAGAAAAATGAAGAAGAGAAGGAGAGGAAAAGAGAAGAAGGAAGAAGCGAAGGAAGAAAGAGGAGAAAAATGAAGAAGAGAAGGAGAGGAAAAGAGAAGAAGGAAGAAGCGAAGGAAGAAAGAGGAGAAAAATGAAGAAGAGAAGGAGAGGAAAAGAGAAGAAGGAAGAAGAGAAGGAAGAAGCAGAGGAGAAAAAAATGTTAAAAAAGGAAGAGAAGAGGGGAAGAGAATCTATAAAATGCTGCCTACATCTCTATATTTATATCCATATCTATATTTATATCTTATCTATATCTATATCTACATATGTGTATATCTATCTATATCTACGTATCTACCCACAAACACACCAAAACCACATCCGGTCCTCGTTTCAACTGGCTTCGGTTTCGGTTCGGAGGCATTTCGACACGGACATTCCCATTTCAAAGATGGCCGCTGCCGGATCAGCAACGAGCCTAGCTTTGCAAGATGCCGAAAGAGCGGCCATGATTAGTAAGGGCAAAAGACACTTGGTTCCGCCCCCCCTTTTTTTTTCCTTTTTTGCCTCGTAAAAGGATGCTTTAAGGAAAATTAAGTCTCTCGTTTTCTCACAACCGTTTTGCGGGGTGGGAATGCGGTTGCCAGGATTAACAGAACGCCTGTGGGAGTTCTGCCCAGGCCAAAAGGGGTTAGACTAGAAGACCTCTAAGGTCCCCTTCCAGCTCTGTCATTATATTTCTATTTCTGCTCGGTTTTGTGACAGGAACTGTGGGCTAGAAAGCTTCTGCTCCAGGAGGAACTAGATCAGTGGCGGAAGTTGAAGTCTACTATCCTGGATGGGGAATTCTGGGAGTTGAAGTCCAACACTTATTGAATGGGGAATTCTGGGAGTTAAAAAAAAATCCAACGCTTACTGGATGGGGAATTCTGGGAGTTGAAGTCCATACATTTTGGATGGGAATTCTGGGAGCTGAAGTCCATGCATGCTGACTGGGGAATTCTGGGAGTGAAAGTCCTCCCCTCTTAAAGCATGCCGGCTGGGGAATTCTGGGAGTTGAAGTCCTGGCGTGAGGGATGTCGGATTTGGAATTGAAGTCCAACACATGCTGACTGGGGAATTCTGGGAGTTGAACTCCATACATTTTGGATGGGAATTCTGGGAGCTGAAGTCCATGCATGCTGACTGGGGAATTCTGGGAGTGAAAGTCCTCCCCTCTTAAAGCATGCCGGCTGGGGGATTCTGGGAGTTGAAGTCCTGGCATGAGGGATGTAGGATTTGGAATTGAAGTCCAACACATGCTGACTGGGGAATTCTGGGAGTTGAACTCCATACATTTTGGATGGGAATTCTGGGAGCTGAAGTCCAACACATGCTGATTGGGGAATTCTGGGAGTTGAAGTCCAGGCATGTTTTCTGGGGAATTCTGGGAGCTGAAATCCAGGCATGAGGGATGTAGGATTTGGAAAGCGAAAAGCTTATGCATGCTTACTGGGAAATTCTGGGAGTTGAGATTTAGGCATGCTAACTGGGGAATTCTGGGAGTCGAAGTCCAGGCATGTTAGTGGGGAATTCTGGGAGTCAAAGCCCAGGCATGCTGGATGTAGGCTTTTGGAAAGCTAAAAATCTAAGCTTGTCTGGGGAATTCTGGGACATGTCTTAAAAGTCGCCAAGATCGAAAGACACTGATATGACGCTAAAAGTCTTTGAGCCAGTCTTTTAACACCAGGGACTAGCGTTTTAAGAAAGCTGGTGTGCCTTTTAACTTCCAAAGCCTATAAAAGGGGTAAATGTTTTGATAAGCTTTCTTCAAAATGATGCAGCTCTGGAAAGTTTACACTTTGAAGAAAATGTGTGAAGAGTTGTGGGAAAAGCGGCTACACGTGCTCTTCTGCCGTATGGTCTCCGACACGTGTCTCTCTCTCTCTTCCTTCCTCCAGCTTCGATAAGCTCTTTCAACCAAGTCGACGTAATTACATAGAGGTGCCTCCAGAGGGCAGCACTTGCTTGCCCGTCTCAGAGAGAGACGTCAATCAAAGTGAGGGGCTAGCTAGCCAGTTCTTCAGCTCCCCGCTTTGCTGCCATCTGTAGGCCGTCAGGATACTGCAGGTCTGGTCCCTTTGCTTTGCATGGATAGATTACCATTACTTTGTCCCTTCCTTCCTTCCTCCCTCTCTCTCTCTCTCTCTCCCCTCGCTTCTTCCTTCCTTCCTTCCTTCCTTCCTTCCTTCCTTCCTTCCTTCCTTCCTTCCTTCCTTCCTTCCTTCCTTCTCTTTCTTGCTCCCTTGCTGTCTCTCTCTTTCTTTCTTTCATTTTTACTTTCTCTCTCTCTTTCTATCCCTTCCTTATTTTTCTTTCTTTCTTTCTTTCTTTCTTTCTTTCTTTCTTTCTTTCTTTCTTTCTTTCTTTCTTTCTTTCTTTCTTTCTTTCTTTCTTTCTTTCTTTCTTTCTTTCTTTCTTTCTTTCTTTCTTTTTCTTCTCCCTTCCTTTCTTTCTCCCTTCCTCCCTCTTTCTCTCCCCCCTCGCTTGTTCCTTCCTTCCTTGCTCCCTTGCTGTCTGTCTATTTATTTATTTATTTATTTATTTATTTATTTCTATCGCTTCCTTGTTTCTTTCTTTCTTCCTTTCTATCTTTCTTTCTTCTCCCTCCCTCCTTTCTTTCTCCCTCTCTCCCTCCCTTCCTCCTTCCTTCCTTCCTTCCTTTTTATCTATCTATCTATCTATCTATCTATCTATCTATCTATCTATCTATCTATCTATCTTTCTTCTCCCTCCCTCCTTTCTTTTTCCCTTCCTCCCTCCCTTCCTTCTCTTTCCTTCCTTCCTTCCGTTTCTCTATGATCCAGGCATGCTAGCTGAGGAATTATGGGAGTTGAAGTCCACCAGTCCTAAAAGGGCCAAGTTTGAAGACCCCAGAGGGTCTGAATCCGAGCCCGCAGTTTCATCAAAATGGCCGACTGAGGGATTCTGGGAGTTGAAGTCCACCAGTCATAAAAGGGCCGAAGACCCCCTGGTCTGGATCCGAGCCTGCAGTTTCATCAAAATGGCCGACTGAGGAATTCTGGGAGTTGAAGTCCACCAGTCATAAAAGGGCCGAAGACCCCCTGGTCTGGATCCGAGCCTGCAGTTTCATCAAAATGGCCGACTGAGGAATTCTGGGAGTTGAAGTCCACCAGTCATAAAAGGGCCGATGACCCCCTGGTCTGGATCCGAGCCTGTAGTTTCATCAAAATGGCCGACTGAGGAATTCTGGGAGTTGAAGTCCACCAGTCCTAAAAGGGCCAAGTTGAAAGACCCCAGGCTTAAGAAGTGAGGCGAGAAAGATTGTAAAATGGGAGAAAACTGACTTCACAAATATCTCGCTTAGCGACCGAAATTTGGCTCCCAATTCTGGTCGTGAGGTGAGGACTATCTGTAGATGTAAAAGAGGAGAGAGTTTAACAAGCTTTGGTCTGTTGGCAAAGCTATTTATGCCTTGGGGCTATTTATGCCTTGGGGCTGTGAGGCACAGATTCAGGCCGTCCACACCTTAATGAGATCCGGAGATTTTAGAAAAAAAATAAATTAAGGCAGGATTGTTTATGCAGTACCTGGTGCTGATAAACTGTCCTTGGGGCATTAGTGAGAATTTCCATCCGCCTGTTTACAATTAACCAGTGGAACTCCTTCCCTCCAGAGGTTGTGGGTGCTCCATCACTGCAGGGTTTTAAGAAGAGACTGGACAGCCATTTGTCTGGAATGGTATAGGGTTTCCTGCGTGAGCAGGGAGTTGGACTAGATGACCTCCAAGGTCCCTTCGAAATCTATTATTTTGTAATTCTATAAGGGTCTCCTGCTTGAGGAGGGGGCTGGACTAGATGACCGCCAAGGTCCCTTCTAGCTCTGTTATTCTGTAAGGGTCTCCTGCTTGAGCAGGGGGTTGGTCTAGATGACCTCCAAGCTCCCTTTAAAATCTATTATTTTGTAATTCTATAAGGGTCTCCTGCTTGAGCAGGGGGTTGGACTAGATGACCTCCAATGTCCCGTCTTACTCTGTTATTCTGTAAGGGTATCCTGCTTGAGGAGGGGGCTGGACTAGATGACCTCCAAGGTCCCTTCGAAATCTATTATTTTGTAATTCAATAAAGGTCTCCTGCTTGAGGAGGGGGCTTGACTAGATGACCGCCAAGGTGCCTTCCATGTCTGTTATTCTGTAAGGGTCTCCTGCTTGAGCAGAGGGTTGGTCTAGATGACCTCCAAGCTCCCTTTAAAATCTTTTATTTTCTAATTCTATAAGGGTCGCCTGCTTGAGCAGGGGGTTGGACTAGATGACCTCCAAAGTCCCTTCCAGCTCTGTTATTCTATAAGGCGCTTGATAGATCAGGGGGTTGGACTAGATGACCTCCAAGGTCCCTTCGAAATCTATTATTTTGTAATTCTATAAGGGTCTCCTGCTTGAGGAGGGGGCTGGACTAGATGACCTCCAAGGTCCCTTCCAGCTCTGTTATTCTGTAAGGGTCTCCTGCTTGAGCAGGGGGTTGGACTAGATGGCCTCCGAGGTTTGTCCCAGATCCGTCTATTATTTTGTTTAGGAAAGGAAGGAAGGAATAAGGAGCGTACAGCATTCACCTTTAGTTTCTGGAGAACTTCCGTGTCCAGAATTCCATATGCCGACTGGGGAATTCTGGGTGATGGAAGTCCGGTCAGCTGACAGTTGCCATGGTTTTACGAAACCCTGTTCTTTATCCATGGGGGTGTTCTGCTGTGGGGGCCGGAGATGGGGCGGGAGCCAAGGAAGAAATCACACAATCCATGTTGATAATCATAATTGTTGTGTACATAATTGTTGGGTTCATTCCTTGTGTGAAGAGACGAGGCGAGTGAGTTGAGGCAAGAACCCGCTTTTTTTGAAGAGCAGGAACTGAACTGGGAAACAGGGCTGCGAATGCCGCTATTTATACCCTGGCCTCTAGGTGGCGGCCAATAGGCTTGAAGCAAGCTGTTGCCGCCCTAGAGGCAGCCAATGGCAGCGCTGGAGACAGCCTGTCTGAGGAGCTGGGAGCCGTTAGCGGGCTTCTTGCTTCAGCAACCTTCAAAGCCCATATGGTCCCCTCAGTAAAACAAGGGCCAATACATAACAACAACAACAACAACAACAACAATAATAATAATAAAGTTGGAAGGGACCTTGGAGGTCATCTAGTCCAACCCAAACCACCACCACTCCACCCCAGTCAGGCAGGAAACCCTTTCAGACAGATGTGGTGATGCTGTTGTGTATAGATGACATTGTGGAGTTCCCCGGTGCTCTCTGAGTTTGCTGGCTTCCTTGCAGACGTCTTGTTCCTGATGATATTACCTAGCAGGGTCATGAAACGTCTGCAAGGAAACCACCTAGCTCAGAGAGCATTATGGGCCCCACAGTCCTTCCTCCTCCTCCTCCTCCTCCTCCTCCCCTCCTCCCTTGTAGCTCTGATGACGTTCCCTAGTTGGGTCATGAAACGTCTGCTAGGAAGCAGCCCGGCCGAGAGAGCAGCAGGGACACACACACACACACACACACACACACACACACACACACACACACAGACACCAGTTTACCTCTGAGCCACAACGATTTTCTCCTCCCAAAATAATATTCTGTAATGACCACAATCATCGCCGCCTCCTACAAGAACAGGCTGTCGATTTTACAATTTCCGAGGGGAATTTTTTTTTAGCTGGATTATTTTGTTTCGCAAACTGTTTGTGTTCCTTTCGGTTCGCAACTCGGAGAAACATTTCCCTGCCCGGCCTGACTATAAAAAAAAAATCTCAATGAACCAACCGATAAGAGAAATAAACTTTCCAAGTGAAAAGCACAATGGCGACAAAACGCGAGCTCAATGTTTTGTTTTTAATAGTAATATTTACTAGCCTTTTTTATAGCAACAAACTTATCTAATGAGCAAAACACAAATTCCCAGTTTTTTCCCCCCTATCTCAAGCACAAAGTTCAGAAACGGTTTTCAAGTTAAAAGCACAATGGCAACAACACACAAACTTTATTAGCGCCAGGGACGGATGGATTGACTGCGGTGTATTATAAAAATTTACAGTTTGAGATGATAAAGCCATTAAGGGAACTGTTTCAGACAATTCAAATGGGAGGAGGGGTGCCTCCATCTTGGAAAACTGCTTTCATTTCTTTGATTCCGAAGGAAGATCAGGATGTCACTCAAGCAAGAAATTATAGACCAATATCACTTTTGAATACGGACTACAAGATATTTGCTAAGGTTTTAGCTAACAGATTAATGAGGGTACTGCAACAGGTAATTCATGGTGACCAAACTGGGTTTATAAGTGGTAGACAAATGAAAAATAACGTGAGGCATATAGTTGATTTGTTGGAATTTTTGGAAAGAAACAACCAGATCCCTGCTGCGCTGATCTTTTTGGATGCTGAAAAAGCCTTTGATCAATTGGATTGGCAATTTTTGATGAAAGTATTAGATAAAATGAATTTTGGGGATAAATTTTTACTACCAATTAGGGCATTATATCAAAAGCAAACAGCCCGTATAATAGTAAATAACAGCTTGACCGAAGTATGTAATATTGAAAAGGGCACAAGGCAGGGGTGTCCGTTATCACCTCTATTATTTGTGTTAACATTGGAGATATTATTGATTAAAATACGGGATTCGGAAAAAATTAAGGGAATTCAAATAAGAGATCAGGATTACAGATTGAGGGTGTTTGCAGATGATCTGGTTGTTACGGTGACCCAGCCAGAAAAGTCTGTTGTAGGACTGATGGAGATAATAATGCAATATGGGAAAGTTTCTGGATTCAAGGTTAATATACAAAAAACTAAAATGCTGTCTAAGAACATGACAGTATCACAAAAGGCTGTTTTAGAAGGGTTAACTGGATTTGAAATGGTTAAAAGGGTTAAATATTTGGGGGTATATTTGTCACCCTCAAATGCAAAGTTATATAAAAATAATTATGAAAAGCTATGGGGAAAAGTTCAAAAAGAATTGGATAGCTGGGAAAAATTACAATTGTCTTTATTGGGAAGAATTGCAGCAGTAAAAATGAATGTCTTGCCGAAATTTCTATTTTTATTTCAAATGATACCTATTCTTAAAAAGGATTCAAACTTGGAGGAATGGCAAAAGGGTATCAATAAATTTGTTTGGGCAGGGAAAAGGCCACGAGTTAAATTTAAGATCATGCAGGACACGCGTG
This sequence comes from Vipera berus, assembly GCF_964194415.1. Lineage (NCBI taxonomy): Eukaryota > Metazoa > Chordata > Lepidosauria > Squamata > Viperidae > Vipera > Vipera berus. The sequence goes on along the minus strand of NC_138205.1, from coordinate 130,900,506 downwards.
AAAGAGGTGGTCTTAAAATGCCCAACTTTAAATTATACTATGAAGCTGCTGCTTTGTCAGCGATAAGTGATTGGATTAATTTAACACAAGGAAGATTATTAAATCTTGAAGGTCATGATTTGGTATTTGGCTGGCATGCATATCTATTGTATGATAAGAAGGTGGATAATGTGTTTAAGGTGCATATTTTAAGACATGCTCTGTTGCGAGTTTGGAAAAAGTATAAACACAAGTTGAATTATAAGATACCTCTATGGACAATACCGAAACACGCAATAGAAAATATAAATGTTGGGTTTAAACATGATGTGACTACATACAAGGAAATTTTAAGTTTGGAAAGGAATGTATGGCATTTGAAGTCATATAACCTTTTACGAGGAGAAAAGATTGTTCAAACCTGGTTTCAGTATGGGCAAGTACAGGCCAGGTGGAAAGAAGATCAGAAAATTGGTTTTTCAATGATTGATGAAAATTTGGTAAAGCAAATTAGAAATCAGGGTCAAGCACATATTAAACGGATATATCTTGCATTGATAGAAATTGATTCAGAGACAGAACTTGTTAAAGATTGCATGATAAAGTGGGCTCAGAATATTCAAGAAGTTATTACAATGGACACTTGGGAAAAGATTTGGGTGAGAAATGTAAAATTTACGCAAGCCCAAAATTTAAGAGAGAATTTTTATAAAATGTTTTATCGATGGCATTTAGATCCCAAAAAATTAGCAAGTATGTATCCGAACTACCAGCCTAAATGTTGGAGGTGTGGTGGTGAAGATGCAACGTATTTTCATATATGGTGGACCTGTAAAAAGGTTAAAGCTTTTGGGATTAAAATTTGGTGGAATATGCAGAAGATATTTAAGAAAAGGATAAAGTTTTGTCCGCAATTATTTTTACTGGGCATTATCACAGATACTACTGTTGTGGACACTAAGTTGATGTTGAATTTAATTACGGCAGCAAGACTTTTAGTAGGGCAATATTGGAAGAAGGAAGAACTGCCGACTATAGAAGAGTGGACTTTGAAAGTTTCCAACCTGGCGGAAATAGCAAAGATTTCAGCGTATTTGAAAGACCAGTCGCAACAGAGATATATTGTGGAGTGGAAAAAATGGATTGATTACATCCAGAATAAATATGGGACTAAAAAGTTTCATTTAGTATTTGAATAAGTATTGATGTGATATTTATATTGCTTATAGTCATTTTACAAGAGTTAAAGTGTGATAGACTTAATAACTCATTGTTGTTAGCATATGGTAGATTATGATTTTTTTTTACTTTTATACCTTGTATTTAACTCTGGGAAGTCGGGGAGGGGGGAAGGGGAGGGGGGGAGGGGTTGGGTTGGGTTGGGAAGGGGGTGGGTGGGTTGGGAGGGGTTGTTTTGTTAAAGATAAAATGTACTGAAAAACTTTTCAATTAAAAAACACACAAACTTTATTGTTTTATTTTTACAGAGTGATATATAGTAGCCTTTTTTATAGCAACCAACTTATCTAATGAGCAAAACACAAATTCCCAGTTTTTTTCCCCCTATCTCAAGCACAAAGTTCAGCAGCGGTTTCCAAGTGAAAAGCACAACGGCAACAACACCCAAACTCAGTGTTTTGTTTTTACACAGTAATATATAGTGGCCTTTTATACAACAATAAACTGATCTAATCAGCAAAGCACAAGTTTCTTTTTTTCCCACCCCCACCTCGTGCACAACGTCCAGCTGCGGTTTCCAAGCGAAAAGCAAAATTACTTCTATATTTCCCCCCCCCTTTTAATTAAAGCAGTCAACTTAGCCGCCTGGCCTAATTCCATCAGCTTTTGCAACCAGCCCTGCAGGGTGGGAACTAAAATAGCTTTCCATTTTTATTTTTATTTTTTGGGGGGGTCTGCCGCTACTCCTCAACTGACGACCGTTAAATTAGCGACCGTTGGAAGTTACGACGGCAGTGAAAAAAATGAACGACCCCGGGAACCGTTGTTCCACGCTTACGACCGTCGCAAGCGTCTCCGCGATCCCGTGCTCAGCGTTCAGAAGCTTGGCCACTGACTTGGACTTACGACGGCGTGGCCTTTCGCAACCCGTTGCCTACGCACTTCCCAGCCAGCATCGTTTTTTTTTAGTTGTGAGTTCTTTCCTTTGTAAAGCACTTTCCTTCAAATAATGAAATGAAAAGGAGGAGGGGGGAGGGGGACAGACATGATAGCAGTCTTCCAATATTTGGGGGGGGTGCCCCCGCAAAAGAGGGGGTGGGGTGGGTTTCCATCTATTCTCCAAAGCCCCTGAAGGTCAGGAGAAGAAGCAAAGGATGGAAAGTCATCAAGGAGAGAAGCAGCCTGGAATTAAGGAGGAATTTCCTGAGAGGGAGAACCATTTAACCAGGGGAACGGCCTGCCACCAGAAACTGTGGGTGCTCCATCACTGGAGGCTTTTAAGAAGAGACTGGACAACCATTTGTCTGAAATGGGATAGGGTCTCTCTTGCTCGGGCAGGAGTTGGACTAGAAGATCTCAAAGGGTCCCTTCCAACTCTTGTTATTCTGTAAGGGTCTCCTGCTTGAGCAAGTGGGTTGGACTAGATGACCTCCGAGGTCTCTTCCAGCTCTGTTATTCTCTAAGGGTCTCTTGCTTGAGCAGGGGGTTGGGCTAGATGACCCCCAGGGTACCTTCCAACTCTGTTATCCTATGATTCTGTTAAGGGTCTCCTGCTTGAGCATGGGGTTGGACTAGAAGACCTCCTAGGTCCCTTCCAACTCTATGATTCTGTAAGGGTCTCTTGCTTGGGCAGGGGGTTGGGCTAGATGACCTCCAAGGTCCCTTCCAGCTCTATTCTGATTGAATGATTGACTGAAGTCTGCAAATCTAATCTTAAGTCCCTAACCCTGTGATTCTGCTATTTGAAGGAGGAGGAAGAGGAGGGGGAGAAGAAAGAAAGGTTTGCTGCCTGAGCAGGGGGATGGACTGGATGACCTCCCAGGTCCCTTCCAACTCTGTCATTCGATGATTCTGTAAGGGTCTCCTGGTTGAGCAGGGGGTTGGACTAGATGACCTCCTAGGTCCCTTCCAACTCTGTCATTCTATGATTTTACTAGGGTCTCCTGCTTGAGCAGGGGGTTGGACTAGATGACCTCCAAGATCCCTTCCAACTCTGTCATTCGATGATTCTGTAAGGGTCTCCTGGTTGAGCAGGGGGTTGGACTAGATGACCTCCTAGGTCCCTTCCAACTCTGTCATTCTATGATTTTACTAGGGTCTCCTGCTTGAGCAGGGGGTTGGACTAGATGACCTCCGAGGTCCCTTCCAACTCTGTCCTCCTATGATTCTGTAAGGGTCTCCTGCCTGAGCAAGGGGTTGGACTAGATGACCTCCCAGGTCCCTTCCAACTCTGTCATTCTATGATTTTACTAGGGTCTCCTGCTTGAGCAGGGGGTTGGACTAGATGACCTCCTAGGTCCCTTCCAACTCTTGTCATTCTATGATTCTATAAGGGTCTCCTGCTTGAGCAGGGAGTTGGACTAGATGACCTCTGAGCCCCCTTCCAACTCTGTAATATGATTCTGTAAGGGTCTCCTGCTCGTGCAGGGCTTGGACTAGACTAGACTAGACTAGACTAGACTAGACTGGAATAGAATAGAATAGAATAGAATAGAATAGAATAGAATAGAATAGAATAGAATAGAATAGAATAGAATAGAATAGAATAGAATAGAATAGAATAGAATAGAATAGAATAGAATAGAATAGAATAGACTAGACTAGAATAGAATAGAATAGAATAGAATAGACTAGACTAGACTAGACTAGACTAGACTAGACTAGACTAGACTAGACTAGACTAGACTAGACTAGACTGGAATAGAATAGAATAGAATAGAATAGACTAGACTAGACTAGACTAGACTAGAGTAGACTAGACTAGACTAGACTAGACTAGACTAGACTAGAATAGAATAGAATAGAATAGAATAGAATAGAATAGAATAGAATAGACAAGAATAGACTAGACTAGACTAGACTAGACTAGACTAGACTAGACTAGACTAGACTAGAATAGAATAGAATAGAATAGAATAGAATAGAATAGAATAGAATAGAATAGAATAGAATAGAATAGAAGCTGGAAGGGACCTTGGAGGTCATCTAGTCCAGCCCCCCGCTCGAGCAGGAGACCCTATATACCATCTCAGAAAGGTGACTGCCCAGTCTCGTCTCAAAAATCATCCAGCGATGGAGCGCCCACGATTTCTGGTGGTAGGCTGTTCCCCTGGTTAATTGTCCTCCTTAATTCCAGGTGGCTCCTCTCCTTGATCAGTTTCCACCGGTCGTTTCTCGTCCTGCCTTCTGGTGCTTTGGAGAATAGTTCGACCCCCCCCACCTCGTCTTTGCGGCAGCCCCCCCCCAAATCCTGGAACGCTGCTATCATGTCTCCCCTATTTCTTCTTTTCTTTAGACCGGCCAAACCCAATTTCGACAACCGTTCTTTCTCCAAACTCTCAACATCTTTTTTTGTGATCCGATGACCAGAATTGCCCGCCGTACTCCAGCTGCGGCCTCGCTAGGGCTTGGCAAAGCGGCGCTAGTCCCTCGCGTGACCTTGATTCTGGGCCTCTGTTGAACACGACCCAGGGTTTTGTTAGCTTTTTCGGCTGCTGCACAAGCTGAATGCTAGCTGGGTGTTCCAGGTCTCCCCTTTGCTTAGGGACCCGGCGATTTTTCAGCCGTTCTCGATTCAGACCTACCTAAAACGAGTCAACGATCGGCCATTTTCTTCCCGCTATTTAAGAATTCCCAGGAGAGATCAGGATCTTCCCAGTCTCGAAAACAGGGGGAATGAATAAATAAATAAATAAGTGTCTCCTTCAGTCCAAGCTGGGAATAAACAACATGGCAACCTTATTTCTAAAGCAGTCACCTTGTTGTTTATTCCCGGCTTGGAGTCCCATCTGGGTCGCCAAATTGTTGAAGGAAAAAGCCTTCATTGTGGTTCAAGTCTAAGCCGGGAATGAACAACATGGCGACTGCTTTAGAAAAAAGGTTGCAGTTTATTCCTGACAGTGAGGACAATTAACCAGTGGAACAGCCTGCCACCAGAAATCGTGGGCGCTCCATCGCTGGATGATTTTTAAGAAGAGACTGGGCAGTCACCTGTCTGAGATTGTGTAGGGTCTCCTGCTCGAGTGGGGGGCTGGACTAGATGACCTCCAAAGTCCATTCCAACTCTGTTATTTTATGATTCCATAAGGGTCTCCTGCTTGAACAGGGGGTTGGACTAGATGACCTCTGAGCCCCCTTCCAACTCTCTAATATGATTCTGTAAGGGTCTTCTGCTCAAACAGGGGTTGGACTAGACTAGACTAGACTAGACTAGACTAGACTAGACTAGACTAGACTAGAATAGAATAGAATAGAATAGAATAGAATAGAATAGAATAGGAGCTGGAAGGGACCTTGGAGGTCTTCTAGTCCAGCCCCCTGCTCGAGCAGGAGAACCTATAACATCTCAGACAGGTGACTGCCCAGTCTCTTCTTAAAAATCATCCAGCAATGGAGTCCCATCTGGGTCGCCAAATTGTTGAAGACAAAAGTCTTCATCATGGTTCAAGTCCAAGCCGGGAATAAACTGCATTCTTTTTTCTAAAGCAGTCGCCATGTTGTTCATTCCCGGCGTGGACTGAACCACGATGAAGACTTTTCCTTCAACACTGGGGAACGAAGGCAAAGCTCCTTTTTCAAACAGCCGGAAATCGGGAGAAAAGCAAAGTTGCCGCCAAGCGAAACGGTGAAGGCATTCCCGAAAAAGGGAGAAACTTTTTCCCCACTTTTCAACCAACAGTCGTTTTTTTTGGCAAAGAGGAGACTCGCTCTGACACGTTTTCAAGCATTTATTTCCATTTTTTTTAAAGAAAGAAACAAAAACAAAACTGCCTTAACAAATATGTATCCTATTGCATTCAAACCCCTTTTCCCCTAAATTCTCTCTTCTGTGTGCTGCAGCATTTCCCTTTCTGCCTGGGTTCGGAGTTTGAATTCTCCTTCAAATTCATTTGATTCTTTTCCCTCACGTCTCTCATCTGCGTGCTGCAGCATTTCCCTTTCTGCCTGAGTTCGGAGTTCGAATTCTCCTCCAAATTCATTTGATTCCCTTCCCTAACTTCTGCATGCTGCAGCATTTCCCTTTCCGCCTAGGTTCGGAGTTCGAATTCTCCTTCAAATTCATTCGATTCCTTTCCCCAACTTTTCTCTTCTGCATCCTGCAGTATTTCCCTTTCTGCCTGGGTTCAGAGTTCGAAATCTCCTTCAGATTCACTTGATCCCCTTCCCTAAGTTTCTGTGTGCTGCAGTATTTCCCATTCCAACCGGGTTCGGAGTTTGAATTCCCTTTCAAATTCATGGGAAACCCTTTCCCTAACGTCTCTCATCTGCGTGCTGCAGCATTTTCCTTTCTGCCTGGGTTCGGAGTTCAAATCCTCCTTCAGATTCATTTGATCCCTTTCCCTAACTTCTTTCTTCTGCCTGCCGCAGCGTTTCCCTTTCTCCCTGGGTCTGGAGTTCGAATGCTACTTCAAATGCGAATACCTGCCACCGTTTAGGAAAACCCGAATCGGGTCCAAGCTGTACGAAAAAAAGCCAAACCGGAAAATCATCCAATCATTTTCTGCAGAAATGATTTTTTTCTCTCCCCCCGCCCCTTGGATCGGAGATCTGGCAGCTGGGCCTTTCCGATTCCTTTTCTTAAAACTTGATCCCAATTTCAACCGTCACTTTGATCTTCACTCGTAGCCTGCGGCGTCTCCGCCGCCTCCCTCTCCGCCGACGATCGGATGGATCCTAGAAAGGAAGGAAAGGATCGGGTCTGGCCAGGCCTGGTTCCCCAACAGGGAGCCCGCGGGCACATCCAGAAACACCCCCACACACACGCACAGACACCCTTCCTCTTTCTGCTTCCGGGCTGCTCCGTGCTCAGATTCGCACATTTGCAAAGGGTGCAGTTGTGGCAATCCCGGAGAACAACGGGATCCCCCTTTTTACACCCTCTGCAGATGAAGGAGGAAGAATCTACTCACTTCAGGTTTTTTTTGCAGGGTCCGAGGAGATTATTATTATTTTTTTAGGACTTCAAAAACAAAAGAAACATTCCTTTCAGGCCTGACTTGAGAAATTCTATTTTATTCCATCCTATCCTAGCCTAGCCTATTCTAATTCTGTTCTATTCTATTCTAATTTTGTTCTGTTCCATTCTATATTCCATTCCATTCCATATATTCGATTCCATTCCATTCCATATTTTCTATTCTATTCTATTCTATTCTATTCTATTCTATTCTATTCTATTCTATTCTATTCTATTCTATTCTATTCTATTCTATTCTATTCTATTCTAATTCTGTTCTATTCCATTCGATTCCATATATTCTATTCTATTCTATTCTATTCTATTCTATTCTATTCTATTCTATTCTATTCTATTCTATTCTATTCTATTCTATTCTATTCTATTCCATTCCATATATTCTATTCTATTCCACTCCATATTTCCTATTCTGTTCTGTTCTGTTCTGTTCTGTTCTGTTCTGTTCTGTTCTGTTCTGTTCTATTCTATTCCACTCCATATATTCTATTCTATTCTATTCTATTCTATTCTATTCTATTCTATTCTATTCTATTCTATTCTATTCTATTCTATTCTATTCTATTCTATTCTATTCTATTCCATTCCATATATTCTATTCTATTCCACTCCATATTTTCTATTCTATTCTATTCTATTCTATTCTATTCTATTCTATTCTATTCTATTCTATTCTATTCTATTCTATTCTATTCTATTCTATTCTATTCTATTCTATATTTTCTATGCTATTCTATTCTATTCTGTTCTGTTCTATTCTATTCTATTGCATATTTTCTATAAATTTAATAAAAATCAATTTTTTTATTTTTTCATATAAAGTTAATCAAATCTATTCTATTCTATTCTATTGCATATTTTCTATTCTGTTCTGTTCTGTTCTGTTCTGTTCTGTTCTATTCTATTGCATATTTTCTATTCTATTCCATTCTATTCTATTGCATATTTTCTATAAATTTAATAAAAATTTTTTTTTTATTTTTTCATATAAATTTAATCAAATCAAATCAAATCAAATCTATTCTATTCTATTCTATTCTATTCTATTCTATTCTATTCTATTCTATTCTATTCTATTCTATTCTATTCTATTCTATTCTATTCTATTCTATTCTAATTCTGTTCTATTCCATTCGATTCCATATATTCTATTCTATTCTATTCTATTCTATTCTATTCTATTCTATTCTATTCTATTCTATTCTATTCTATTCTATTCTATTCTATTCTATTCTATTCTATTCTATTCTATTCTATTCTATTCTATTCTATTCTAATTCTGTTCTATTCCATTCGATTCCATATATTCTATTCTATTCTATTCTATTCTATTCTATTCTATTCTATTGCATATTTTCTATTCTATTCTATTCTATATTCTATATTCCATTATATTATATTATATTCCGTTATGTTATGTTATGTTATGTTATGTTATGTTATGCTATGCTATGCTATGCTATGCTATGCTATGCTATGCTATGCTATGCTATGCTATGCTATGCTATGCTATGCTATGTTATGTTATGTTATGTTATGTTATGTTATGTTATGTTATGTTATGTTATGTTATGTTATGTTATGTTATGTTATGTTCGGAGTTCAAAAGCAAAAGACATTCGTTACGGACTTGACTTGAGAAACACAGATTACAAATGGCATTGCTGAGATGGGTAGGGAAGTAGCCAGGAGAGTCTGCCGGCTGAACAGAATGACAGAACAGCAGAGTTGGAAGGGACCTTGGAGGTCATCTAGTCCAGCCCCCCCACTCAAGTGGGAGGCCTTACAGAAGCACAGAGTTGGAAGGCAACTTGGAGGTCATCTAATCCTCCCCCTTGCTCAAGCAGAACTATGGAATAACAGAGTTGGAAGGCGCCTCAGAGGGGGTTGGACTAGATGACCAAATGGTGGCCTTGCACAATTCATGTCCTTTGCACAACCGTCTGGTGCCACATCCATCAAATCTTTCACTATCCATGGTGGAAGAACCTTGGTTTAAACTCTGTTATTCTGTGATTGGCATCGTCGAGATGGGTGGGGAGCTGGCAGAAGGAGACTCTGACCACTTAACAGAATGACAAAATAACAGGGTTGGAAGGGACCTTGGAGGTCATCTAGTCCAGCCCCCTGCTCAAGCAAGAAAGCCTTACAGAATAACAAGAGTTGGAAGGGACCTGGGAGGTCATCCAGTCCAGCCCCCTGCCCAAGCAAGAAAGCCTCACAGAATAACAGGGTTGGAAGGGACCTTGGAGGTCATCCGGTCCAGCCCCCTTCTCAAGCAAGAAACCCTTACAGAATAACAAGAGTTGGAAGGGACCTTGGAGGTCATCTAGTCCAACCCCCTGCTCAAGCAAGAGACTTTTACATAATAACAGAGCTGGAAGGGACCTTGGAGGTCATCTAGTCCAACCCCCTGCTCAAGCAGGCACCCTTACAGAATAATAAGAGTTGGAAGGGACCTGGGAGGTCATCTACTCCAACCCCCTACTCAAGCAAGAGACTTTTACATAATAACAGAGCTGGATGGGACCGTGGAGGTCATCTAGTCCAACCCCCTGCTCAAGCAGGAGACTCTTACAGAATACCAAGAGTTGGAAGGGATCCTGGAGATCATCCAGTCCATCCCCCTGCTCGAGCAAGAAACCCTTAGATGTTTCCCTCTAACATGTTTCCAGCCTGTCTCAAGAGTGGAAAGGTTCCTGGTTCAGGAGGAACCAACGTTTGGGAGATATACCCTCTCAATGGGTATCTCCTCTTGAAAAACACAGGGCAAATGTAGGACCTGGGCTGAGATGGGGGTCTCCTCCACCTGACAAATGGTTCAAACCCCCACCCCCCACCCCCATCACGCCACCTTCTTACCTCCTCGTTCTCCTCCTTCTCTTCCACCTCCTCTTCCTGGTTCAAGAGGGACCAACGCTCGGGAGATACCAATTTTAATCGGGAGTCTCATCTCCGAAAACGTGCGACGAATGGACAACCTCAAGGGAGACGGGGGCTCTCCTCCACCTGGCCAATGGTTCAGCCCTCCTTCTAGGCTTGGAGGTCAACCACCCGAATTCTCAGACGCCCTACCGCCTCCTTACCTCCTCCTCGTCGTTCTCCTTCTCCTCTTCGTTCTCCTCCACCTCCTCCACCTCCTCCTCTATTCCCTCCACGGCGTCACAGGTGACAAAACCCACCGGTGGGTTCTCCCCAAGGAAATAGGTGGCTTTGCATTCTCTGACCACCTACGGTGGAGAAGAAACAGGCTGAGAATCAAGCCCTCTTCCAGATTTTGACGCCAGGGAGACCGCCATCTTGGTTTTTGGTTTTGTGTTTTTCCCCCCCCCACAGGAGAGATCTGGGATCAACCTCTGACGCTGTCCTTCCAGGGCAACCGTAGACAAGCTAAGCCGATTCAACCTCTCCGTCTACCCTTTGGGTGTTGAGGGATGAACTAAGGGTGTGAGTGTTGGATCCCTTCACCATCCCGGGAATCTTGGTCAAAGGGTTGACTTGAAGAACCAAGAGGAAGTCCGTCCCTCGAGACAAGGGTAGAAGGAAAAGAGGCAGTCCTAACTATGACCTTCCTTCAACCCCCGTGGAGATGGAGATCCACTTTCACGTCCGCCAAGGAGATCCCACAGAAGTCCCGCAGCCCTGTCTCCATCTACAACAGATCACCGACTTAGCTTGGCTTCGATCCCTCACTCCATCTTCCTTGAAGTCACCTTCATCCAAGTAAAGTTCTCCTTCTACGAGATGTGCTTAGCTTAGGAGATCCAGTTTTTTTTATCTCTGCCAAGAAGATCCTACAGATGTTCCATAGCCCCAGTGGTGGGATTCAGCCAGTTTGCAGCGGTTCGGGAGAACCGGTAGCTAAATTTACCTGAATTCAGAGAACCGGCTGGCTTCTGGAAGTCCAGTCTAGGCCTCGGAGGCCTCCCAGTTCTAGAACGGCCCACCGGAAGTGCACGGATACCACTTCCGGAAGTCTGTTCTAGGCCTCGGAGGCCTGGGGGAGGCCTCCCAGGCCTAGAGCGGCCCACCGGAAGTGCACGGATACCACTTCCGGAAGTCTGTTCTAGGCCTCAGAGACCTGGGGGAGGCCTCTGAGGCCTAGAACGGCTCACCGGAAGTGCAGGGATGTCACTTCCGGAAGTCTGTTCTAGGCCTCGGAGGCCTGGGGGAGGCCTCCCAGGCCTAGAACGGCCCACCGGAAGTGCACGGATGCCACTTCCGGAAGTCTGTTCTAGGCCTCGGAGACCTGGAGGAGGCCTCTGAGGCCTAGAACGTCTCACCGGAAGTGCACGGATACCACTTCCGGAAGTCTGTTCTAAGCCTCGGAGACCTGGGGGAGGCCTCCCAGGCCTAGAACGGCTCACCGGAAGTGCAGGGATGCCACTTCCGGAAGTCTGTTCTACGCCTCGGAGGCCTGGGGGAGGCCTCTGAGGCCTAGAACGGCTCACCGGAAGTGCAGGGATGTCACTTCCGGAAGTCTGTTCTAGGCCTCGGAGGCCTGGGGGAGGCCTCTGAGGCCTAGAACGGCCCACCGGAAGTGCACGGATGCCACTTCCGGAAGTCTGTTCTAGGCCTCGGAGACCTGGAGGAGGCCTCCCAGGCCTAGAACGGCCCACCGGAAGTGCACGGATGCCACTTCCGGAAGTCTGTTCTAGGCCTCGGAGGCCTGGAGGAGGCCTCCCAGGCCTAGAACGGCCCACTGGAAGTGCACGGCTGCCACTTCCGGAAGTCTGTTCTAGGCCTGGGAGGCCTGGAGGAGGCCTCCGAGGCCTAGAACGGCCCACCGGAAGTGCACGGATGCCACTTCCGGAAGTCCGTTCTAGGCATCGGAGGCCTAGGCCTGCATCACATAATAGAACCAGTTGTTCATGGATCTGAATCCCACCACTGCATAACCCTGTCTCCACGTACACTTTAGAAGAACGGGAAACATCTGCCAAAGGGTTCAAATGTTGGGTCCCTCCTCCATCCATGGATCTGGGACAAAAGGGTTGACTTGATGAACCAAGAGGAAGAACGTCCCCCAAGACAAAGTTAGAAGGGAAAGTGGCAGTCCTAACTATGTTTCTTCCCTCCACCCAGCGAAGACGGGTGGATCCACTTTCACCTCTGTGCAGAAGATCCTACAGAGGTCCCCTAGACCTGTCTCCATCTACACCAGATCACCGAATTCAGCTTGGCGTCCGTCACTCACCCCGTCTTCTTTGAAGTCACATTCCTCCAAGGGATGTCCTTCCTCCACTGGGCACACCGTCTCCTTGATGGTGAACTTCAACTCTTGGGTAGCTTCAGAACTGGGATCCTGAAAGACAACAGGGCCAAGTAGAGCGGTTGCTTTGAAGGCCACCTGGACCTTCATCCTGTTTTACGTTGGGGTCCTTTCTGAACCACTCCTGATGGAGCCGCCTGAATGTGGCTCCAGAGAAGAGTCCATGAAGGTTCCAGATGCTCTTCACACCAGGCCAATCATCCTGACTGACCATAGATGGAGCATTCAAGATCTCCATTCTAGGAGAAGAGGGTTGGTGGATTCCTGAAAGGAAGGACTCCACCAATCCTGTTCTTCTAAAATGGAGATCTTCCAGTAAGGGATGCCATAAGGGTTGGGTCTCCATGCCATAAGGGTTGGGTCTCCATGCCATAAGGGTTGGGTCTACTCTACATATTATAAAGGATGGGTCTACTCTATATCTCATCAGGGATGGGTCTACTCTACTCCTCATAATGGATGGGTTTACTCTACATCCGATAAGGGCTGGGTCTACTCTACGTATTATAAAGGATGGATCTACTCTACATCCAATAAGGGATGGATCTACTCTACATCCCATAAGGGATGGGTCTACTCTACATCCAATAACGGATGGATCTACTCTACATCCCATAAGGGATGGATCTACTCTACATCCCATAACGGATGGGTCTACTCTATATCCCATAATGGATGGGTCTACTCTACATCCCATAATGGATGGATCTACTCTACATCCCATAAGGGATGGATCTATTCTACATCCCATAACGGATGGGTCTACTCTACATCCCATAACCGATGGGTCTACTCTACATGCCATAATGGATGGGTCTACTCTACATCCAACAAGGGATGGGTCTACTCTACATCCAATAATGGATGGGTCTACTACTCTACATCCCATAACAGATGGGTCTACTCTACATCCCATAATGGATGGGTCTACTACTCTACATCCCATAAGGGTTACAGATGTTCTTCATACCAGGCCCATCATCTTGATTGACCATAGATGAAGGCCAATCCAGATCTCCATGCTTGGAGAGCAGGGTGGGTGGAGAAGGAGGAGGAGGAGGAGGAGCTCTCTAGAAGTCTCAGAACTGTTTCCTACAAGGGATTGGTCTACTCTACAAAGACTCAACTCCACAATGGACCTGAGGTGAAGAGTACATACCCATGCAGGTTGAGGAACAGCCTCCAGGAGCTTGTAGGACAAGTCTTCCTCAGCTTTGCTGTTGTAGTTGGCCACACCAAGCTCCAGAGCTTTCTGATAGGTCAGTGGCTTTTGAGATGGTGCACAACGTCCAGAGGCTGAAAGAGCCCCGAGCACCAGCAAGGTCTTCCAGAAGTAGCCTTCCATCTTTGGTTCTTAGGCTACGGAGGTCCACAGCTGACTTGGTTCCCGGGACCAGGAGGTCTCCTTTTTATGCCCAGATCTTCCGGTCATCTGCTTGATGGCAGGTGACCGGGGTTTTTCCCCCCCCAACCGAATTCTCCAAGGTTCTTCCTGCAAAACAAGAGCTCCTTCCTTGAGATGGTGGACCCATAAAACAGGACTTTGAGACTCATTTATGGTGTCCAATGTTCTTCTGGCACCTCTCCAGATGAAGGTTCCTCAACCTTGGCAATGGCCCAGCGTCCCTAGCTGAGGGGAATTGCATTGTATGGGTCTTCCCCTCCCACCCTTGGACGAGAAGCGAAAGTTGTTGTTGTTGTTGTTGTTGTTGTTGTTGTTGTTGTTGTTGTTGTTCTTCTTCTTCTTCTTCTTCTTCTTCTTCTTCTTCTTCTTCTTCTTCTTCTTCTTCTTCTAACATCATCAGTGCTGTAAAGGAGGAGGAGGAGGAGGAGAAGAAGAAGAAGAAGAAGAAGAAGAAGAAGAAGAAGAAGAAGAAGAAGAAGAAGAAGAGGAGGAGGAGGAGGAGGAGGAGGAGGAGAAGAAGAGGAGGAGGAGGAGGAGGAGGAGGAGGAGGAGGAGGAGGAGAAGAAGAAGAAGAAGAAGAAGAAGAAGAAGAAGAAGAAGAAGAAGAAGAAGAAGAAGAGGAGGAGGAGGAGGAGGAGGAGGAGGAGGAGGAGGAGGAGGAGAAGAAGAAGAAGAAGAAGAAGAAGAAGGAGAAGAAGAAGAAGAAGAAGAAGAAGAGGAGGAGGAGGAGGAGGAGGAGGAGGAGGAGGAGAAGAAGAAGAAGAAGAAGAAGAAGAAGAAGAAGAAGAAGAAGAAGAAGAAGAAGCAACAACAACAACAACAACAACAACAACAACAACAACAACAACAACAACAACAACAACAACAATTTCCGCTTCTCATCCAAGCGGGGAAGACCCATACAATACAATTCCCCTCAGCCAGGGACGCTGGGCCATTGCCAAGGTTGAGGAACGCTGATCTGGAGAGGTGCCAGAAGAACATTGAGCACCATCAATGAGTCTCAAAGTCCTGTTTTATGGGTCCACCTTCTCAAGGAAGGAGCACTTGTTTTGCGGGAAGAACCTCGGAGAATTCGGTGGGGTGGGGGAAAACCCCGGGATCACCTGCACCGTCACACAAATTGTTGAGCTATGATGTGGTTGTGGAGCTGGGAGTGGTCCTCTACAATAGCAAAGCTGAGGAAGGCTCCCCCTACCATCTCCTGGAGGCTGTTCCTCAACCTGCATGGGTACATACTCTTCACTTCAGGTCCCTTGTGTAGTCCCTTAGAGTAAACCCATCCCTTTCTGGAGGAACCCATCCCTTTTGGGATGTAGAGCAGACCCATCCCTTTTGGGATGTAGAGCAGACCCATCCCTTTGTAAAGTAGACCCATCCCTTATGGGATGTAAAGGAGATCCATTCTTGATGAGATGTAGGGTAGACCCATCGCTTATGGGAGATAGAGTAGACCCATCCTTTGTGGGATGTACAGTAGACCCATCCATTGTGGGGTGTAGAGTAGACCCATCCTTTATGGAAAGTAGAGTAGACTTATGGGATGTAGAGTAGACCCGTCACTTGTGGTGTGTACAGTAGACCCATCCCTTATGGGAAGTAGAGTAGACCCATGGTATGTAGAGCAGACCCATCCCTTATGGTATGTAGAGTAGGCCCATCCCTTATAGGGTGTAGAGTAGACCCAACCTTTGTGGGATGTAGAGTAGACCCATCCCTTATGGAAAGTAGAGTAGACTCATGGGATGTAGAGTAGACCCATCCGTTATGGGGTGTAGAGTAGACCCATTCCTTGTGGGGTGTACAGTAGACCCATCCCTTATGGGGTGTAGAGTAGATCCATCCATTATGGGATGTAGAGTAGACCCATCCCTTATGAGGTGTACAGTAGACCCATCCCTTATGGGAAGTAGAGTAGACCCATGGTATGTAGAATAGACCCATCCCTTATGGTATGTAGAGTAGGCCCATCCCTTATGGGGTGTAGAGTAGACCCATCCATTATGGGATGTAGAGTAGACCCATCCCTTGTAGGGTGTACAGTAGACCCATCCCTTATGTAAAGTAGAGTAGACCTATGGGATGTAAAGTAGACCCGTCCTTTGTGGGGTATAGAGTAGACCCATCCCTTATGGGAAGTAGAGTAGACCCATGGTATGTAGAGTAGACCCAACCCTTTGTAGAGTAGACCCATCCCTTATGGGAAGATCTCCATTGTAGGAGAACAAGGTTGGTGTCCTTTTTTTTCAGGAGCCCACCAACCCTGTTCTCCTAGCATGGAGATCTTGAATGGCTTTCCACTGTGGCCAATCAGGTTGATGGGCATGGAATCCAGAACATCTAAAACCTGCATGGGACCTTCTCTGGAGCCCCATTCAGGTGGCTCCATCAAGACTCATTGAGAAATGATCCCCCAGCTAAAATGGGAAGAAGGCTCAGGTGCCTTCAAACTAACTGCTCTGCTTCCCCATGTCTTCTCTTGGGATCCCAATTCTGAAGGTCCCCAAGAGTTGAAGTTCACCATCAAAGAAATGGGGTGTCCAGCAAAAAAAAAAGAACATTCTTTGGATGAATGCGACTTCTCAATTTTCCAAGCG
>NC_138205.1:130874900-130883900 GCF_964194415.1 Vipera berus | reverse complement strand
GTTTCTTGACCCGCTTCTTCACGCTTTTCTTCAGCTTCTTGAAGAACTTCTTGAAGCGCTTGACCCGTTTGGGCCGGTCCTAGAGAGGAAGGAGAGGAGCCGAGAGGCAGTCAAGATGGGTCGCCCCAACCGGGCGAGCACTGATGACGTTGCCTAGTTGGGTTGCAAGACGTCTGCTAGGAAACCACCCAGCTCTGCGGGCACCTGGGACCCCACAGTCCTTCCTTCCTTCCTTCCTTCCCTCTCCTCCTCCTCCTCCTCCTCCTCCTCCTCCTCCTCACACTGACAATGTTCCCTAGTTCGGTCGAGAGATGTCTGCAAGGAAACCACCCAGCTCTGCGGGCACCTGGGACCCCACAGTCCTTCCTTCCTTCCTTCCTTCCTTCCTTCCTTCCCTTCCTTCCTTCCTTCCTTCCTTCCTTCCTTCCTTCCCTCTCCCTCCTTCCCTTCCTTCCTTCCTTCCCTCTCCTCCTCCTCCTCCTCCTCCTCCTCCTCACACTGACAATGTTCCCTAGTTCGGTCGAGAGATGTCTGCAAGGAAACCACCCAGCTCTGAGGGCCCCCAGGCCCCCACAGTCCTTCCTTCCTTCCTTCCTTCCTTCCTTCCTTCCTTCCTTCCTTCCTTCCTTCCTTCCCTTCCTTCCTTCCTTCCTTCCTCCTCCTCCTCCTCCTCACACTGACAATGTTCCCTAGTTTGGTCGAGAGATGTCTGCAAGGAAACCACCCAGCTCAGAGAGCACCAGGGACCCCACAGTCCGTCCTTCCTTCCTTCCTTCCTTCCTTCCTTCCTTCCTTCCTTCCTTCCTTCCTTCCTTTCCTCCTCCTTCCCTTCCTTCCTTCCTTCCTTCCTTCCTTCCTTCCTCCTCCTCCTCCTCCTCACACTGACAATGTTCCCTAGTTTGGTCGAGAGATGTCTGCAAGGAAACCACCCAGCTCTGAGAGCACCAGGGACCCCACAGTCCGTCCTTCCTTCCTTCCTTCCTTCCTTCCTTCCTTCCTTCCTTCCTTCCTTCCTTCCTTCCTTCCCTCTCCTCCTTCCCTTCCTTCCTTCCTTCCTTCCTTCCTTCCCTCTCCTCCTCCTCCTCCTCCTCCTCACACTGACAATGTTCCCTAGTTCGGTCGAGAGATGTCTGCAAGGAAACCACCCAGCTCTGAGGGCCCCCAGGCCCCCACAGTCCTTCCTTCCTTCCTTCCTTCCTTCCTTCCTTCCTTCCTTCCTTCCTTCCCTCTCCTCCTCCTCCTCCTCCTCCCACTGATAATGTTCCCTAGTTTGGTCGAGAGATCTCTGCAAGGAAACCACCCAGCTCTGAGGACCCCCAGGCCCCCACAGTCCTTCCTTCCTTCCTTCCTTCCTTCCTTCCTTCCTTCCTTCCTTCCTTCCTTCCTTCCTTCCTTCTTCCTTCCCTTCCTTCCTTCCTTCCTTCCTCCCTCCTCCTCCTCCTCCTCACACTGACAATGTTCCCTAGTTTGGTCGAGAGATGTCTGCAAGGAAACCACCCAGCTCAGAGAGCACCAGGGACCCCACAGTCCGTCCTTCCTCTTCCTTCCTTCCTTCCTTCCTTCCTTCCTTCCTTCCCTTCCCTTCCTTCCTTCCTTCCTTCCTCCTCCTCCTCCTCCTCCTCACACTGACAATGTTCCCTAGTTTGGTCGAGAGATGTCTGCAAGGAAACCACCCAGCTCAGAGAGCACCAGGGACCCCACAGTCCGTCCTTCCTTCCTTCCTTCCTTCCTTCCTTCCTTCCTTCCTTCCTTCCTTCCTTCCTTCCTTCCTTCCTTTCCTCCTCCTTCCCTTCCTTTCTTCCTTCCTTCCTTCCTTCCTTCCTTCCTCCTCCTCCTCCTCACACTGACAATGTTCCCTAGTTTGGTTGAGAGATGTCTGCAAGGAAACCACCCAGCTCTGAGAGCACCAGGGACCCCACAGTCCTTCCTTCCTTCCTTCCTTCCTTCCTTCCTTCCTTCCTTCCTTCCTTCCTCCTCCTCCTCCTCCTCCTCCCTCCTTCTAGCCCTGATTGACGTTCCTTAGTTGGGTCATGAGACGTCTCCTTTGTCTCTGCAAACACCCCCCCCCTCCGCCATGCCAGCTTCTTACCTCCTCCTCCTCCTCCTCCTTCTCCACCTCCTTCTCCTCGTCGTTCTGCTCCTCTCCCTTCTTCTCCTCCTCCTCCTCCTCCTCTTCCTCCACTCCACCCACAGGTAGGCAGGTGAGGACCACCACCGGGGGGGTCTCCCCAAAGAAGTAGTAGCCTGTGCACTCCAGGATCACCTGTCGGGGCAAAAAATCAAGTTTCGGTGCCACGGAGACCGCCTTCTCCGCTGACACCACCGCCCTGACGTTGCTTCCGCCATCTCCTTCTAGAACCTTCCGGGTCGGTGGCTCAGGATGTGCGGGGGTGGGGGGGTGGGAGAAGAAGGTTTTGTGGGGAGGGCACAAAACACCCCGTCGCTCAAGCCAGCGACGGTGGCGCCAGCGAGGTCCCGAGTTCGAGTCCTCGGGCGGCCCGCTTGCGAGTAGGCCACGGATCGGCAGGGAGCCCTGGCCCACCGATTGGGGAGGAAGAAGTTTAGGCCAGCTAAGACGGTTCAGCCTCAGCCTCTCCCTCCTCGCTTTACGACCACCGAACCCTTCTGTCGCTAAGTGAGTTTCGGGGAGGGGCATTTTGCAACCTTCTTAAGCAGCGGTCTTCAAACTGGGCCCTTTTAGGACTGGTGGACTTCAACTCCCAGAATTCCTCAGTCGGCCATTTTGATGAAACTGAGGGCTCGGATCCAGAGCCTCTGGGGTCTTCCAACTTGGCCCTTTTATGACGGGTGGACTTCAACTCCCAGAATTCCTCAGTCGGCCATTTTGATGAAACTGCAGGCTTGGATCCAGACCCTCTGGGCTCTTCCAACTTGGCCCTTTTATGACGGGTGGACTTCAACTCCCAGAATTCCTCAGTCGGCCATTTTGATGAAACTGCAGGCTTGGATCCAGACCAGGAGGTCTTCCCTCTTGGGCCTTTTATGACGGGTGGACTTCAACTCCCAGAATTCCTCAGTCGGCCATTTTGATGAAACTGCAGGCTTTGATCCAGACCAGGAGGTCTTCCCTCTTGGGCCTTTTAGTACAGGTGGACTTCAACTCCCAGAATTCCTCAGTCGGCCATTTTGATGAAACTGCAGGCTTGGATCCAGACCAGGAGGTCTTCCCTCTTGGGCCTTTTATGACGGGTGGACTTCAACTCCCAGAATTCCTCAGTCGGCCATTTTGATGAAACTGCAGGCTTGGATCCAGACCAGGGGTCTTCCAACTTGGCCCTTTTATGACTGGTGGACTTCTACTCCCAGAATTCCTCAGCCAGGTGCCCTGGCTGAGGAACTCTGGGAGTTGAAGTCCACCAGTCATAAAAGGGCCTAGTTTGAAGACCCCTGTTCTTAAGGCAGCCCTTGCCGTCATTAAGTTGGTTACACACGGTCGCTAAGGGAGCCCAGCTTCCTGTTTCACCAAAAAGATCGCAAAAGGGGCAATCAGGCGACGCCGGGACACTGTGGCCGTTGTAAATCTGAGTCAGTTGCCAAGCATCGGAATTTCGATCCCATAAGGACGGCTGTGTGTGTTTGTGTGTCCTCGATTTAGTGACTGCAATGGAGGCCCAAATTGCTAAGCGGGACCTTTGTTGAGTGGATTGTGCCCCATTTTGTGACTTTGTCGTTAAGGGAATCACTGCATTTGTTAAGTTAGTCCCACGGTTGTTAAGTGAATCTGGCTGTAAAATGGACATAAGTCATTTTTCTCAGGACTTTGTAACTTTGGTCACTAAACAGACCATCATAAGTTGAGGACTCCCTGTAAAATGGACATGTCACTTTTTTCAGGGCTGTCGTAACTTTGGTCAGTAAACGGACCATCGTAATTCAAGGACTCCCTGTAAAATGGACGTGTCATTTTTTTCAGGGCTGCCATGACTTTGGTCACTAAACGGACCGTTGTAAGTCGAGGACCCTGTAAAATGGCCATAAGTCATTGTTTTGAGGACCACTGTAACTTTGATCACTAAACGGACTGTCATAATTCGAGGACTCCCTGTAAAATGGGCATAAGCCATTTTTTTTTTCAGGGCTGTTGTAAGTTTGGTCACTAAACGGACTGTCGTAAGTCGAGGACTCCCTGTAAAATGGACATAAAGTCCCTTCTTTCCAGAGCTGTTGTAACTCTGGTCACTAAAGAAACCGTCGTAAGTCGAGGACTTGCTGTAAAATGGACAATAAGACATTTCCCCCCCCCGAGGGACTTTGGTCACTAAATAGAACCGTCGTAAGTTGAAGACTAGCTGTACTTCAGGGGAACTGCTTCCAAGGCCGTGGAGGGGCGAATCTGTTGGCTCCTGACCGCTTCCAGACACCGAGAAAGGCCTGCAGGTGTTCTTCTACTACATACCGTAGTTTCTTCTTTGTTTGCACACCTGCAGGCAGAAACTATCTACAACTAGGTGAATGGTTCCACGAGGGAGGAGCTGCGTTCAGCATGTAAACTTCTCCGTCCTTCCGGTCTCTGAAAGGCGTTTCTTCCCTCCCAGGAACGTGGAAGGGTGTTTTTTTTTTAAATCAAGCGGGTGGACAACGATTTGTCTGAAAGGGTAGTCGAGGGCCTCCTGCTTGAGCAGGGGGTGGGACTAGACGACCTCTGGGGTTCCCTTCCAAGTCGGTTATTCTGCTCTTCGGTTATTCTGTTATTCAGAGGAGGAGGAGGAAGAGGAGGAGGAGGGTTCTCCTGCTTGAGCAGGGGGTTGGACTAGAAGACCTCCAGGGTCCTTCCAAGTTTGTGATGCTGAGGAGGAAGAGAAGGAGAAGGAGAGTTCCTGACTAAGCAACGGGATGGACTAGATGACCTCCAGGGTCCCTTCCAACTTTGTTATTCTGTTTTTAGGAGGAAAAGGAGGGTCTCCTGCTTGAGCAAAGGGGTTGGATTAGATGACCTCCAGGGTCCCTTCCAACTTTGTTATTCTGTTTTTAGGAGGAGGAGGAGGAGGGTCTCCTGCTTGAACAGGGGGCTGGACTAGAAAACCTCCAGGGTCCCTTCCAACTTTGTTATTCTGAGGAGGAGGAGGAAGAGGAGGAGGAGGGTCTCCTGCTTGAACAGGGGGCTGGACTAGAAGACCTCCAGGGTCCCTTCCGACTTTGTTATTCTGTTATTAGGAGGAGGGGGAGGGTCTCCTGCTTGAACAGGGGGTTGGACTAGATGACCTCCAGGGTCCCTTCCAACTTTGTTATTCTGTTACTAGGAGGAGGAGGAGGGTCTCCTGCTGGAGCAAAGGGATTGGACTAGAAGACCTCCAGGGTCCCTTCCGACTTTGTTATTCTGTTATTAGGAGGAGGAGGAGGGTCTCCTGCTTGAGCAAGGGGTTGGACTAGATGACCTCCAGGGTCCCTTCCAACTCTATTAGTCTGTTATTTTAAGGCGGAAGTGGAGGAGGAGGAGGAGGAGAGGGAGGGAGGAAGAGGGGGAGGGGGAGGAGGAGGAAGAGGAAGAGAAGGAGAAGGAGAAGGAGAGTTCCTGATTGAGCAGGGGGCTGGACTAGAAGACCTCCAGGGTCCCTTCCATGTTTATTATTCTGTTATTAGGGGGAGGGGGAGGGGGAGGAGGAGGAGGAGGAGGTTGAAGTTTCCTGCTCGACCAGGGGTTAGACTAGAGAAGATCTCCACGGTCCCTTGCAACTTTGTTCTCCTGTTGTAAGTCCCACCTCTACCCCTGGACCAGGTCTAAGAGTTGACTTGGAGAAACGCCACGAAGGCACGTTCCCTCAAGACGAAGGCAGAAAGGGAAGCGAATTCCAGTCCCACCTCTCCGAGGGAGATCCTGCCAAAGTCCCCATGGATCTCCCTCCATCTCCCAACCGTCCCAAAGCCAGCTTGACGGGCGTCACTCACCCCGTCTTCTTGGAAGTCGCATTCCTCCAGGGAACGTTCCTCTTCCACCTGGCACACCGTCTCCTTGAGGGTGAAGTTCAGCTGTTGGCTGCTCTCCGAATTGGGATCCTGAAACCAGACGGCGGTGGAGGAGATGGTTAGTCTGGACACCACCCTTGGACCTCCTCCCGCCTTCCCTTGGAATTGTGTTGAAGGACACTTGATGAAGCCTCCTGAACTAGAAGACCTCCCAGGTCTCTTCCAACTCTGTCATTCTATGATTCTGTAAGGGTCTCCTGCTTCAGCAGGGGGTTGGACTAGATGACGTCCCAGGTCCCTTCCAACTCTGTCATTCTATGATTCTGTAAGGGTCTCCTGCTTCAGCAGGGGGTTGGACTAGATGACCTCCCAGGTCCCTTCCAACTCTTGTCATTCTATGATTCTATAAGGGCCTCCTGCTTGAGCAGGGGGTTGGACTAGATGACCTCCCAGGTCCCTTCCAGTTCTGTCATTCTATGATACTATCTCCTGCTTGAGGACTAGATGACCTCCCAGGTACCTTCCAACTCTTCTTCTTCTATGATTCTATAAGGGTCTCCTGCTTGAGCAGGGGGTTGGACTAGATGACCTCCCAGGTCCCTTCCAGTTCTGTCATTCTATGATACTATCTCCTGCTTGAGGACTAGATGACCTCCCAGGTCCCTTCCAACTCTTGTCCTTCTATGATTCTATAAGGGTCTCCTGCTTGAGCAGGGGGTTGGACTAGATGACCTCCCAGGTCCCTTCCAACTCTTGTCCTTCTATGATTCTATAAGGGTCTCCTGCTTGAGCAGGGGGTTGGACTAGACGGCCTCCAAGCTCCCTTCCAATTCTGTTATTCCAAGATTATATAAAGGTCTCCTGCTTGAGCAGGGGGTTGGACTAGATGACCTCCCAGGTCCCTTCCAACTCTTGTCATTCTGTCATTCTGTAAGGGTCTCCTGCTTGAGCAATGGGTTGGACTAGATGACCTCCCAGGTCCCTTCTAGTTCTGTCATTCTATGATACTATCTCCTGCTTGAGGACTAGATGACCTCCCAGGTCCCTTCCAACTCTTCTCCTTCTATGATTCTCTAAGGGTCTCCTGCTTGAGCAGGGGGTTGGACTAGATGACCTCCCAGGTCCCTTCGAACTTGTCATTCTAAGGGTTTCCTGCTTGAGCAGGGGGTTGGACTAGATGACCTCCCAGGTCCCTTCTAACTCTTGTCCTTCTATGATTCTATAAGGGTCTCCTGCTTGAGCAGGGGGTTGGACTGGATGACCTCCCAGGTCCCTTCCAACTCTATCATTCTATCATACTATCTCCTGCTTGAGGACTAGATGACCTCCCAGGTCCCTTCCAACTCTTCTCCTTCTATGATTGTCTAAGGGTCTCCTGCTTGAGCGGGGGTTGGACTGGATGACCTCCCAGGTCCCTTACAACTTGTCATTCTAAGGGTTTCCTGCTTGAGCAGGGGGTTGGACCGGATGACCTCCCAGGTCCCTTCCAACTCTTGTCCTTCTATGATTCTCTAAGGGTCTCCTACTTGAGCAGGGGGTTGGACTAGATGACCTCCCAGGTCCCTTCCAACTTGTCATTCTAAGGGTTTCCTGCTTGAGCATTGGGTTGGACTAGATGACCTCCCAGGTACCTTACAACTCTCCTCCTTCTCTGATTCGATCAGGGTCTCTTGCTTGAGCAGGGGGTTGGACTGGATGACCTCCATGATTCGATCTCCTGCTGGAAGGACTAGAGGACCTCCGAAGTCCTGCCCAACTCTTGTTTTTTTTTTCTCGGTTTCTCGGCTCCGAATCCGCCCCGGGACCCAGACCTCCTCCTCCGGTTTTCTGGAGATCATCTAGTCCAACCCCCTGCTCAAGCAGGAAACCGTTAGAGAATCATAGAATGACAGAGTTGAAAGGGGCCTTGGAGGTCATCCAGTCCAACCCCCTGCTCAAGCAGGAGACCCTTACAGAATCATAGAAGGACAAGAGTCGGAAGGGACCTGGGAGGTCATCCAGTCCAACCCCCTGCTCAAGCAGGAGACCCTTAGAGAATCATAGAAGGACAAGAGTCGGAAGGGACCTGAGAGGTCATCCAGTCCAACCCCCTGCTCAAGCAGGAGACGCTGATAGAATCAGAGAAGGACAAGAGTCGGAAGGGGCCTGGGAGGTTGTAGGTGGCCCCAGAGCAGACCTCCGTCCGCCTTCGGGATTGCGGGCCCCATCGTCCCCATGGACCTTCCGTGAAGGTCCTTTGAGACCTCCAGGGCTGGAGACCACCATGGGTGGACCTCTCTCTCTCTCTCTCTTTTCCCAGTTCTTTCTCCCGGCTGCTTCCCACAAATGGCAACGGGGGTCTTTGAGGTCCTCCAAACGGGACCGGAGGAAGGCCAACGTGGACCACCGGCCAAGAGTTACCTACCCACTCGGGTTGAGGGACGGCCTCCCGGAGACGGTAGAGGAAGTCTTCTCCGGCTTTGCCGTTGTAGATGCTCACGGCCAGCTCCACCGCTTCTCCGTAACTCAAGGGCCGGTGGGCCAGGCAGGTGGTCCCGCCGACGGTCAACGCCCAGAAGATCTTCCAGAGGAACCCTTCCATCCTCGCGGCTTCTTCCCTGGAAGGCTCCTACTACTCACTGCTACTCCGAGACCGGGGAGATCTCCTTTTTATAACCTTGGAGAGGCAGGTTCTTCTCCTTCTCTTGGCGGGTGAGCCAGGGATTTTCCCCACCAGTCGGAATTATTTCGAGGTCCTTCCTCAAAAAAGGAGACACTCCTTGTTTTGTTCTTTCTTCCGGAATTGAGAAAGGCCCCCCACCCACCCCCCCAAAATGAAAGCCAGTTTGGAAATCACAGCTTCTCCACCGGCTTCTGGGCCGGTTGCCAAACCGAGGTTGCTCAACCTGGACAATTCCCCCACCATCCTGAGCTGGGGAAGCTTGGAGAAAGGGCAGTGGGGGGTGGGGTGGATTGAAACCCAGACATCTGAAGGTGCTCTTCAGGTGAAGGAGGAGGAGGAGGAGGAGGAGGAGGAGGAGGAGGAGGAAGGTCTCTTCCTTCAGCAGGCAGATTGACGAGAAGACCTCCACGGTC
>NC_138205.1:130854900-130869900 GCF_964194415.1 Vipera berus | reverse complement strand
TGACGGTTGTTTCCTTTGTTCCAGTTTTAAATTGGACACTTGCCGGGAGTTGCGTAAGGCGTGCATTAAAGGATTAAAGCGAACAAACCAGAATGAGGATCTGGGTAAATGCTAAAGGTTCAACCAGGGCTTGCGGGGACATAATCGGAAAACAGGTCAATCAATCAATCAAGCGATCGATCGATCGATCCGGTTAGGAAAGCCACAGGTGAGAAGGGATGGATGGGACCTGACTGTTCCCAGGTCTCCTGTTTGCGTTCGAACAACGGGAATTTCTCGGCCCTTTTGGATTCAGAGATGGGAAAAAAAAATTAACTTTTAACAGTCGTCTTCCTCTTCTTGCATCTCCAACTCTGTCGTTCTGTGCTTCTGGAAGGCCTGAGCAGGGGGTTGGACTAGATGACCACTGAGGTCCCTATCCGACTCTGTCATTCGATGATTCTGTAAGGGTCTGCTGCCTGAGCAGGGGGTTGGGCTAGATGACCTCCAGGATCCCTTCCAACTCTGTTATTCTATAAGGGTTTCCCGCTTGAGCATGGGGTGGACTACATGACCTCTAAGGTCCCTTCCAGCTCTGCAATTCTATGATTTTATAAGGGTTTCCCGCTTGAGCAGGGGGTTGGACTAGATGACCTTCAAAGTCCCTTCCAACTGTGTCATTTTATGATTCTCTAAGGGTTTCTTGGCCTGAGCAGGGGGTTGGACTAGAGGACCTCACGGATCCCTTCCAACATCATCATCATCATCATCATCGACCTTCGCTCCTTCCGACGTGACCTAAAAACATATCTATTTGAACAAGCCGGCCTGGTCTGATGGGTTTGGGGTATTTTAATATTATTGTATTAACTTATTGAATTGGGCTGCAGTATTTAATATTTTTTAGCTTTTGTATATTGTATTTTTATTGTATTGCCCTGTACACTGCCCTGAGTCCTTCGGGAGAAGGGCGGTATAGAAATTAAATAAAATAAAATAAATAAGTAAATAAATAAATCATCATCATCATCATCATTGATCATCGCATGCTCAGCCAGATGTTCAGACTGGATTTGGCATTTTTGTCGACTTATCGAGTCCTTATATTATTATTATCCCTTCCAACGCTGTCATTCTATGACTCTGTAAGGCTCTCCTGCTTGAACAGGGGGGGGTCAGACTAGATGACCTCTGAGATGCCTTCCCACTCTGTCACTCTCTGATTCTGTCAAGGTCTCCGGCTTGAGCAGGGGTCAGACTGGATGACCTCCGAGGTCCCTTCCCACATTATTATTATTATTATTATTATTATTATTATTATTATTATTATTATTATTACTACTACTACTACTACTACTATTAGTGCTACTACTATTACTATTATAAAGGAAAAAAGGAAAGATCAGAAAAGTCATCTTCCCATCTAGATAAAATACAGCGAAGGAAATCAAGTTGACGGTAAAGGAAGGAAACAAAATATTCGTTGGGGAAAAAAACTGGAAACCCCCAAGTTGGCCCAGAGAAATAATCAAGGAGACGCCACGCATGATGTAAAAGCCTATTTCCCTCTTGACAAGAGTTTGTTTTGCGAAAGAAACACACAGACACACACACACACGCACACACAAGCAAAAACACAAAGAGACAGCTTTCCGCGGTCTCGTTTCTGCCTTGATTTCCTTATTTATGTATTTATTTTATTTATTTATTTCTTTTTTAAAAAAAGCTCCCTCAAAAATTATTCCTTGCCATTTCTCCCCTTGACTTCACTCCTTCCTGCCTGAGCAGGGGGTTGGACTAGATGACCTCCCAGGTTCCTTCCAACTCTGTTATTCCATGATTCTCTAAGGGTTTCCTGTCTTAGCCGGGGGTTGGACTAGATGACCTCCGAGGTCCCTTCCAACTCTTTTACTCTATGATTCTCTAAGGTTTTCCTGCCTGAGCAGGGGGTTGGATTGGATGACCTCCGAAGTCCCTTCCAACTCTTTTACTCTATGATTCTCTAAGGTTTTCCTGCCTGAGCAGGGGGTTGGGCTAGATGACCTCCGAGATCCCTTCCAACTCTGTCATTCCATGATTCTCTAAGGGTTTCCTGCCTGAGCCGGGGGTTGGACTAGATGACCTCCAAGGTCCCTTCCAACTCTTTTACTCTATGATTCTCTAAGGTTTTCCTGCCTGAGCAGGGGGTTGGGCTAGATGACCTCCGAGGTCCCTTCCAACTCTTTTACTCTATGATTCTCTAAGGTTTTCCTGCCTGAGCAGGGGGTTGGGCTAGATGACCTCCGAGATCCCTTCCAACTCTTTTACTCTATGATTCTCTAAGGTTTTCCTGCCTGAGCAGGGGGTTGGGCTAGATGACCTCCGAGGTCCCTTCCAACTCTTTTACTCTATGATTCTCTAAGGTTTTCCTGCCTGAGCAGGGGGTTGGGCTAGATGACCTCCGAGATCCCTTCCAACTCTTTTACTCTATGATTCTCTAAGGTTTTCCTGCCTGAGCAGGGGGTTGGGCTAGATGACCTCCGAGATCCCTTCCAACTCTTTTACTCTATGATTCTCTAAGGTTTTCCTGCCTGAGCAGGGGGTTGGGCTAGATGACCTCCGAGATCCCTTCAAACTCCAATAATAATAATTGTTGTTGTTGTTACTATTACTATTATCTCCTTTCCCCTTTTCCTTTCCCAGCTCCATTCGGATTTTAATTCTAATTTCAATTCCAATTTAAAATTTACACCCTCATTCCCAAAGCTTGACGTTCTTTCCGCCGTTCTCCAATGGAGGGATTTTTTTTTTATTTATTTTATTTATTTATTTCTTTTTTAAAAAAAGCTCCCTCAAAAATTATTCCTTGCCATTTCTCCCCTTGACTTCACTCCTTCCTGCCTGAGCAGGGGGTTGGACTAGATGACCTCCCAGGTTCCTTCCAACTCTGTTATTCCATGATTCTCTAAGGGTTTCCTGTCTTAGCCGGGGGTTGGACTAGATGACCTCCGAGGTCCCTTCCAACTCTTTTACTCTATGATTCTCTAAGGTTTTCCTGCCTGAGCAGGGGGTTGGATTGGATGACCTCCGAAGTCCCTTCCAACTCTTTTACTCTATGATTCTCTAAGGTTTTCCTGCCTGAGCAGGGGGTTGGGCTAGATGACCTCCGAGATCCCTTCCAACTCTGTCATTCCATGATTCTCTAAGGGTTTCCTGCCTGAGCCGGGGGTTGGACTAGATGACCTCCAAGGTCCCTTCCAACTCTTTTACTCTATGATTCTCTAAGGTTTTCCTGCCTGAGCAGGGGGTTGGGCTAGATGACCTCCGAGGTCCCTTCCAACTCTTTTACTCTATGATTCTCTAAGGTTTTCCTGCCTGAGCAGGGGGTTGGGCTAGATGACCTCCGAGATCCCTTCCAACTCTTTTACTCTATGATTCTCTAAGGTTTTCCTGCCTGAGCAGGGGGTTGGGCTAGATGACCTCCGAGGTCCCTTCCAACTCTTTTACTCTATGATTCTCTAAGGTTTTCCTGCCTGAGCAGGGGGTTGGGCTAGATGACCTCCGAGATCCCTTCCAACTCTTTTACTCTATGATTCTCTAAGGTTTTCCTGCCTGAGCAGGGGGTTGGGCTAGATGACCTCCGAGATCCCTTCCAACTCTTTTACTCTATGATTCTCTAAGGTTTTCCTGCCTGAGCAGGGGGTTGGGCTAGATGACCTCCGAGATCCCTTCAAACTCCAATAATAATAATTGTTGTTGTTGTTACTATTACTATTATCTCCTTTCCCCTTTTCCTTTCCCAGCTCCATTCGGATTTTAATTCTAATTTCAATTCCAATTTAAAATTTACACCCTCATTCCCAAAGCTTGACGTTCTTTCCGCCGTTCTCCAATGGAGGGATTTTTTTTTTTCCTGGGATCAGAGATCGGAGACGGGATCCTTCCGAATCTTCTCTTAGGAAGTGACGGATCCGCTCACGGTCTTCTTTTTCTGGAACAATTTTTTCAGGCCTCTCTTCAGCTCCTGGGGAAACCTTTTGGGATCGAAAGCAAGACCCCTTTCGGAATAGTCCTCACTTTACGACGGATGGTTTAGCGACGACGGCCTTGAAAAAAACGGGACTTGGGGCCGTTCTCCACCCTTACGGCTGATGCCGCATCCCCGGGATCCGGCGATCAAAATGGAGAAAGCTTGAGCGACCGACTCGTATTTACGACGGTCGCAGCGTTCCGCTTTCGCTTAACGACCGGGTTGTGAATTCGATGCGCTGAAAAATTGGGGCAGGGAAGGTCATGAAAACGGGGCAAAACTCGACAAAGGTAACCTAAAACGAAGAACAAGATGGATGGCAACTCATCGAGGAGAGAAGCAACCCGGAATGAAGGAGAAACTTCCGAAGGGTGAGGACGATTAGCCGGTGGAACTGCTTGCCACCGCACGTCGTGGGCCCTGCGTCGCTGGAGGTTTTGAGAGAAGAGACGGACAGCCGTTTGTCTGAAATGGTGTATACTGGATAGGGTCTGCTGCTTGAGCCGGGGGTTGGACTAGATGACCTCCAGGGTCCCTTCCAAGTCTGTCGTTCGATGATTCTGTCAGGGTCCCCTGCTTGAGCAGGGGGTTGGACTAGATGACCTCTAGGGTGACTTCCAAGTCTGTCATTCTAGGATTCTGTAAGGGTCTCCTGCCTGAGCAGGGGGTTGGACTAGATGACCTCTGAGGTCCCGTTCAACTCCAGGAGTCTATCATTCTCTAAGGATCTCCTCCTTGAGCAGGGAGTTGGACTAGATGACCTCTGAGGTCCCGTTCAACTCCAGGAGTCTATCATTCTCTAAGGATCTCCTCCTTGAGCAGGGGGTTGGACTAGATGACCTCTGAGGTCCCGTTCAACTCCAGGAGTCTATCATTCTCTAAGGATCTCCTGCTTGAGCAGGGTGTTGGACTAGATGACCTCTGAGGTCCCGTTCAACTCCAGGAGTCTATCATTCTCTAAGGATCTCCTCCTTGAGCAGGGGGTTGGACTAGATGACCTCTGAGGTCCCGTTCAGGAGTCTATCATTCTCTAAGGATCTCCTGCTTGAGCAGGGTGTTGGACTAGATGACCTCTGAGGTCCCGTTCAACTCCAGGAGTCTATCATTCTCTAAGGATCTCCTCCTTGAGCAGGGGGTTGGGCTAGATGACCTCGGAGGTCCCGTTCAACTCCAGGAGTCTATCATTCTCTGAGGATCTCCTCCTTGAGCAAGGGGTTGGACTAGATGACCTCTGAGGTCCCGTTCAGGAGTCTATCATTCTCTAAGGATCTCCTGCTTGAGCAGGGTGTTGGACTAGATGACCTCTGAGGTCCCGTTCAACTCCAGGAGTCTATCATTCTCTGAGGATCTCCTCCTTGAGCAAGGGGTTGGACTAGATGACCTCTGAGGTCCCGTTCAGGAGTCTATCATTCTCTAAGGATCTCCTGCTTGAGCAGGGTGTTGGACTAGATGACCTCTGAGGTCCCGTTCAACTCCAGGAGTCTATCATTCTCTAAGGATCTCCTGCTTGAGCAGGGTGTTGGACTAGATGACCTCTGAGGTCCCGTTCAACTCCAGGAGTCTATCATTCTCTAAGGATCTCCTCCTTGAGCAGGGGGTTGGGCTAGATGACCTCCGAGGTCCCTTCCAACTCTTTTACTCTATGATTCTCTAAGGTTTTCCTGCCTGAGCAGGGGGTTGGGCTAGATGACCTCCGAGGTCCCTTCCAACTCTTTTACTCTATGATTCTCTAAGGTTTTCCTGCCTGAGCAGGGGGTTGGGCTAGATGACCTCCGAGATCCCTTCCAACTCTGTCAAGTAATGGACCACCCACAACTTCTGGAGGCAAGTTCTGTTCCGCTGGTTAATTGTTCTCACTGTTAGGAAGTTTCTCCTTAATTCCAGGTCGCTTCTCTCCTTGATCCGTTTCCATCCGTTGCTTCTTCTCCTGCCTTCCTGGTGCTTTGGGAAATACGTTGACCGCCTTCCTTCCTTCCTTCCTTCCTTCCTTCCTTCCTTCCTTCCTTCCTTCCTTCCTTCCTTCCTTCCTTCCTTCCTTCCTTCCTTCCTTCCCTCCTCCCCTGTCTTATAGAATCCTAGGGCTGGAAGGCACCTTGGAGGTCATCCAGACCAGCCCCCAGGCTCAAGCAGGAGACCTTTAGAGAATCGTAGAATAACAGAGTGGGAGGGCCCTTTGGAGGTCATCTAGTCCAGCCCCCTAACCCGAAACTTCCACTTTCAGAAAGTGCAATGCAGGAAGCAAATAATAATAATAATAATAATAATAATAATAATAATAATAATAATAATAATAATAATAATAATAATAATAATAATAATAATAATAATAATAATAATAATAATAATATAATATAATAATAATAATAATAATAATAATAATAATAATAATAATAATAATAATAATATAATATAATAATAATAATAATAATAATAATAATAATAATAATAATAATAATAATAATAATAAATAACAATAACAATAACAATAATAACAATAACAATAACAATAAAATAATAATAATAAAATAATAATAATAATAAAAATAAAATAATAATAATAAAAATAAAATAATAATAATAAAATAATTAATAATAATAATTTAATAATAATAATAATAATAATAATAATAAATAATTAATAATTAATAATAATAATTTAATAATAATAATAAATAATAATAATAATAATAATAATAATAATAATAATAATAATAATAATAATAATAATAATAATAATAATAATAATAATAATAATAATAATAATAATAATAATAATAATAAAATAAACGTTTGCACAATCGTGCAAATCCGTCGGGCTTTCCTTTCCCACCCCACCCTGCGATGACCTCGGGTTGAGTAGTTACTATTTCCTCAATGAGGGCTTCTCCTTCCCCTTTCGAGGGGGCCTCCGTCTGCAAAAGGGAGAGCCTGAAGGAGGAAGAGGAGGAGAAATTCCTGGGGCTTTTTTCAGAAATTACAATTATCTGAACAGCAGGCAGGTTAGTGATTGGGGAGGAACCAAACTTTGAGAACAGAACAGAACAGAATCACAGGGTTGGAAGGGGTCCTTGGAGGTCATCTAGTCCAGCCCCCTGCTCAAGCAGGAGACCCTCACAAAATCGTGGGAGGGCAGAGGTGGAGGGGACCTTGGAGGTCATCGAGTCCAACCCCCTTTTCCAGCAGGAGACCCTCACGGAATCGTGGGAGGACAGAGGTGGAGGGGACCTTGGAGGTCATCTAGTCCAACCCCCTGCTCCAGCAGGAGACCTTTAGAGAATCCCAGAATAGCAGAGTTGGAAGGGACCTTGGAGGTCATCTAGTCCAACCCCCTTTTCCAGCAGGAGACCCTCACGGAACCGTGGGAGGACAGAGGTGGAGGGGACCTTGGAGGTCATCTAGTCCAACCCCCTGCTCCAGCAGGAGACCTTTAGAGAATCCCAGAATAGCAGAGTTGGAAGGGACCTTGGAGGTCATCTAGTCCAACCCCCTTTTCCAGCAGGAGACCCTCACGGAACCGTGGGAGGACAGAGGTGGAGGGGACCTTGGAGGTCATCTAGTCCAACCCCCTGCTCCAGCAGGAGACCTTTAGAGAATCCCAGAATAGCAGAGTTGGAAGGGACCTTGGAGGTCATCTAGTCCAGCCACCTGTTCAAGCGTGAGACCTTTAGAGAATCACAGAATCTTCTTCTTCTTCTTCTTCTTCTTCTTCTTCTTCTTCTTCTTCTTCTTCTTCTTCTTCTTCTTCTTCTTCTTCTTCTTCTTCTTCTTCTTCTTCTTCTTCTTCTTCTGCTTCTGCTTCTGCTTCTGCTTCTTCTTCTTCTTCTTCTTCTTCTTCTTCTTCTTCTTCTTCTTCTTCTTCTCCTCCTCCTCCTCCTCCTCCTCCTCCCATCACCTTTGATGATGTTCCCCAATTGGGTCATAAAATGTCTGTAGAAAAACACCATGTTCTGAGAGCACCAAGAACCCTATCGTCCTTTCCTTCCTTCCTTCCTTCCTTCCTTCCTTCCTTCCTTCCTTCCTTCCTTCCTTCCTTCCTTCCTTCCTTCCTTCCTTCCTTGGAGGTCATCCAGACCAGCCCCCAGGCTCAAGCAGACCTTCAGAGAATCGTAGAATAACAAGAGTGGGAAGGGAGCTTGGAGGTCATCTAGTCCAGCCCCCTGCTCCCTGAAGTTCCCTGAAGAGAAGAGAATAAGATTGCAGACGCCCGGATGCCCCCAATGCTGTTGGATGTTGGGAAGGCTCTGCATTTCTGGCAATTTCCACCCCGCCCCCAGACTGTGGGGCAAGGCACTGCGGTGTTGGGGAATTTTGCGATTGTGATGGATTGTGTGGCTGGGTTAATGTTGGCAGCTGTCCGCAGTCATCTTGGCCAACATTCCTGGCAGGGGCAGCCCCAGAAACGCTCAAAACACACAGATCTCCGGAGATGAAACTCTTGCACGCTGTGACCCTCGGCAAGGCGTCGTCTTGGTCAGTTTACAAGAAGGAGCAAGTCTAGAGTAGAGCACACGAGAGAAAAACATATCCCGCCCTCCCACTCCGATCGGTCTCATAAAGCCAGCCATTTTGGTGTAGGGGTAAAGTCCCAGGGCTGCCTTAGGCCTGGGTGACTTCGGGCCATTCACCAGGAGACGGGGAGTTCTAGTCCCGCCTTAGGCACGAAAGCCAGCTGTGTGACTTCAGGCCATTCACCAGGAGACGGGGAGTTCTAGTCCCGCCTTAGGCACGAAAGCCAGCTGTGTGACTTCGGGCCATTCACCAGGAGACGGGGAGTTCTAGTCCCGCCTTAGGCACGAAAGCCAGCTGTGTGACTTCGGGCCATTCACCAGGAGACGGGGAGTTCTAGTCCCGCCTTAGGCACGAAAGCCAGCTGTGTGACTTCGGGCCATTCACCAGGAGACGGGGAGTTCTAGTCCCGCCTTAGGCACGAAAGCCAGCTGTGTGACTTCGGGCCATTCACCAGGAGACGGGGAGTTCTAGTCCCGCCTTAGGCACGAAAGCCAGCTGTGTGACTTCGGGCCATTCACCAGGAGACGGGGAGTTCTAGTCCCGCCTTAGGCACGAAAGCCAGCTGTGTGACTTCGGGCCATTCACCAGGAGACGGGGAGTTCTAGTCCCGCCTTAGGCACGAAAGCCAGCTGTGTGACTTCGGGCCATTCACCAGGAGACGGGGAGTTCTAGTCCCGCCTTAGGCACGAAAGCCAGCTGTGTGACTTCGGGCCATTCACCAGGAGACGGGGAGTTCTAGTCCCGCCTTAGGCAAGAAAGCCAGCTGGGTGACTTTGGGCCAATCACCAGGAGACGGTGAGTTCTAGTCCCGCCTCAGGCAAGAAAGCCAGCTGGGTGACTTTGGGCCAATCACCAGGAGACGGGGAGTTCTAGTCCCGCCTTAGGCAAGAAAGCCAGCTGTGTGACTTTGGGCCAATCACCAGGAGACGGGGAGTTCTAGTTCCGCCTTAGGCATGAAAGCAGGCTGGGTGACTTTGGGCCAATCGCCTGGAGATGGTGAGTTCTAGTCCGCCTTAGGCACGAAACCCAGCTGTGTGACTTTGGGACAATCACCAGGAGATGGTGGGCCGTTCTAGGCCTCCAAGCGTCCCAGGCCTAGAACGGACTTCCGGAAGCGACGTCCACGCACTTCCAGTGGGCCGTTCTAGGCCTGGGAGGCCTCCTCCTGGCCTCCGAGGCCTAGAACGGACTTCCGAAAGCGACATCCACGCATTTCCGGTGGGCCATTCTAGACCTGGGAGGCCTCCTCCAGGCCTCCGAGGCCTAGAACAGACTTCCGGAAGCGACATCCACGCACTTCCGGCGGTCCGTTCTAGGCCTGGGAGGCCTCCTCCAAGCGTCCTGGGCCTAGAACAGACTTCCGGAAGCGACGTCCACGCACTTCCGGCGGTCCGTTCTAGGCCTGGGAGGCCTCCTCCAAGCGTCCTGGGCCTAGAACAGACTTCCGGAAGCGACGTCCACGCACTTCCAGTGGGCCGTTCTAGGCCTGGGTGGCCTCCTCCTGGCCTCTGAGGCCTAGAACGGACTTCCGAAAGCGACATCCACGCATTTCTGGTGGGCCATTCTAGACCTGGGAGGCCTCCTCCTGGCCTCCGAGGCCTAGAACAGACTTCCGGAAGCGACATCCACGCACTTCCGGCGGTCCGTTCTAGGCCTGGGAGGCCTCCTCCAAGCGTCCCGGGCCTAGAACGGACTTCCGGAAGCGACGTCCACGCACTTCCGGCAGGCCGTTCTAGGCCTGGGAGGCGTTCTCCTGGCCTCCGAGGCCTAGAACGGACTTCCGAATGCGACATCCACGCATTTCCGGCGGGGCCGTTCTAGTCCTATCAGTTAACCTTTAGTAATCGGGTTGAAACAGAGGCCACAGGACCCTTGCGAGGTCACTTTGGACGTGTTTATGAGTTAAGACGTAGAAACAGGCCAGGCGGACAAACCCCTTTAGATACGTTTCGGGAATGCCTATTTGAGGCAGGACATAAAGCGAGACGGGACATAAAGTGAAGGCAGGACATCAAAGCAAGGCGGAAA
The DNA here is from genome assembly GCF_964194415.1 of Vipera berus. Classification (NCBI taxonomy): domain Eukaryota; kingdom Metazoa; phylum Chordata; class Lepidosauria; order Squamata; family Viperidae; genus Vipera; species Vipera berus. The sequence continues at coordinate 130,859,375 of NC_138205.1, read as the reverse complement.
GGCGATGCGTGCATGAGTGAGAAAAGATCAAGGAAATGGAACATGCCAAACCACGAGTTTATCTGTCTCTCACACCTATCTCGTCAAGCACAGAGCTGTGATAACATCTAACCACGTACGTCTGGTTTGTAGGCTAGGGCTTTTTTTCTCATAGAACGCTCAGAACGGAGTTCCGGCACCTTTTTGGGATGGAACCTTGTAGGGTAGGCAAGGCGGGTTGTATGACACGTGTGAGTTCCGGCACCTTTTTCTTTTACAAAAAAAGCACTCTATCTATCTATCTATCTATCTATCTATCTATCTATCTATCTATCTATCTATCTATCTATCTATCTATCTATCTATCTATCTATCTATCTATCTATCTATCTATCTATCTATCTATCTATCTATCTATCCAGGGCTTTTTTTCTCATAGAACGCTCAGAACGGAGTTCCGGCACCTTTTTGGGATGGAACCTTGTAGGGTAGGCAAGGCGGGTTGTATGACACGTGTGAGTTCCGGCACCTTTTTCTTTTACAAAAAAAGCACTCTATCTATCTATCTATCTATCTATCTATCTATCTATCTATCTATCTATCTATCTATCTATCTATCTATCTATCTATCTATCTATCTATCTATCTATCCAGGGCTTTTTTTCTCATAGAACGCTCAGAACGGAGTTCCGGCACCTTTTTTGGATGGAACCTTGTAGGGTAGGCAAGGCGGGTTATATGACACGTGTGAGTTCCGGCACCTTTTTCTTTTACAAAAAAAGCACTCTATCTATCTATCTATCTATCTATCTATCTATCTATCTATCTATCTATCTATCTATCTATCTATCTATCTATCTATCTATCTATCTATCTATCTATCTATCTATCTATCTATCTATCTATCCAGGGCTTTTTTTCTCATAGAACGCTCAGAACGGAGTTCCGGCACCTTTTTTGGATGGAACCTTGTAGGGTAGGCAAGGCGGGTTGTATGACATGTGTGAGTTCCGGCACCTTTTTCTTTTACAAAAAAAGCACTCTATCTATCTATCTATCTATCTATCTATCTATCTATCTATCTATCTATCTATCTATCTATCATCTATCTATCTATCCAGGGCTTTTTTTCTCATAGAACGCTCAGAACGGAGTTCCGGCACCTTTTTGGGATGGAACCTTGTAGGGTAGGCAAGGCGGGTTGTATGACATGTGTGAGTTCCGGCACCTTTTTCTTTTACAAAAAAAGCACTCTATCTATCTATCTATCTATCTATCTATCTATCTATCTATCTATCTATCTATCTATCTATCTATCTATCTATCTATCTATCTATCTATCTATCTATCTATCTATCTATCCAGGACTTTTTTTGTCATAGAACGCTCAGAACGGAGTTCCGGCACCTTTTTCTTTTACAAAAAAAGCACTCTATCTATCTATCTATCTATCTATCTATCTATCTATCTATCTATCTATCTATCTATCTATCTATCTATCTATCTATCATCTATCTATCTATCCAGGGCTTTTTTTCTCATAGAACGCTCAGAACGGAGTTCCGGCACCTTTTTGGGATGGAACCTTGTAGGGTAGGCAAGGCGGGTTGTATGACATGTGTGAGTTCCGGCACCTTTTTCTTTTACAAAAAAAGCACTCTATCTATCTATCTATCTATCTATCTATCTATCTATCTATCTATCTATCTATCTATCTATCTATCTATCTATCTATCTATCTATCTATCTATCTATCTATCTATCTATCTATCCAGGACTTTTTTTGTCATAGAACGCTCAGAACGGAGTTCCGGCACCTTTTTCTTTTACAAAAAAAGCACTCTATCTATCTATCTATCTATCTATCTATCTATCTATCTATCTATCTATCTATCTATCTATCTATCTATCTATCTATCCAGGGCTGAGTTCCGGCGGCACCTTTTTCTTTTGACAAAAAAAGCACTGTATCTCTCTCTCTCTCTCTCTCTCTCTCTCTCTCTCTCTCTCTCTCTCTCTCTCTCTCTCTCTCTCTCTCTCTCTCTCTCTCTCTATCTATCATCTATCTATCTATCTATCTATCTATCTATCTATCTATCTATCTATCTATCTATCTATCTATCTATCTATCTATCTATCCAGGACTTTTTTTGTCATAGAACGCTCAGAACGGAGTTCCGGCACCTTTTTCTTTTACAAAAAAAGCACTCTATCTATCTATCTATCTATCTATCTATCTATCTATCTATCTATCTATCTATCTATCTATCTATCTATCTATCTATCTATCTATCCAGGACTTTTTTTGTCATAGAACGCTCAGAACGGAGTTCCGGCACCTTTTTCTTTTACAAAAAAAGCACTCTATCTATCTATCTATCTATCTATCTATCTATCTATCTATCTATCTATCTATCTATCTATCTATCTATCTATCTATCCAGGGCTGAGTTCCGGCACCTTTTTCTTTTGACAAAAAAAGCACTGTATCTCTCTCTCTCTCTCTCTCTCTCTCTCTCTCTCTCTCTCTCTCTCTCTCTCTCTCTCTCTCTCTCTCTCTCTCTCTCTCTCTCTCTCTCCTATCTATCATCTATCTATCTATCTATCTATCTATCTATCTATCTATCTATCTATCTATCTATCCAGGGCTTTTTTTCTCATAGAACGCTCAGAACGGAGTTCCGGCACCTTTTTTGGATGGAACCTTGTAGGGTAGGCAAGGCGGGTTGTATGACATCTGTGAGTTCCGGCACCTTTTTCTTTTACAAAAAAAGCACTCTATCTATCTATCTATCTATCTATCTATCTATCTATCTATCTATCTATCTATCTATCTATCTATCTATCTATCTATCTATCTATCTGTCTGTCTGTCTGTCTGTCTGTCTGTCTGTCTGTCTGTCTGTCTGTCTGTCTGTCTGTCTGTCTGTCTATCTATCTATCTATCTATCTATCTATCTATCTATCTATCTATCTATCTATCTATCTATCTATCTATCTATCTATCTATCTATCCAGGACTTTTTTTCTCATAGAACGCTCAGAACGGAGTTCCGGCACCTTTTTGGGATGGAACCTTGTAGGGTAGGCAAGGCGGGTTGTATGACATGTGTGAGTTCCGGCACCTTTTTCTTTTACAAAAAAAGCACTCTATCTATCTATCTATCTATCTATCTATCTATCTATCTATCTATCTATCTATCTATCTATCTATCTATCTATCTATCTATCTATCTATCTATCCAGGACTTTTTTTGTCATAGAACGCTCAGAACGGAGTTCCGGCACCTTTTTCTTTTACAAAAAAAGCACTCTATCTATCTATCTATCTATCTATCTATCTATCTATCTATCTATCTATCTATCTATCTATCTATCATCTATCTATCTATCCAGGGCTTTTTTTCTCATAGAACGCTCAGAACGGAGTTCCGGCACCTTTTTGGGATGGAACCTTGTAGGGTAGGCAAGGCGGGTTGTATGACATCTGTGAGTTCCGGCACCTTTTTCTTTTACAAAAAAAGCACTCTATCTATCTATCTATCTATCTATCTATCTATCTATCTATCTATCTATCTATCTATCTATCATCTATCTATCTATCCAGGGCTTTTTTTCTCATAGAACGCTCAGAACGGAGTTCCGGCACCTTTTTGGGATGGAACCTTGTAGGGTAGGCAAGGCGGGTTGTATGACATGTGTGAGTTCCGGCACCTTTTTCTTTTACAAAAAAAGCACTCTATCTATCTATCTATCTATCTATCTATCTATCTATCTATCTATCTATCTATCTATCTATCTATCTATCTATCTATCTATCTATCTATCTATCTATCTATCTATCTATCTATCCAGGACTTTTTTTGTCATAGAACGCTCAGAACGGAGTTCCGGCACCTTTTTCTTTTACAAAAAAAGCACTCTATCTATCTATCTATCTATCTATCTATCTATCTATCTATCTATCTATCTATCTATCTATCATCTATCTATCTATCCAGGGCTTTTTTTCTCATAGAACGCTCAGAACGGAGTTCCGGCACCTTTTTGGGATGGAACCTTGTAGGGTAGGCAAGGCGGGTTGTATGACATGTGTGAGTTCCGGCACCTTTTTCTTTTACAAAAAAAGCACTCTATCTATCTATCTATCTATCTATCTATCTATCTATCTATCTATCTATCTATCTATCTATCTATCTATCTATCTATCTATCTATCTATCTATCTATCCAGGACTTTTTTTGTCATAGAACGCTCAGAACGGAGTTCCGGCACCTTTTTCTTTTACAAAAAAAGCACTCTATCTATCTATCTATCTATCTATCTATCTATCTATCTATCTATCTATCTATCTATCTATCTATCTATCTATCTATCTATCCAGGACTTTTTTTGTCATAGAACGCTCAGAACGGAGTTCCGGCACCTTTTTCTTTTGACAAAAAAAGCACTGTATCTCTCTCTCTCTCTCTCTCTCTCTCTCTCTCTCTCTCTCT
>NC_138205.1:130847400-130852400 GCF_964194415.1 Vipera berus | reverse complement strand
TCTATCCAGGACTTTTTTTGTCATAGAACGCTCAGAACGGAGTTCCGGCACCTTTTTCTTTTACAAAAAAAGCACTCTATCTATCTATCTATCTATCTATCTATCTATCTATCTATCTATCTATCTATCTATCTATCATCTATCTATCTATCCAGGGCTTTTTTTCTCATAGAACGCTCAGAACGGAGTTCCGGCACCTTTTTGGGATGGAACCTTGTAGGGTAGGCAAGGCGGGTTGTATGACATGTGTGAGTTCCGGCACCTTTTTCTTTTACAAAAAAAGCACTCTATCTATCTATCTATCTATCTATCTATCTATCTATCTATCTATCTATCTATCTATCTATCTATCTATCTATCTATCTATCTATCTATCTATCCAGGACTTTTTTTGTCATAGAACGCTCAGAACGGAGTTCCGGCACCTTTTTCTTTTACAAAAAAAGCACTCTATCTATCTATCTATCTATCTATCTATCTATCTATCTATCTATCTATCTATCTATCTATCTATCTATCTATCTATCCAGGACTTTTTTTGTCATAGAACGCTCAGAACGGAGTTCCGGCACCTTTTTCTTTTACAAAAAAAGCACTCTATCTATCTATCTATCTATCTATCTATCTATCTATCTATCTATCTATCTATCTATCTATCTATCCAGGGCTGAGTCCCGGCACCTTTTTCTTTTGACAAAAAAAGCACTGTATCTCTCTCTCTCTCTCTCTCTCTCTCTCTCTCTCTCTCTCTCTCTCTCTCTCTCTCTCTCTCTCTCTCTCTCTCCTATCTATCATCTATCTATCTATCTATCTATCTATCTATCTATCTATCTATCTATCTATCTATCTATCTATCTATCTATATCTATCTATCTATCTATCTATCTATCTATCCAGGGCTGAGTTCCGGCACCTTTTTCTTTTGACAAAAAAAGCACTGTATCTCTCTCTCTCTCTCTCTCTCTCTCTCTCTCTCTCTCTCTCTCTCTCTCTCTCTCTCTCTCTCTCTCTCTCTCTCTCTCTCTCTCTCTCTCTCTCCTATCTATCATCTATCTATCTATCTATCTATCTGTCTGTCTGTCTGTCTGTCTGTCTGTCTGTCTGTCTGTCTGTCTGTCTGTCTGTCTGTCTGTCTGTCTATCTATCTATCTATCTATCTATCTATCTATCTATCTATCTATCTATCTATCTATCTATCTATCTATCTATCTATCTATCTATCTATCTATCCAGGACTTTTTTTCTCATAGAACGCTCAGAACGGAGTTCCGGCACCTTTTTGGGATGGAACGTTGTAGGGTAGGCAAGGCGGGTTGTATGACATGTGTGAGTTCCGGCACCTTTTTCTTTTACAAAAAAAGCACTCTATCTATCTATCTATCTATCTATCTATCTATCTATCTATCTATCTATCTATCTATCTATCTATCTATCTATCTACCTATCTAACTATCTATCTATCTATCTATCTATCTATCTATCTATCTATCTATCTATCTATCTATCTATCTATCCAGGACTTTTTTTGTCATAGAACGCTCAGAACGGAGTTCCGGCACCTTTTTCTTTTACAAAAAAAGCACTCTATCTATCTATCTATCTATCTATCTATCTATCTATCTATCTATCTATCTATCTATCTATCATCTATCTATCTATCCAGGGCTTTTTTTCTCATAGAACGCTCAGAACGGAGTTCCGGCACCTTTTTGGGATGGAACCTTGTAGGGTAGGCAAGGCGGGTTGTATGACATGTGTGAGTTCCGGCACCTTTTTCTTTTACAAAAAAAGCACTCTATCTATCTATCTATCTATCTATCTATCTATCTATCTATCTATCTATCTATCTATCTATCTATCTATCTATCTATCTATCTATCTATCTATCTATCCAGGACTTTTTTTGTCATAGAACGCTCAGAACGGAGTTCCGGCACCTTTTTCTTTTACAAAAAAAGCACTCTATCTATCTATCTATCTATCTATCTATCTATCTATCTATCTATCTATCTATCTATCTATCTATCTATCTATCTATCTATCATCTATCTATCTATCCAGGGCTTTTTTTCTCATAGAACGCTCAGAACGGAGTTCCGGCACCTTTTTGGGATGGAACCTTGTAGGGTAGGCAAGGCGGGTTGTATGACATGTGTGAGTTCCGGCACCTTTTTCTTTTACAAAAAAAGCACTCTATCTATCTATCTATCTATCTATCTATCTATCTATCTATCTATCTATCTATCTATCTATCCAGGACTTTTTTTGTCATAGAACGCTCAGAACGGAGTTCCGGCACCTTTTTCTTTTACAAAAAAGCACTCTATCTATCTATCTATCTATCTATCTATCTATCTATCTATCTATCTATCTATCTATCTATCTATCATCTATCTATCTATCCAGGGCTTTTTTTCTCATAGAACGCTCAGAACGGAGTTCCGGCACCTTTTTGGGATGGAACCTTGTAGGGTAGGCAAGGCGGGTTGTATGACATGTGTGAGTTCCGGCACCTTTTTCTTTTACAAAAAAAGCACTCTATCTATCTATCTATCTATCTATCTATCTATCTATCTATCTATCTATCTATCTATCTATCTATCTATCTATCTATCTATCTATCTATCTATCTATCTATCTATCTATCTATCTATCCAGGACTTTTTTTGTCATAGAACGCTCAGAACGGAGTTCCGGCACCTTTTTCTTTTACAAAAAAAGCACTCTATCTATCTATCTATCTATCTATCTATCTATCTATCTATCTATCTATCTATCTATCTATCTATCTATCTATCTATCTATCCAGGACTTTTTTTGTCATAGAACGCTCAGAACGGAGTTCCGGCACCTTTTTCTTTTACAAAAAAAGCACTCTATCTATCTATCTATCTATCTATCTATCTATCTATCTATCTATCTATCTATCTATCTATCTATCCAGGGCTGAGTCCCGGCACCTTTTTCTTTTGACAAAAAAAGCACTGTATCTCTCTCTCTCTCTCTCTCTCTCTCTCTCTCTCTCTCTCTCTCTCTCTCTCTCTCTCTCTCTCTCTCTCTCTCTCCTATCTATCATCTATCTATCTATCTATCTATCTATCTATCTATCTATCTATCTATCTATCTATCTATCTATATCTATCTATCTATCTATCTATCTATCTATCCAGGGCTGAGTTCCGGCACCTTTTTCTTTTGACAAAAAAAGCACTGTATCTCTCTCTCTCTCTCTCTCTCTCTCTCTCTCTCTCTCTCTCTCTCTCTCTCTCTCTCTCTCTCTCTCTCTCTCTCTCTCTCTCTCTCTCTCTCTCCTATCTATCATCTATCTATCTATCTATCTATCTATCTGTCTGTCTGTCTGTCTGTCTGTCTGTCTGTCTGTCTGTCTGTCTGTCTGTCTGTCTATCTATCTATCTATCTATCTATCTATCTATCTATCTATCTATCTATCTATCTATCTATCTATCTATCTATCTATCTATCTATCTATCTATCTATCCAGGACTTTTTTTCTCATAGAACGCTCAGAACGGAGTTCCGGCACCTTTTTCTTTTACAAAAAAAGCACTCTATCTATCTATCTATCTATCTATCTATCTATCTATCTATCTATCTATCTATCTATCTATCTATCTATCTATCTATCTATCTATCTATCTATCTATCTACCTATCTAACTATCTATCTATCTATCTATCTATCTATCTATCTATCTATCTATCTATCTATCTATCTATCCAGGACTTTTTTTGTCATAGAACGCTCAGAACGGAGTTCCGGCACCTTTTTCTTTTACAAAAAAAGCACTCTATCTATCTATCTATCTATCTATCTATCTATCTATCTATCTATCTATCTATCTATCATCTATCTATCTATCCAGGGCTTTTTTTCTCATAGAACGCTCAGAACGGAGTTCCGGCACCTTTTTGGGATGGAACCTTGTAGGGTAGGCAAGGCGGGTTGTATGACATGTGTGAGTTCCGGCACCTTTTTCTTTTACAAAAAAAGCACTCTATCTATCTATCTATCTATCTATCTATCTATCTATCTATCTATCTATCTATCTATCTATCTATCTATCTATCTATCTATCCAGGACTTTTTTTGTCATAGAACGCTCAGAACGGAGTTCCGGCACCTTTTTCTTTTACAAAAAAAGCACTCTATCTATCTATCTATCTATCTATCTATCTATCTATCTATCTATCTATCTATCTATCTATCTATCTATCTATCTATCTATCTATCTATCATCTATCTATCTATCCAGGGCTTTTTTTCTCATAGAACGCTCAGAACGGAGTTCCGGCACCTTTTTGGGATGGAACCTTGTAGGGTAGGCAAGGCGGGTTGTATGACATGTGTGAGTTCCGGCACCTTTTTCTTTTACAAAAAAAGCACTCTATCTATCTATCTATCTATCTATCTATCTATCTATCTATCTATCTATCTATCTATCTATCTATCCAGGACTTTTTTTGTCATAGAACGCTCAGAACGGAGTTCCGGCACCTTTTTCTTTTACAAAAAAGCACTCTATCTATCTATCTATCTATCTATCTATCTATCTATCTATCTATCTATCTATCTATCTATCTATCTATCTATCATCTATCTATCTATCCAGGGCTTTTTTTCTCATAGAACGCTCAGAACGGAGTTCCGGCACCTTTTTGGGATGGAACCTTGTAGGGTAGGCAAGGCGGGTTGTATGACATGTGTGAGTTCCGGCACCTTTTTCTTTTACAAAAAAAGCACTCTATCTATCTATCTATCTATCTATCTATCTATCTATCTATCTATCTATCTATCTATCTATCTATCTATCTATCTATCTATCTATCTATCTATCTATCTATCTATCTATCCAGGACTTTTTTTGTCATAGAACGCTCAGAACGGAGTTCCGGCACCTTTTTCTTTTACAAAAAAAGCACTCTATCTATCTATCTATCTATCTATCTATCTATCTATCTATCTATCTATCTATCTATCTA
>NC_138205.1:130839900-130842400 GCF_964194415.1 Vipera berus | reverse complement strand
TATCTATCTATCTATCTATCTATCTATCTATCTATCTATCTATCTATCTATCTATCTATCTATCTGTCTGTCTATCTATCTATCTATCTATCTATCTATCTATCTATCTATCTATCTATCTATCTATCTATCTATCTATCTATCTATCTAACTATCTATCTATCTATCTATCTATCTATCTATCTATCCAGGACTTTTTTTGTCATAGAACGCTCAGAACGGAGTTCCGGCACCTTTTTCTTTTACAAAAAAAGCACTCTATCTATCTATCTATCTATCTATCTATCTATCTATCTATCTATCTATCTATCTATCTATCATCTATCTATCTATCCAGGGCTTTTTTTCTCATAGAACGCTCAGAACGGAGTTCCGGCACCTTTTTGGGATGGAACCTTGTAGGGTAGGCAAGGCGGGTTGTATGACATGTGTGAGTTCCGGCACCTTTTTCTTTTACAAAAAAAGCACTCTATCTATCTATCTATCTATCTATCTATCTATCTATCTATCTATCTATCTATCTATCTATCTATCTATCTATCTATCTATCTATCTATCTATCTATCTATCTATCTATCCAGGACTTTTTTTGTCATAGAACGCTCAGAACGGAGTTCCGGCACCTTTTTCTTTTACAAAAAAAGCACTCTATCTATCTATCTATCTATCTATCTATCTATCTATCTATCTATCTATCTATCTATCTATCTATCCAGGGCTGAGTTCCGGCACCTTTTTCTTTTGACAAAAAAAGCACTGTATCTCTCTCTCTCTCTCTCTCTCTCTCTCTCTCTCTCTCTCTCTCTCTCTCTCTCTCTCTCTCTCTCTCTCTCTCTCTCTCTCTCTCTCTCTCTCCTATCTATCATCTATCTATCTATCTATCTATCTATCTATCTATCTATCTATCTATCTATCTATCTATCTATCATCTATCTATCTATCCAGGGCTTTTTTTCTCATAGAACGCTCAGAACGGAGTTCCGGCACCTTTTTTGGATGGAACCCTGTAGGGTAGGCAAGGCGGGTTGTATGACATCTGTGAGTTCCGGCACCTTTTTCTTTTACAAAAAAAGCACTCTATCTATCTATCTATCTATCTATCTATCTATCTATCTATCTATCTATCTATCTATCTGTCTGTCTGTCTGTCTGTCTGTCTGTCTGTCTGTCTGTCTGGCTGTCTGTCTATCTATCTATCTATCTATCTATCTATCTATCTATCTATCTATCTATCTATCTATCTATCTATCTATCTATCTATCTATCTATCTATCTATCCAGGACTTTTTTTCTCATAGAACGCTCAGAACGGAGTTCCGGCACCTTTTTGGGATGGAACCTTGTAGGGTAGGCAAGGCGGGTTGTATGACATGTGTGAGTTCCGGTACCTTTTTCTTTTACAAAAAAAGCACTCTATCTATCTATCTATCTTTCTATCTATCTATCTGTCTGTCTATCTATCTATCTATCTATCTATCTATCTATCTATCTATCTATCTATCTATCTATCTATCTATCTATCTATCTATCTATCTATCTATCTATCTATCCAGGACTTTTTTTCTCATAGAACGCTCAGAACGGAGTTCCGGCACCTTTTTGGGATGGAACCTTGTAGGGTAGGCAAGGCGGGTTGTATGACATCTGTGAGTTCCGGCACCTTTTTCTTTTACAAAAAAAGCACTCTATCTATCTATCTATCTATCTATCTATCTATCTATCTATCTATCTGTCTGTCTGTCTGTCTGTCTGTCTGTCTGTCTGTCTGTCTGTCTGTCTGTCTGTCTGTCTGTCTATCTATCTATCTATCTATCTATCTATCTATCTATCTATCTATCTATCTATCTATCTATCCAGGACTTTTTTTCTCATAGAACGCTCAGAACGGAGTTCCGGCACCTTTTTGGGATGGAACCTTGTAGGGTAGGCAAGGCGGGTTGTATGACATGTGTGAGTTCCGGTACCTTTTTCTTTTACAAAAAAAGCACTCTATCTATCTATCTATCTTTCTATCTATCTATCTGTCTGTCTATCTATCTATCTATCTATCTATCTATCTATCTATCTATCTATCTATCTATCTATCTATGTATCTATCTATCTATCTATCTATCTATCTATCTATCCAGGACTTTTTTTCTCATAGAACGCTCAGAACGGAGTTCCGGCACCTTTTTGGGATGGAACCTTGTAGGGTAGGCAAGGCGGGTTGTATGACATCTGTGAGTTCCGGCACCTTTTTCTTTTACAAAAAAAGCACTCTATCTATCTATCTATCTATCTATCTATCTATCTATCTATCTATCTATCTATCTATCTGTCTGTCTGTCTGTCTGTCTGTCTGTCTGTCTGTCTGTCTGTCTGTCTGTCTGTCTGTCTGTCTGTCTGTCTGTCTATCTATCTATCTATCTATCTATCTATCTATCTATCTATCTATCTATCTATCTATCTATCTATCTATCCAGGACTTTTTTTCTCATAGAACGCTCAGAACGGAGTT
>NC_138205.1:130827400-130834900 GCF_964194415.1 Vipera berus | reverse complement strand
TCAGAACGGAGTTCCGGCACCTTTTTTGGATGGAACCTTGTAGGGTAGGCAAGGCGGGTTTTGTATGACACGTGTGAGTTCCAGCACCTTTTTTCTTTTACAAAAAAAGCACTCTATCTATCTATCTGTCTATCTATCTATCTATCTATCTATCTATCTATCTATCTATCTATCTATCTATCTATCTATCTATCTATCATCTATCTATCTATCCAGGGCTTTTTTTCTCATAGAACGCTCAGAACGGAGTTCCGGCACCTTTTTTGGATGGAACCCTGTAGGGTAGGCAAGGCGGGTTGTATGACATCTGTGAGTTCCGGCACCTTTTTCTTTTACAAAAAAAGCACTCTATCTATCTATCTATCTATCTATCTATCTATCTATCTATCTGTCTGTCTGTCTGTCTGTCTGTCTGTCTGTCTGTCTATCTATCTATCTATCTATCTATCTATCTATCTATCTATCTATCTATCTATCTATCTATCTATCCAGGACTTTTTTTGTCATAGAACGCTCAGAACGGAGTTCCGGCACCTTTTTCTTTTACAAAAAAAGCACTCTATCTATCTATCTATCTATCTATCTATCTATCTATCTATCTATCTATCTATCTATCTATCTATCTATCTGTCTGTCTATCTATCCAGGGCTTTTTTTCTCATAGAACGCTCAGAACGGAGTTCCGGCACCTTTTTTGGATGGAACCCTGTAGGGTAGGCAAGGCGGGTTGTATGACATCTGTGAGTTCCGGCACCTTTTTCTTTTACAAAAAAAGCACTCTATCTATCTATCTATCTATCTATCTATCTATCTATCTATCTATCTATCTATCTATCTATCTATCTGTCTGTCTGTCTGTCTGTCTGTCTGTCTGTCTGTCTGTCTGTCTATCTATCTATCTATCTATCTATCTATCTATCTATCTATCTATCTATCTATCTATCTATCTATCTATCTATCTATCTATCTATCTATCTATCTATCTATCCAGGACTTTTTTTGTCATAGAACGCTCAGAACGGAGTTCCGGCACCTTTTTCTTTTACAAAAAAAGCACTCTATCTATCTATCTATCTATCTATCTATCTATCTATCTATCTATCTATCTATCATCTATCTATCTATCCAGGGCTTTTTTTGTCATAGAACGCTCAGAACGGAGTTCCGGCACCTTTTTTGGATAGAACCTTGTAGGATAGGCAAGGCGGGTTTTGTATGACACGTGTGAGTTCCAGCACCTTTTTTCTTTTACAAAAAAAGCACTCTATCTATCTATCTATCTGTCTATCTATCTATCTATCTATCTATCTATCTGTCTGTCTGTCTGTCTGTCTGTCTGTCTGTCTGTCTGTCTGTCTGTCTGTCTGTCTGTCTGTCTATCTATCTATCTATCTATCTATCTATCTATCTATCTATCTATCTATCTATCTATCTATCTATCTATCCAGGACTTTTTTTGTCATAGAACGCTCAGAACGGAGTTCCGGCACCTTTTTCTTTTACAAAAAAAGCACTCTATCTATCTATCTATCTATCTATCTATCTATCTATCTATCTATCTATCTATCATCTATCTATCTATCCAGGGCTTTTTTTGTCATAGAACGCTCAGAACGGAGTTCCGGCACCTTTTTTGGATGGAACCTTGTAGGGTAGGCAAGGCGGGTTTTGTATGACACGTGTGAGTTCCAGCACCTTTTTTCTTTTACAAAAAAAGCACTCTATCTATCTATCTGTCTATCTATCTATCTATCTATCTATCTATCTATCTATCTATCTATCTATCTATCTATCATCTATCTATCTATCCAGGGCTTTTTTTCTCATAGAACGCTCAGAACGGAGTTCCGGCACCTTTTTTGGACGGAACCCTGTAGGGTAGGCAAGGCGGGTTGTATGACATCTGTGAGTTCCGGCACCTTTTTCTTTTACAAAAAAAGCACTCTATCTATCTATCTATCTATCTATCTATCTATCTATCTATCTATCTATCTATCTATCTATCTATCTATCTGTCTGTCTGTCTGTCTGTCTGTCTGTCTGTCTGTCTGTCTGTCTGTCTATCTATCTATCTATCTATCTATCTATCTATCTATCTATCTATCTATCTATCTATCTATCTATCTATCTATCTATCTATCCAGGACTTTTTTTGTCATAGAACGCTCAGAACGGAGTTCCGGCACCTTTTTCTTTTACAAAAAAAGCACTCTATCTATCTATCTATCTATCTATCTATCTATCTATCTATCTATCTATCTATCTGTCTGTCTATCTATCCAGGGCTTTTTTTCTCATAGAACGCTCAGAACGGAGTTCCGGCACCTTTTTTGGATGGAACCCTGTAGGGTAGGCAAGGCGGGTTGTATGACATCTGTGAGTTCCGGCACCTTTTTCTTTTACAAAAAAAGCACTCTATCTATCTATCTATCTATCTATCTATCTATCTATCTATCTATCTATCTATCTATCTATCTATCTATCTATCTATCTATCTATCTATCTATCTGTCTGTCTGTCTGTCTGTCTGTCTGTCTGTCTGTCTGTCTGTCTATCTATCTATCTATCTATCTATCTATCTATCTATCTATCTATCTATCTATCTATCTATCTATCTATCTATCTATCTATCTATCTATCTATCTATCCAGGACTTTTTTTGTCATAGAACGCTCAGAACGGAGTTCCGGCACCTTTTTCTTTTACAAAAAAAGCACTCTATCTATCTATCTATCTATCTATCTATCTATCTATCTATCTATCTATCTATCTGTCTGTCTATCTATCCAGGGCTTTTTTTCTCATAGAACGCTCAGAACGGAGTTCCGGCACCTTTTTTGGATGGAACCCTGTAGGGTAGGCAAGGCGGGTTGTATGACATCTGTGAGTTCCGGCACCTTTTTCTTTTACAAAAAAAGCACTCTATCTATCTATCTATCTATCTATCTATCTATCTATCTATCTATCTATCTATCTATCTGTCTGTCTGTCTGTCTGTCTGTCTGTCTGTCTGTCTGTCTATCTATCTATCTATCTATCTATCTATCTATCTATCTATCTATCTATCTATCTATCTATCTATCTATCTATCTATCATCTATCTATCTATCCAGGGCTTTTTTTCTCATAGAACGCTCAGAACGGAGTTCCGGCACCTTTTTTGGATAGAACCTTGTAGGGTAGGCAAGGCGGGTTTTGTATGACACGTGTGAGTTCCAGCACCTTTTTTCTTTTACAAAAAAAGCACTCTATCTATCTATCTATCTATCTATCTATCTATCTATCTATCTATCTATCTGTCTGTCTGTCTGTCTGTCTGTCTGTCTGTCTGTCTGTCTGTCTGTCTGTCTATCTATCTATCTATCTATCTATCTATCTATCTATCTATCTATCTATCTATCTATCATCTATCTATCTATCCAGGGCTTTTTTTCTCATAGAACGCTCAGAACGGAGTTCCGGCACCTTTTTTGGATAGAACCTTGTAGGGTAGGCAAGGCGGGTTTTGTATGACACGTGTGAGTTCCAGCACCTTTTTTCTTTTACAAAAAAAGCACTCTATCTATCTATCTATCTATCTATCTATCTATCTATCTATCTATCTATCTATCTATCTGTCTGTCTGTCTGTCTGTCTGTCTGTCTGTCTGTCTGTCTGTCTATCTATCTATCTATCTATCTATCTATCTATCTATCTATCTATCTATCTATCTATCATCTATCTATCTATCTATCTATCTATCTATCTATCTATCTATCTATCTATCTATCATCTATCTATCTATCCAGGGCTTTTTTTCTCATAGAACGCTCAGAACGGAGTTCCGGCACCTTTTTTGGATAGAACCTTGTAGGGTAGGCAAGGCGGGTTTTGTATGACACGTGTGAGTTCCAGCACCTTTTTTCTTTTACAAAAAAAGCACTCTATCTATCTATCTATCTATCTATCTATCTATCTATCTATCTATCTATCTATCTATCTGTCTGTCTGTCTGTCTGTCTGTCTGTCTGTCTGTCTGTCTATCTATCTATCTATCTATCTATCTATCTATCTATCTATCTATCTATCTATCTATCTATCTATCATCTATCTATCTATCCAGGGCTTTTTTTCTCATAGAACGCTCAGAACGGAGTTCCGGCACCTTTTTTGGATAGAACCTTGTAGGGTAGGCAAGGCGGGTTTTGTATGACACGTGTGAGTTCCAGCACCTTTTTTCTTTTACAAAAAAAGCACTCTATCTATCTATCTATCTATCTATCTATCTATCTATCTATCTATCTATCTATCTATCTATCTATCTGTCTGTCTGTCTGTCTGTCTGTCTGTCTGTCTGTCTATCTATCTATCTATCTATCTATCTATCTATCTATCTATCTATCTATCTATCTATCATCTATCTATCTATCCAGGGCTTTTTTTCTCATAGAACGCTCAGAACGGAGTTCCGGCACCTTTTTTGGATAGAACCTTGTAGGGTAGGCAAGGCGGGTTTTGTATGACACGTGTGAGTTCCAGCACCTTTTTTCTTTTACAAAAAAAGCACTCTATCTATCTATCTATCTATCTATCTATCTATCTATCTATCTATCTATCTATCTGTCTGTCTGTCTGTCTGTCTGTCTGTCTGTCTGTCTATCTATCTATCTATCTATCTATCTATCTATCTATCTATCTATCTATCTATCTATCTATCTATCTATCATCTATCTATCTATCCAGGGCTTTTTTTCTCATAGAACGCTCAGAACGGAGTTCCGGCACCTTTTTTGGATAGAACCTTGTAGGGTAGGCAAGGCAGGTTGTATGATATGTGTGAGTTCCGGCACCTTTTTCTTTTTACAAAAAAAAGCACTGTATCTCTCTATCTCTCTATCTCTCTATCTCTCTATCTATCTATCTATCTATCTATCTATCTATCTATCTATCTATCTTCTATCTCCCCTTCATGGATTACTGCCTTGTCGTGGCGAAGGGGCTTGCGTAATTCAATGAAGCTATGAGCTATGCCGTGCAGGGCCACCCAAGACGGACAGGTCATAGCAGAGAGTTCTGACAAAACGTGATCCACTGGAGAAGGAAATGGCAACCCACTCCAGTATCTTTGCCATGAAAACCCTATGGACAGTACCAAAAGGCAAAACGATATGACGCTGGAAGATGAGCCCCTCAGGTCGGAAGGTGTCCAATATGCTACTGGGGAAGAGCAGAGGGCTAGTACTAGTAGCGCCAGAAAGAATGAAGCGACTGGGCCAAAGCCGAAAGGACGCTCAGCTGTGGATATGTCTGGTGGTGAAAGGAAAGTCCGATGCTGTAAAGATTTTTTCTCCATAGGAACCTGAAATGTAAGATCCATGAATCAAGGAAAACTGGACGTGGTCAAACAAGAGATGACAAGACTGAACATTGACATCTTAGGTATCAGCGAACTAAAATGGACAGGAATGGGTGAATTTAATTCAGATGACCATCAGGTATACTACTGTGGGCAAGAATCCTTCAGAAGAAATGGAGTAGCCTTCATAGTCAATAAAAGAGTAGGAAAAGCAATACTGGGATACAATCCTCAAAATGACAGAATGATCTCAGTTCGAATCCAAGGCAAACCATTCAATATCACAGTAGTCCAGGTCTATGCCCCAACCACCAGTGCTGAAGAGGATGAAATTGGCCAGTTCTATGAAGCACTACAGCACCTTATAGAACTAACACCAAAAAATGATGTTCTTATCATCATGGGGGATTGGAATGCTAAAGTAGGAAGCCAAAAGATAACTGGAATAACAGGCAAGTTTGGCCTTGGAGTACAAAATGAAGCAGGGCACAGGCTGATAGAATTTTGTCAAGAGAATACGATGGTCATAGCAAACACTCTTTTCCAACAACCCAAGAGACGGCTCTACACATGGACATCACCAGATGGTCAACACAGAAATCAGATTGACTATATGCTCTGCAGCCAAAGATGGAGAAGCTCTATACAGTCAGTAAAAACAAGACCAGGAGCTGACTGTGGCTCAGACCATGAGCTTCTCCTTGCAAAGTTTAGGCTTAAACTGAAGAAAGTAGGGAAAAGCACTAGGCCACTCAGGTATGAATTAAATCATATCCCTGTTGAATATACAGTAGAGGTGACAAATAGATTTAAGGAATTAGATCTGATAGACAGAGTGCCTGAAGAACTATGGACAGAGGTTCGCGACATTGTACAACAGGTAGCAACCAAAACCATCCCAAAGAAAAAGAAATGCAAGAAAGCAAAATGGCTGTCTGAGGAAGCTTTGCAAATAGCTGAGGAAAGGAGGGAAGCGAAAGGCAAGGGAGAAAAAGAAAGATACACCCAATTGAATGCAAAATTCCAGAGAATAGCTAGAAGAGATAAGAATGCCTTCTTAAATGAACAGTGCAAAGAAATAGAAGAAAATAATAGAATAGGGAGGACCAGAGATCTTTTCAAGAAAATTGGAGAAATGAAGGGAACGTTTAATGCAAAAATGGGCATGATAAAGGACCAAAATGGCAGGGACCTAACAGAGGCAGAAGAGATTAAGAAGAGGTGGCAAAATTACACAGAAGAACTATACAAGAATGAGCTTAACGTCCCTGATAATCACAATGAGGTGGTCACTGACCTCGAGCCAGACATCCTAGAATGTGAAGTGAAGTGGGCCTTAGAAAAGCTGAGCAACAACAAAGCTAGTGGAAGTGACAGTATTCCAGCTGAGCTATTCAAAATCTTAAAAGACAGTGCAGTAAAAGTGCTACACTCAATTTGCCAGCAAATTTGGAAAACTCAACAATGGCCACAGGATTGGAAAAGATCAGTTTACATTCCAATTCCAAAGAAAGGCAGTGCCAAAGAATGTTCAAACTATCGCACCATTGCACTCATTTCTCATGCTAGTAAAGTCATGCTTAAAATCCTACAAGCTAGACTTCAGCAGTATGTGGATCGAGAACTACCAGAAGTGCAGGCAGGATTTCGAAGAGGCAGAGGAACTAGAGATCAAATTGCCAACATACGCTGGATCATGGAGAAAGCTAGGGAGTTCCAGAAAAACATCTACTTCTGCTTCATTGACTATGCTAAAGCCTTTGATTGTGTGGATCATAACAAACTGTGGCAAGTTCTTAAAGAGATGGGAGTACCAGACCATCTTATTTGTCTCTTGAGAAACCTATATGCGGGTCAAGAAGCAACAGTGAGAACGGGACACGGAACCACTGATTGGTTCAAAATTGGGAAAGGAGTCCGGCAAGGCTGTATACTGTCGCCCTGCCTATTTAACTTATATGCAGAGCACATCATGAGAAAGGCAGGGCTAGATGAATCAAAAGTTGGAATTAAGATTGCCGGAAGAAATATCAACAACCTAAGATACGCAGATGATACCACTCTAATGGCAGAAAGTGAAGAAGAACTAAAGAGCCTCTTGTTGCAGGTGAAGAAGGAGAGTGCAAAACTTGGGTTGAAACTTAACATTAAGAAAACCAAGATCA
>NC_138205.1:130807400-130819900 GCF_964194415.1 Vipera berus | reverse complement strand
GGTCATCTAGTCCAACCCCCTGCTCAGGCAGGAGACCCTTACAGAATCCTAGAATGAGAGACTTGGAAGGCACCCTGGAGGTCATCTAGTGCAACCCCCTGCTCAGGCAGGAGATCCTTTACAGAATCCTAGCATGACAGACTTGGAAGGGACCCTCGAGGTCATCTAGTCCAACCCCTTGCTCAGGCAGGAGACCATTTACAGAATCCTCGAATGACAGACTTGGAAGGTACCCTGGAGGTCATCTAGTGCAACCCCCTGCTCAGGCAGGAGATCCTTTACAGAATCCTAGCATGACAGACTTGGAAGGGACCCTGGAGGTCATCTAGTGCAACCCCCTGCTCAGGCAGGAGATCCTTTACAGAATCCTAGCATGACAGACTTGGAAGGGACCCTGGAGGTCATCTAGTCCAACCCCCTGCTCAGGCAGGAGACCATTTACAGAATCCACGAATGACAGACTTGGAAGGCACCCTGGAGGTCATCTAGTCCAACCCCTTGCTCAGGCAGGAGACCATTTACAGAATCCTCGAATGACAGACTTGGAAGGGACCCTGGAGGTCATCTAGTCCAACCCCTTGCTCAGGCAGGAGACCCTTACAGAATCCTAGCATGACAGACGTGGAAGGGACCCTGGAGGTCATCTAGTCCAACCCCTTGCTCAGGCAGGAGATCCTTTACAGAATCCTAGCATGACAGACTTGGAAGGGACCCTGGAGGTCATCTAGTCCAACCCCTTGCTCAGGCAGGAGACCCTTACAGAATCCTAGCATGACAGACTTGGAAGGGACCCTGGAGGTCATCTAGTCCAACCCCTTGCTCAGGCAGGAGACCATTTACAGAATCCTCGAATGACAGACTTGGAAGGTACCCTGGAGGTCATCTAGTCCAACCCCCTGCTCAGGCAGGAGACCCTTTACAGAATCCTAGAATGACAGACTTGGAAGGGACCCTGGAGGTCATCTAGTCCAACCCCCTGCTCAGGCAGGAGATCCTTTACAGAATCCTAGCATGACAGACCTGGAAGGGACCCTGGAGGTCATCTAGTCCAACCCCTGCCTCAGGCAGGAGACCCTTACAGAATCCTAGCATGACAGACTTGGAAGGGACCCTGGAGGTCATCTAGTCCAACCCCTTGCTCAGGCAGGAGATCGTTTACAGAATCCTAGCATGACAGACTTGGAAGGCACCCTGGAGGTCATCTAGTCCAACCCCCTGCTCAGGCAGGAGACCCTTTAGAGAATCCTAGCATGACAGACTTGGAAGGGACCCTGGAGGTCATCTAGTCCAACCCCCTGCTCAGGCAGGAGATCCTTTAGAGAATCCTAGCATGACAGACTTGGAAGGGACCCTGGAGGTCATCTAGTCCAACCCCTTGCTCAGGCAGGAGACCCTTACAGAATCCTAGCATGACAGACTTGGAAGGGACCCTGGAGGTCATCTAGTCCAACCCCTTGCTCAGGCAGGAGACCCTTACAGAATCCTAGCATGACAGACTTGGAAGGGACCCTGGAGGTCATCTAGTCCAACCCCTTGCTCAGGCAGGAGATCCTTTACAGAATCCTAGCATGACAGACTTGGAAGGCACCCTGGAGGTCATCTAGTCCAACCCCCTGCTCAGGCAGGAGACCCTTTAGAGAATCCTAGCATGACAGACTTGGAAGGGACCCTGGAGGTCATCTAGTCCAACCCCTTGCTCAGGCAGGAGATCCTTTACAGAATCCTAGCATGACAGACTTGGAAGGCACCCTGGAGGTCATCTAGTCCAACCCCCTGCTCAGGCAGGAGATCCTTTACAGAATCCTAGCATGACAGACTTGGAAGGGACCCTGGAGGTCATCTAGTCCAACCCCCTGCCTCAGGCAGGAGATCCTTTAGAGAATCCTAGCATGACAGACTTGGAAGGGACCCTGGAGGTCATCTAGTCCAACCCCGTGCTCAGGCAGGAGACCCTTACAGAATCCTAGCATGACAGACTTGGAAGGGACCCTGGAGGTCATCTAGTCCAACCCCTTGCTCAGGCAGGAGACCCTTACAGAATCCTAGCATGACAGACTTGGAAGGGACCCTGGAGGTCATCTAGTCCAACCCCTTGCTCAGGCAGGAGATCCTTTACAGAATCCTAGCATGACAGACTTGGAAGGCACCCTGGAGGTCATCTAGTCCAACCCCCTGCTCAGGCAGGAGACCCTTTAGAGAATCCTAGCATGACAGACTTGGAAGGGACCCTGGAGGTCATCTAGTCCAACCCCCTGCTCAGGCAGGAGATCCTTTAGAGAATCCTAGCATGACAGACTTGGAAGGGACCCTGGAGGTCATCTAGTCCAACCCCTTGCTCAGGCAGGAGACCCTTACAGAATCCTAGCATGACAGACGTGGAAGGGACCCTGGAGGTCATCTAGTCCAACCCCTTGCTCAGGCAGGAGATCCTTTACAGAATCCTAGCATGACAGACTTGGAAGGGACCCTGGAGGTCATCTAGTCCAACCCCTTGCTCAGGCAGGAGACCCTTACAGAATCCTAGCATGACAGACTTGGAAGGGACCCTGGAGGTCATCTAGTCCAACCCCTTGCTCAGGCAGGAGATCCTTTACAGAATCCTAGCATGACAGACTTGGAAGGGACCCTGGAGGTCATCTAGTCCAACCCCCTGCTCAGGCAGGAGACCCTTTACAGAATCCTAGCATGACAGACTTGGAAGGGACCCTGGAGGTCATCTAGTCCAACCCCCTGCTCAGGCAGGAGACCCTTTACAGAATCCTAGAATGACAGACTTGGAAGGGACCCTGGAGGTCATCTAGTCCAACCCCTGCCTCAGGCAGGAGACCCTTTACAGAATCCTAGAATGACAGACTTGGAAGGGACCCTGGAGGTCATCTAGTCCAACCCCTGCCTCAGGCAGGAGACCCTTTACAGAATCCTAGAATGACAGACTTGGAAGGGACCCTGGAGGTCATCTAGTCCAACCCCTTGCTCAGGCAGGAGACCCTTACAGAATCCTA
The DNA here is from genome assembly GCF_964194415.1 of Vipera berus. Lineage (NCBI taxonomy): Eukaryota > Metazoa > Chordata > Lepidosauria > Squamata > Viperidae > Vipera > Vipera berus. Next base: position 130,816,898 of record NC_138205.1, on the reverse strand, counting down.
GCATGACAGACTTGGAAGGGACCCTGGAGGTCATCTAGTCCAACCCCTTGCTCAGGCAGGAGATCCTTTACAGAATCCTAGCATGACAGACTTGGAAGGGACCCTGGAGGTCATCTAGTCCAACCCCTTGCTCAGGCAGGAGACCCTTACAGAATCCTAGCATGACAGACTTGGAAGGGACCCTGGAGGTCATCTAGTCCAACCCCTTGCTCAGGCAGGAGATCCTTTACAGAATCCTAGCATGACAGACTTGGAAGGGACCCTGGAGGTCATCTAGTCCAACCCCCTGCTCAGGCAGGAGACCCTTTACAGAATCCTAGCATGACAGACTTGGAAGGGACCCTGGAGGTCATCTAGTCCAACCCCCTGCTCAGGCAGGAGACCCTTTACAGAATCCTAGAATGACAGACTTGGAAGGGACCCTGGAGGTCATCTAGTCCAACCCCTGCCTCAGGCAGGAGACCCTTTACAGAATCCTAGAATGACAGACTTGGAAGGGACCCTGGAGGTCATCCAGTCCAACCCCCTGCTCAGGCAGGAGACCCTTACAGAATCCTAGAATGACAGACTTGGAAGGGACCCTGGAGGTCATCCAGTCCAACCCCCTGCTCAGGCAGGAGACCCTTACATAATCCTAGCATGACAGACTTGGAAGGTACCCTGGAGGTCATCTAGTCCAACCCCCTGCTCAGGCAGGAGACCCTTTACAGAATCCTAGCATGACAGACTTGGAAGGGACCCTGTAGGTCATCTAGTCCAACCCCCTGCTCAGGCAGGAGACCATTTACAGAATCCTAGAATGACAGATTTGGAAGGGACCCTGGAGGTCATCTAGTCCAACCCCCTGCTCAGGCAGGTGACCCTTACAGAATCCACGAATGACAGACTTGGAAGGCACCCTGGAGGTCATCTAGTCCAACCCCCTGCTCAGGCAGGAGACCCTTTACAGAATCCTAGAATGACAGACTTGGAAGGCACCCTGGAGGTCATCTAGTCCAACCCCCTGCTCAGGGAGGAGATCCTTTACAGAATCCTAGAATGACAGACTTGGAAGGGACCCTGGAGGTCATCTAGTCCAACCCCCTGCTCAGGCAGGTGACCGTTACAGAATCCACGAATGACAGACTTGGAAGGCACCATTTTATTTCCAGCATCTTTCTCCCAGCTCGGAAGTGGACCTGCTTTTTCTTTCCGACAAGAGAAAGAGGCAGTCTTAAATCCGGGTTTTCGTCCCCCGAGTCCTACAGACGTTCCATGGGCTCCGTCAAGGTTTTCAGCCCAGGTTGGCCTGTGTCACTCACCCCATCTTCTCGGAAGTCGTATTCCTCCAAGGATGGCTCCTCTTCCGCCCGGCACACCGTCTCTTTGAGGGTGAAGTTTAGCTCGCGATGGCGGTCGGAATTGGGATCCTGAAACAAAGACACAGTTTGAGTAGAGGGTTGGTCTGAAGGGTTGACGGAGCCACCAGAACGGGGCTACAGAGCAGAGTCCATGCGGGGGTCCAGATGTTGTAGATTCCGTGATCCCCTCAAATTGAGGAGGGGGTCAGACTAGATGACCTCCGAGGTTCCTTTCAGCTCTGTTCTTCTATGACTCTGTAAGGGTCTCCTGCTTGACTAGATGACCTCCAGGGTACCTTCCAAGTCTGTCATTCTAGGATTCTGTAAAGGGTCTCCTGCCTGAGCAGGGGGTGGACTAGATGACCTCCCAGCTCCCTCCCAACTCTGTTATTCTGTGATTCTGTAAGGGTCCCCTGCTTGAGACGGGGTTGGACTACAAGACCGGCAAGGTCCTTTCCAGCTCTGTTATTCTATGACTCTGTACGGGTCTCCTGCTTGAGCAGTGGGTTGGACTGGATGACCTCCGAGGTCCCTTCCAACTCTCTTATTCTGTGATTCTGTAAGGGTCTCTTGCCTGAGTGGGGGGTTGGACTAGATGACCTCCCAGCTCCCTTCCATCTCTCTTATTCTGTGATTCTGTAAGGGTCTCTTACTTGAGTGGGGGTTGGACTAGATGACCTCCGAGGTCCCTTCCAACTCTCTTATTCTGTGATTCTGTAAGGGTCTCTTGCCTGAGTGGGGGGTTGGACTAGATGACCTCCCAGCTCCCTTCCAACTCTCTTATTCTGTGATTCTGTAAGGGTCTCTTGCCTGAGTGGGGGTTGGACTAGATGACCTCCCAGCTCCCTTCCAACTCTCTTATTCTGTGATTCTGTAAGGGTCTCTTGCCTGAGTGGGGGTTGGACTAGATGACCTCCCAGCTCCCTTCCAACTCTCTTATTCTGTGATTCTGTAAGGGTCTCTTGCCCGAGTGGGGGGTTGGACTAGATGACCTCCCAGCTCCCTTCCAACTCTCTTATTCTGTGATTCTGTAAGGGTCTCTTGCCTGAGTGGGGGTTGGACTAGATGACCTCCCAGCTCCCTTCCAACTCTCTTATTCTGTGATTCTGTAAGGGTCTCTTGCCTGAGTGGGGGGTTGGACTAGATGACCTCCCAGCTCCCTTCCAACTCTCTTATTCTGTGATTCTGTAAGGGTCTCTTGCCTGAGTGGGGGGTTGGACTAGATGACCTCCCAGCTCCCTTCCAACTCTCTTATTCTGTGATTCTGTAAGGGTCTCTTGCCTGAGTGGGGGTTGGACTAGATGACCTCCCAGCTCCCTTCCAACTCTCTTATTCTGTGATTCTGTAAGGGTCTCTTGCCTGAGTGGGGGGTTGGACTAGATGACCTCCCAGCTCCCTTCCAACTCTCTTATTCTGTGATTCTGTAAGGGTCTCTTGCCTGAGTGGGGGTTGGACTAGATGACCTCCCAGCTCCCTTCCAACTCTCTTATTCTGTGATTCTGTAAGGGTCTCTTGCCTGAGTGGGGGGTTGGACTAGATGACCTCCCAGCTCCCTTCCAACTCTCTTATTCTGTGATTCTGTAAGGGTCTCTTGCCTGAGTGGGGGGTTGGACTAGATGACCTCCCAGCTCCCTTCCAACTCTCTTATTCTGTGATTCTGTAAGGGTCTCTTGCCTGAGTGGGGGTTGGACTAGATGACCTCCCAGCTCCCTTCCAACTCTCTTATTCTGTGATTCTGTAAGGGTCTCTTGCCTGAGTGGGGGGTTGGACTAGATGACCTCCCAGCTCCGTTCCAACTCTCTTATTCTGTGATTCTGTAAGGGTCTCTTGCCTGAGTGGGGGTTGGACTAGATGACCTCCGAGGTCCCTTCCAACTCTCTTATTCTGTGATTCTGTAAGGGTCTCTTGCCTGAGTGGGGGGTTGGACTAGATGACCTCCCAGCTCCCTTCCAACTCTCTTATTCTATGATTCTGTAAGGGTCTCTTGCCTGAGTGTGGGGTTGGACTAGATGACCTCCGAGGTCCCTTCCAACTCTCTTATTCTGTGATTCTGTAAGGGTCTCTTGCCTGAGTGGGGGGTTGGACTAGATGACCTCCAAGGTCCCTTCCAACTCTCTGTTTCTGTGATTCTGTAAGGGTCTCTTGCCTGAGTGGGGGGTTGGACTAGATGACCTCCCAGCTCCCTTCCAACTCTCTTATTCTGTGATTCTGTAAGGGTCTCCCGCTTGAGCAGGGGGCTGGACTAGATGACCTCTAAAGCCTCTTCCCACCCTGTCAGATCGAAGTTTGGCCTTTCGGGATTGTCGAGCGGAGGGGAAAAAAGCAGAACAACAGGGTTGGCTTCGCTTTGCTGAGACCATGACGGATCGGCACGCCCGGTTTCTGTGAAACCGCAACACGCGCACAAACACACAGATACACACACACACACACACACAAGGGGATGTCCCACTTTGCTGGGCGAACATGCCGTTCGGGTTACACCATTACACAGCCCAGTGGTTTTCAAAAGTGGAGAAGGCCAGAGGGAAGGTGGGCAGGGCAAGCCTTTATGGGAAAATTATAATGATTTGGATCCGGGTGAGAATTTAGCCCCTGGTCAGGAGTGGGATGGAGGGAGGGGTTGCCACCATTGCGGGTCGAGTCAGGAAGGGGGGGGGAGATCTGGTTGGGGGGCCTTCCTCTTATTCTGTGAAAAGAAACTGGGCAGCCATTTGTCTGGCATGCTATATAGGGTTTCCTGCTTCAGCAGCGGGCTGGACTAGATGACCTCCAAGGTCCCTTCCGACTCCGTTCTTGCATGATTCTGGAAGGGTCTCCCCCTCGAGCAGGGGGTGGTTGGACTAGAGGACCTCCAAGGTCCCTTCCAAATCTGTCAGTCTGTTTGGGTTCGACTAGATGACCTCCGCGGTCCCTTCCCACTCTGTCACTCTCTGATTCTGTCAAGGTCTCCGGCTTGAGCTCGGGGGTTGGACTAGAGGACCTCCGAGGTCTCTTCCCACTCTGTCACTCTCTGATTCTGTCAAGGTCTCCGGATTGAGCTCCGGGGTTGGACTAGAGGACCTCCGAGGTCTCTTCCCACTCTGTCACTCTCTGATTCTGTCAAGGTCTCCGGCTTGAGCTCGGGGGTCGGACTAGAGGACCTCCGAGGTCCCTTCCCACTCTGTCACTCTCTGATTCTGTCAAGGTCTCCGGCTTGAGCCTGGGGTTGGACTAGAGGACCTCTGAGGTCCCTTCCCACTCTGTCACTCTCTGATTCTGTCAAGGTCTCCGGCTTGAGCTCGGGGGTTGGACTCGAGGACCTCCGAGGTCCCTTCCCACTCTGTCACTCTCTGATTCTGTCAAGGACTCCGGCTTGAGCTCGGGGGTTGGACTAGAGGACCTCCCAGGTCCCTTCCCACTCTGTCACTCTCTGATTCTGTCAAGGTCTCCGGCTTGAGCTCGGGGGTTGGACTAGAGGACCTCCGAGGTCCCTTCCCACTCTGTCACTCTCTGATTCTGTCAAGGACTCCGGCTTTAGCTCCGGGGTCGGACTAGAGGACCTCCGAGGTCCCTTCCCACTCTGTCACTCTCTGATTCTGTCAAGGTCTCCGGCTTGAGCCGTGGGGTCGGACTAGAGGACCTCCCAGGTCCCTTCCCACTCTGTCACTCTCTGATTCTGTCAAGGTCTCCGGCTTGAGCTCCGGGGTCGGACTAGAGGACCTCCGAGGTCCCTTCCCACTCTGTCACTCTCTGATTCTGTCAAGGTCTCCGGCTTGAGCTCGGGGGTCGGACTAGAGGACCTCCCAGGTCCCTTCCCGCTCCGTTCTCCTAGTTTTCTCGGTTCCAAATCCCCGGTGGAGCCAAACCTCCTCCCGCTTTCCCGGCGAGGGGCTCTCGAAGGTGGCTCCAGAGCAGACCCCCCCCTGTAAGTTCTGGATTCCACACCCATCGTCCTGGTAGACCACCCGTGAACCTCCTTCGAGACCTCCACGGCTTGAGCTCCGGGGTCGGACTAGAGGACCTCCGAGGTCCCTTCCCACTCTGTCACTCTCTGATTCAGTCAAGGTCTCCGGCTTGAGCTCCGGGGTCGGACTAGAGGACCTCCGAGGTCCCTTCCCACTCTGTCACTCTCTGATTCTGTCAAGGTCTCCGGCTTGAGCCGGGGGGGTTGGACTAGAGGACCTCCGAGGTCCCTTCCCACTCTGTCACTCTCTGATTCTGTCAAGGTCTCCGGCTTGAGCCGGGGGGTTGGACTAGAGGACCTCCCAGGTCCCTTCCCACTCTGTCACTCTCTGATTCTGTCAAGGTCTCCGGCTTGAGCCGGGGGGTTGGACTAGAGGACCTCCGAGGTCCCTTCCCACTCTGTCACTCTCTGATTCTGTCAAGGTCTCCGGCTTGAGCCGGGGGGTTGGACTAGAGGACCTCCCAGGTCCCTTCCCACTCTGTCACTCTCTGATTCTGTCAAGGTCTCCGGCTTGAGCCGTGGGGTTGGACTAGAGGACCTCCGAGGTCCCTTCCCACTCTGTCACTCTCTGATTCTATCAAGGTCTCCGGCTTGAGCTGTGGGGTTGGACTAGAGGACCTCCGAGGTCCCTTCCCGCTCCGTTCTCCTAGTTTTCTCGGTTCCAAATCCCCGGTGGAGCCAAACCTCCTCCCGCTTTCCCGGCGAGGGGCTCTCGAAGGTGGCTCCAGAGCAGACCCCCCCTGTAAGTTCTGGATTCCACACCCATCGTCCTGGTAGACCACCCGTGAACCTCCTTCGAGACCTCCACGGCTGGAGACCACGATGGGTGGACCTCTCTCTTTTTTTCCCCCGGTTCTTTCTCCCGGCTGCTTCCCACAAGGAGGTTAAGTCCTCCTCCACCCACCTTCTAGGAAAGGACAGGCGGAAAGTCACGGTGGGCCTCCGGCGAGGAGTACGTACCCACTCGGGCTGAGGGACGGCCTCCAGGAGACGGTAGCGGGCGTCTTCTCCGGCTTGGCTGTTGTAGACGGCCACGCCGAGCTCCACCGCCTCACCGAAGGCCAGCGGTCTGCGGGGAAGCGAGGCGCTGCCACGGACCGTTAGAACCACCAGCAGCAACCACGTCTTCCAGGAGCGGCCCGGCATCCTCCGTTCTTCCGCCGTGGAGGTCCGAAGCTCACGGGATCCTCAAGACCAGGATACCCTTCCTTTTAAGCCCTCCTAGGCACGTTGCCCACCCGCTGGTGGACGGCCAGGGGTTTTCCACCCAGAATTAACCGAGCTTTTTCCGGCAACAATCGGACATTTTGAGGAACGAGGACCCGAGACAATGCCGGGCCAATCGGGAACCGTTTCCTCCGGCTGGGAAAAAAACGAAGGACAAAGATCCAGGTGCTGCGCCTGGCAGAGCGACTGTAGTGTAGGATTACCATCACCTCCCTTTTGTTCTGTGTTTTTTTTTTCTTCCAGGAAGGTTAGGGATGGACGCCAAGGTGTAACCTCAGAGTAGGAGACCTTAAGTCATCCCGCGCGGCCGTTTGGGTGGAGAGGTGTCGAGTAGCAGTCGGGAGAAAAAAGGTGCCTTCCGTACGGTGACGGAAACGAGCGACTTTGGGGCAGGGGGCGAGTCGAAGAAACGAGGCGACGGCGAGTTCGAGTCCAGCCTGAAGGCCTGCTCAGCCGCCAGGAGCAAGTCAGCTGGAGACGGTGAATTCCAGGTTTGGCCTTTGGCACGAAAGCTGTTGGGGTGACCGCGGGGCCATCGCTAGGCGAGGGTGAATTCTAGTCCCGTCTTAGGCATGGAAGCTGGCTGGGGGACTATGGGACCAATCGCCAGGAAAAAATGAGTTCTAGTTTCGTCTGAGGGCTCAAAGTCTGCTCCGTTTTTACGAATCCAGGATACTGTGAATTCTAGTTTCGCCTTTGGCATGAAAGGTGGTTGGGTGACTTTGGGCCAATCACCAGGAGACGGTGAGTTCTAGTATTCCCTTTGGTATGAAAGCCGGTTGGGTGACTTTGGGCCAATCACCAGGAGACGCTGAGTTCTAGTTTTCCCTTTGGTATGAAAGCCGGTTGGGTGACTTTGGGCCAATCACCAGGAGACGGTGAGTTCTAGTTTTCCCTTTGGTATGGAAGCCGGTTGGGTGACTTTGGGCCAATCACCAGGAGACGGTGAGTTCTAGTTTTCCCTTTGGTATGAAAGCCGGTTGGGTGACTTTGGGCCAATCACCAGGAGACGGTGAGTTCTAGTTTTCCCTTTGGTATGAAAGCCGGTTGGGTGACTTTGGGCCAATCACCAGGAGATGGTGAGTTCTAGTATTCCCTTTGGTATGAAAGCCGGTTGGGTGACTTTGGGCCAATCACCAGGAGATGGTGAGTTCTAGTTCCGCCTTAGTTATGAAAGCCGGTTGGGTGACTTTGGGCCAATCAGCAGGAGATGGTGAGTTCTAGTTCCGCCTTAGTTATGAAAGCCGGTTGGGTGACTTTGGGCCAATCACCAGGAGACACTGAGTTCTAGTATTCCCTTTGGTATGAAAGCCGGTTGGGTGAATTTGGGACAATCACCAGGAGATGGTGAGTTCTAGTATTCCCTTTGGTATGAAAGCCGGTTGGGTGACTTTGGGCCAATCAGCAGGAGACGCTGAGTTCTAGTTCTACCTTAGTCATGAAAACCAGCTGGATGACTTTGGGTCAATCACCAGGAGACGGTAAGTTCTAGTCCAACCTTAGGCAAGCTCAAGCAGGAAGCCCTTACCAGAATCACAGAATAATAGAGTTGGAAGGGACCTTGGAGGTCATCTAGTCCAACCCTCTGCTCATGCAGGAAACCCTTATAGAATCATAGAATGACAGAGTTGGAAGGGACCTGGGAGGTCATCTAGTCCAACCTTCTGCCAAAGCAGGAGACCCTTACAGAATCATAGGAGGACAGAGTTGGAAGGGACCTCGGAGGTCATCTAGTCCATCCCCCTCCTCATGCAGGAAACCCTTACAAAATCATAGAAGGACAGAGTTGGAAGGGACCTCAGAGGTCCTCTAGTCCAACCCTCTGCCCAAGCAGGAGACCCTTACAGAATCATAGGGCGGAGTTGGAAGGGAGGTCATCTAGACCAACCCCACTCTCAAGCAGGCGATCCTTAGGGAAACATAGGAGGACAGAGTTGGAAGGGACCTCGGAGGTCATCTAGTCCAACCCCCTGCTCAAGCAGGAGATCCTTACAGAATCAATGAACGACAGAGTTGGAAGGGACCTCGGAGGTCATCTAGTCCAACCCTCTCCTCATGCAGGAAACTCTTACAGAATCATAGGAGGACAGAGTTGGAAGGGACCTGGGAGGTCATCTAGTCCAACCTTTTGCCCAAGCAGGAGACCCTTACAAAATCATAGAAGGACGGAGTTGGGACCTTGGAGGTCATCTAGTCCAACCCCCTCCTCATGCAGGAAACCCTTACAAAATCATAGAAGGACGGAGTTGGGACCTTGGAGGTCATCTAGTCCAACCCCCTCCTCATGCAGGAAACCCTTACAAAATCATAGGGTGGAGTTGGAAGGGAGGTCATCTAGACCAACCCCACTCTCAAGCAGGCTATCCCTAAGGAAACATAGGAGGACAGAGTTGGAAGGGACCTGGGAGGTCATCTAGTCCAACCCTCTCCTCATGCAGGAAACCCTTACAGAATCAATGAAGGACAGAGTTGGAAGGGACCTGGGAGGTCATCTAGTCCAACCCTCTCCTCACGCAGGAAACCCTTACAGAATCAATGAAGGACAGAGTTGGAAGGGACCTGGGAGGTCATCTAGTCCAACCCTCTCCTCATGCAGGAAACCCTTACAGAATCATAGGAGGACAGAGTTGGAAGGGACCTGGGAGGTCATCTAGTCCAACCTTCTGCCCAAGCAGGAGACCCTTACAAAATCATAGGGCAGAGTTGGAAGGGAAGTCATCTAGACCAACCCCACTCTCAAGCAGGCGATCCTTAGGGAAACATAGGAGGACAGAGTTGGAAGGGACCTCGGAGGTCATCTAGTCCAACCCCCTCCTCATGCAGGAAACCCTTACAGAATCATAGGAGGACAGAGTTGGAAGGGACCTCGGAGGTCATCTAGTCCAACCCTCTCCTCATGCAGGAAACCCTTACAGAATCAATGAAGGACAGAGTTGGAAGGGACCTCGGAGGTCATCTAGTCCAACCCCCTCCTCATGCAGGAAA
>NC_138205.1:130792400-130797400 GCF_964194415.1 Vipera berus | reverse complement strand
AGGTGAGGGCGAGGATGATGAGGATGGTGAGGATGAAGTTGAGGAGAAGGTGGAGGAGGGTGAGGATGATGATGGTGGTGACGTTGAGGAGGATGGAGGTGAGGGTGAAGTTGAGGAGGAGGAGGAGGATGGTGAGGATGAAGGTGAGGGCGAGGATGGTGAGGAGGAAGGTGAGGATGAAGGTGATGGTGAGGATGGTGAGGAGGAAGGTGAGGACGATGAAGATGAGGAGGAAGTTGAGGAGGATGGTGAGGATGAAGGTGATGGTGAGGAGGAGGAGGATGGTGGTGATGAAGTTGAGGATGAGGATGAGGAGGATGGTGACGGTGAGGAGGAGGAGGATGGTGAGGAGGACGTGGAGGAGGAGGAAGGTGAAGGTGAAGTTGAGGAGGAAGAAGATGGTGAGGATGATGGTGACGGTGAGGAGGAGGAGGATGGTGAGGAGGAAGTTGAGGAGGAAGAGGAGGAGAAGGATGGGGATGAAGAAGGTGATGGTGAGGATCGTGAGGATGACGTGGAGGAGGATGGCGAGGAGGAGGAGGAAGATGAAGTTGATGGCCATAAGGATAATCAGGAAGTTCATGGTGGTGGTGATGGTGAAGAAGTGGACAATATGTAGGGTCCACCTTTCCGCCCAGAAGTTGAAGGCATCAAACAGAGCTTTCTTACCTCCAGACATTCCAAAGTCCCTCTAGGAGCTCCTGTGTCACACCAGAACATGGTTCCTCTTGTTCCAAATCCAACACCTTCCGTACTACACCCAAGAGTAGACTTCTCACCCCGAAGAGCGGACAAGATACAGTAGAGGTCCATAACTTCATGGCAGTGTAGACAATCGTGGAAAAAAAATAGTTCCTGTGCCCCACAGAGAAGGACTCCTTCCTGTACACCATGGTCTTCTCAACCAAGGCTAAGCATGAGTTGACAGAGCTATCTCAGGAGGCATGGAGTCTTCTCCACTGCCCCTTTCCAGGGGCGATGGCAAGAACCGTCCAGACATGATCCCGAGGTCAAATGGGAGAAGGTGCAGAGGGCCTTCAAACCGATCCACTCTCTTTTTTTCTTCCATTCTCGTTTTCAGGATCCCCTCTCGGAAAGCAATCAAGCCCTGAATTTCACCATCAAAGAGACGGCGTGCCGGGCCGAAGAAGACTTTTCCGTGGATCATTGCGACTTCAAAGAAGATGGGGTGAGTGACCGCCCCCCCAGAGCTGGGTTGGTGGGATGGGTGGATTTGATGATGGAGTGTAGATGGGAACCGGGCCCAACGGGACATCCGTTGGATCTTCTCAACCTTCCATCTTCCAAGTCGACCTTTTTTCTTGAGGGACGTCGTCTTCTCGGTTCCCCAAGTCAACTCTTCGACTCAGCTCCACGGATGGAGGAGGACCTCAACCCTTCAACTCTTGTTCCCCGTTCTTCCAAGGTGTCTCTGGAGGTTCTCAGTCATCCAGGTCTCTGTTGTCCCCCAAGGTGCTTTTTCAGGAGGCAACTGGGCCTTCTTCGGACTCCTCTGAGGGCCTTCAACTTCTCATCCAAGGAGCTTCTTCGGCTCTTGGAGGAGAAGCGAAAGGTCTCCGGGGGAGAGAAAAAAAAGATCCGGTTGCCTCCTGAGAAAAGCATCAAGGTGTTTGTGGAGAAACGGACTGACTTAGGTTGTCCAAGGTTGCTACGGAAGGAGGATGGTTGATGCAACATCTAGGGGCTGATCCAAGACGTCTCCGATGAGAAAAACAAGGTGACGATGGCCGCGAGTTCAAATCCCGGATGGCGGCTTGCTTATCACCCTGCTTTTCTCCCCTCCGCAGATGGTCAGACAATGTACGGGCTACTACTTCCTTGAGGAGAGACCCCCGGTGGCCGTTCTCACCTGCCACACCGTGGGGAGAACAGTGAAGGAGGAGGAGGAGAACGAGGAGCAGGAGAAGAAGGTGAGACTCCTAGGATGGCCTTGAAACCCAGAAGGAGGGTGAAACTCTGTGCCAAGCGGTGGAGACCCCATCTCAGTTGAGGGTCAGGAGAGACCTTCCAAAGGCTCTCCCGCTCGAGCAAGGGGTTGGACTAGATGACCTCCAAAGCCCCTTTCAACTCTGTTATTCCATGATTCTGTAAGGGTCTCCTGCTTGAGCAGGGGGTTGGACTGGATGACCTCCAGGTCCCCTCCAACTCTGTCCCTCTTTGATTCTGTAAGGGTCTCCTGCTTGAGCAGGGGTTGAGCTAGATGACCTCCAAGGACCCATCCAACTCTATTATTCCATAATTCTGTAAGGGTCTCCTGTTTGAGCAGGGGGGTGGACTAGATGACCTCCAAGGCCTCTTCCAACTCTGTTATTCCATGATTCTGTTAAGGGTCTTCTGTTTAAGAGTGAGGTTAGTCTATAAGACCTCCAAAGTCCCTTCCAACTCTAATTCTATGATTCTGTAAGGGTCTCCTGTTTGAGCAGGGGGCTGGACTAGATGACCTCCAGGGTCCCTTCCAAGTCTGTCATTCTAGGATTCTGTAAGGGTCTCCTGCCTGAGCAGGGGGTTGGACTGGATGACCTCCAGGGTCCCTTCCAAGTCTGTCATTTTAGGATACTGTAAGGGTCTCCTGCCTGAGCAGGGGGTTGGACTGGATGACCTCCAGGGTCCCTTCCAAGTCTGTCATTCCAGGATTCTGTAAAGTATCTCCTGCCTGAGCAGGGGGTTGGACTGGATGACCTCCAGGATCCCTTCCAAGTCTGTCATTCTAGGATTCTGTAAAGGGTCTCATGCCTGAGCAGGGGGTTGGACTGGATGACCTCCAGGGTGCCTTCCAAGTCTGTCATTCTAGGATTCTGTATAGGGTCTCCTGCCTGAGCAGGGGGTTGGACTGGATGACCTCCAGGGTCCCTTCCAAGTCTGACATTCTAGGATTCTGTAAGGGTCTCCTGCCTGAGCAGGGGGCTGGACTAGATGACCTCCAAGTCCCCTCCAACTCTGTCCCTCTATGATTCTGTAAGGGTCTCCTGCTTGAGCACGGGGTTGAGCTAGATGACCTCCAAGGCCCAATCCAACTCTATTATTCCATAATTCTGTAAGGGTCTCCTGTTTAAGAGTGAGGTTAGTCTATAAGACCTCCAAAGTCCCTTCCAACTCTAATTCTATGATTCTGTAAGGGTCTCCTGTTTGAGCAGGGGGTTGGACTAGATGACCTCCAGGGTCCCTTCCAAGTCTGTCATTCTAGGATTCTGTAAGGGTTTCCTGCCTGAGCAGGGGGTTGGACTGGATGACCTCCAGGGTCCCTTCCAAGTCTGTCATTCTAGGATTCTGTATAGGGTCTCCTGCCTGAGCAGGGGGTTGGACTGGATGACCTCCAGGGTCCCTTCCAAGTCTGTCGTTCTAGGATTCTGTATAGGGTCTCCTGCCTGAGCAGGGGGTTGGACTGGATGACCTCCAGGGTCCCTTCCAAGTCTGTCGTTCTAGGATTCTGTAAGGGTCTCCTGCCTGAGCAGGGGGTTGGACTGGATGACCTCCAGGGTCCCTTCCAAGTCTGTCATTCTAGGATTCTGTAAAGGGTCTCCTGCCTGAGCAGGGGGTTGGACAAGATGACCTCCAGGGTCCCTTCCAAGTCTGTCGTTCTAGGATTCTGTAAGGGTCTCCTCCCTGAGCAGGGGGTTGGACTGGATGACCTCCAGGGTCCCTTCCAAGTCTGTCATTCTAGGATTCTGTAAGGCTCTCCTGCCTGAGCAGGGGGTTGGACTGGATGACCTCCAGGGTCCCTTCCAAGTCTGTCATTCTAGGATTCTGTAAGGGTTTCCTGCCTGAGCAGGGGGTTGGACTGGATGACCTCCAGGGTCCCTTCCAAGTCTGTCGTTCTAGGATTCTGTATAGGGTCTCCTGCCTGAGCAGGGGGTTGGACTGGATGACCTCCAGGGTCCCTTCCAAGTCTGTCGTTCTAGGATTCTGTATAGGGTCTCCTGCCTGAGCAGGGGGTTGGACTAGATGACCTCCAGGGTCCCTTCCAAGTCTGTCGTTCTAGGATTCTGTAAGGGTCTCCTGCCTGAGCAGGGGTTTGGACTGGATGACCTCCAGGGTCCCTTCCAAGTCTGACATATCTGTTCTTCCTCTCTAGGACCAATCCAAACGCGTCAAGAGAGTCGCGGGTTTTTGGCAGGACGTCGGAGACGGTCTTCGTGACTTCCTCCACAAGCACGACGTTGTCTTCGCTGTCAATTTCCGCTTCTGAGTGACGGATTCGAGAGGAGCCGAGTTCAGATCTTCCTTCAAGAAAAAATAAAATAAAAAAATCCAGATTTTCCCCTCCCAGCTTGGCTTAGACCTCCATTTACCGCCGAGGCTTCCTTAACAAAACTTGCGACTTAGAATCAGTCACGCAGCTTTTTAAATGAATGCCATAAGGGGCTAGTCCTCAAGTTACGACGGTCCGTTCCGTGACCGTTCCAAATCGCAACGGCCCTGGAGAAATTAGACGGAGGGCTGTTTTTCCACACTGACCAACCTCCAAATTCAGGCCCTTGTCCGCCGACTCCTATTTACGACGGTCGCCGTGTCCGGGACTCCACGTGATCCCCTTTTGCGACCAATCAGCCGTTGTTCTCACTTTACGACTGCCCAGATTCACTTAACAAAGGTGGCAGGGAAGGTCGTCGAACGGTGGCGAAACTCCCTTAGCAAGGCAACTTTGGAGCTCCCTGGTGGTCGTAACCCCGAGGACTACGTGTAAAGGCCGAGAGGAAAGCTCCCTTTTTTCCAAATCTGAGTTTTTTTTAAAAAAACCCTGTTTTTCTATCCTGTCTCCATTTTTGTAAGGCGGCGACTTGAGAAGGCTGTATATATTTTCTGAACAATGGATAAATAATAATAAAAATTTCTCTTGGGCAAAAAACTCGGAGTTTGCTTCTTCCTTCTTCTTCTTCTTCTTCTTCTTCTTCTTCTTCTTCTTCTTCTTCTTCTTCTACTTCTTCTTTCTCCTCTTCTTCTTCTTCTTCTTTTTCTTCTTCTTCTTCTTCCCTTCTTCT
>NC_138205.1:130768629-130788629 GCF_964194415.1 Vipera berus | reverse complement strand
TCTATTCTATTCTATTCTTTCTTATTCTATTTCTATTCTATTCTATTCTATTTCTATTCTATTCTATTCTATTCTATTCTATTCTATTCTATTATAATTCTATTCTATTCTATTCTATTCTATTCTATTCTATTCTATTCTATTCTATTCTATTCTATTCTATTATTTCTTATTCTATTTCTATTCTATTCTATTCTATTTCTATTCTATTCTATTCTATTCTATTCTATTCTATTCTATTCTATTCTATTCTATTCTATTCTATTCTATTCTATTCTATTCTATTATAATTCTATTCTATTCTATTCTATTCTATTCTATTCTATTCTATTATAATTCTATTCTATTCTATTCTATTCTATTCTATTCTATTATTTCTTATTCTATTTCTATTCTATTCTATTTCTATTCTATTCTATTCCATTCTATTCTATTCTATTCTATTCTATTCTATTCTATTCTATTCTATTATAATTCTATTCTATTCTATTCTATTCTATTCTATTCTATTCTATTATAATTCTATTCTATTCTATTATAATTCTATTCTATTCTATTCTATTCTATTCTATTCTATTCTATTATTTCTTATTCTATTTCTATTCTATTCTATTCTATTCTATTCTATTCTATTCTATTCTATTCTATTCTATTCTAATTCTATTCTATTCTATTCTATTCTATTCTATTCTATTCTATTCTATTCTATTCTATTCTATTCTATTCTATTCTATTCTATTCTATTCTATTCTATTCTATTCTATTATTTCTTATTCTATTTCTATTCTATTCTATTTCTATTCTATTCTATTCTATTCTATTCTA
The DNA here is from genome assembly GCF_964194415.1 of Vipera berus. NCBI lineage: Eukaryota > Metazoa > Chordata > Lepidosauria > Squamata > Viperidae > Vipera > Vipera berus. The sequence continues at coordinate 130,787,804 of NC_138205.1, read as the reverse complement.
TTCTATTCTATTCTATTCTATTCTATTCTATTCTATTCTATTCTATTCTATTCTATTCTATTATAATTCTATTCTATTCTATTCTATTCTATTCTATTCTATTCTATTCTATTCTATTCTATTCTATTCTATTATAATTCTATTCTATTCTATTATAATTCTATTCTATTCTATTCTATTCTATTCTATTCTATTCTATTCTATTATTTCTTATTCTATTTCTATTCTATTCTATTCTATTCTATTCTATTCTATTCTATTCTATTCTATTCTATTCTATTCTATTCTAATTCTATTCTATTCTATTCTATTCTATTCTATTCTATTCTATTCTATTCTATTCTATTCTATTCTATTCTATTCTATTCTATTCTATTCTATTCTATTCTATTCTATTCTATCCCATCCCAATCTTTTACAATGTAGACTTATAGGACCGGAAGGGACCTTGGAGGTCTTCTAGTCCAACCCCCTGCTCAAGGAGGAGACCCTATGCCATTTCAGACAAGCGGATCTCAACTCTCGAGTGTTGGAGTATCCTCAACTGCTGGGGGCAAGTAGTTCCAACGGTTAATTGTCCTCACCGTTAGGAAGTTTCACCTTCATTTCAGGTAGCTTCTTTCCTTGGCTAGTTTCCATCCGTGGCTTCTTGTCCTGCCTTCCACTGATCACTTCACATGATCTTGAAACAAGATAGATAGAAGGTAGGTAGATAGATAGATAGATAGATAGATAGATAGATAGATAGATAGATAGATAGATAGATAGATAGAGACAGGCAGACAGAGATGGATTAATGGATAGATAGATAGATAGATAGATAGATAGATAGATAGATAGATAGATAGATAGATAGATAGATAGATAGATAGATAGAGACAGGCAGACAGAGATGGATTAATGGATAGATAGATAGATAGATAGATAGATAGATAGATAGATAGATAGATAGATAGAGACAGGCAGACAGAGATGGATTAATGGATAGATAGATAGATAGATAGATAGATAGATAGATAGATAGATAGATAGATAGATAGATAGATAGATAGATAGATAGAGACAGGCAGACAGAGATGGATTAATGGATAGATAGATAGATAGATAGATAGATAGATAGATAGATAGATAGATAAATTAGACATACATATATTGACACATATAGATATAGAGACAGATAGAAAGAGAGGGAGAGATGATAGATAAATGACAGGATAGATAGATAGATAGATAGATAGATAGATAGATAGATAGATAGATAGATAGATAGATAGATAAATTAGACATACATATATTGACACATATAGATATATATATATATAGAGAGAGAGAGAGATGATAGATAAATGACAGGATAGATAGATAGATAGATAGATAGATAGATAGATAGATAGATAGATAGATAAATTAGACATACATATATTGACACATATAGATATAGAGAGAGAGAAAGAGAGAGAGAGAGATGATACATAAATGACAGGATAGATTGATAGATAGATAGATAGATTGATAGATAGATAGATAGATAGATAGATAGATAGATAGATAGATAGATAGATAGATAAATTAGACATACATATATTGACACATATAGATATAGAGAGAGATAGAAAGAGAGAGAGAGAGAGAGATGATAGATAAATGACAGGATAGATAGATAGATAGATAGATAGATAGATAGATAGATAGATAGATAGATAGATAGATAGATAGATAGATAGATAAATTAGACATACATATATTGACATATAGATATAGAGAGAGATAGAAAGAGAGAGAGAGAGATGATAGATAAATGACAGGATAGATAGATAGATAGATAGATAGATAGATAGATAGATAGATAAATTAGACATACATATATTGACACATATAGATATAGAGAGAGATAGAAAGAGAGAGAGAGAGAGAGATGATAGATAAATGACAGGATAGATAGATAGATAGATAGATAGATAGATAGATAGATAGATAGATAGATAGATAGATAGATAAATTAGACATACATATATTGACATATAGATATAGAGAGAGATAGAAAGAGAGAGAGAGAGATGATAGATAAATGACAGGATAGATAGATAGATAGATAGATAGATAGATAGGTAGATAGATAGATAAATTAGACATACATATATTGACACATATAGATATATAGAGAGATAGAAAGAGAGAGAGAGAGAGAGATGATACATAAATGACAGGATAGATAGATAGATAGATAGATAGATAGATAGATAGATAGATAGATAGATAGATAGATAGATAGATAGACAGAGGATAGATAGATAGATAGATAGATAGATAGATAGATAGATAGATAGATAGATAGATAGACAGATAGATAGACAGACACAGGATAGATAGATAGATAGATAGATAGATAGATAGATAGATAGATAGATAGAAAGACAGACAGACACAGGATAGATAGATAGATAGATAGATAGATAGATAGATAGACACACACATATATATAATAGAGATAGATAGATAGATGATAGATAGATAAGTTACATAGATAGATAAATACATAGAGAGAAATAGATAAATAGAGAGAAATGAGAGAGAGAGATACAGATAATAGACAGACAGATAGTTATAGAGAGATGATAGAGACAGAGAGAGATGAGAAAGAGAGAGACAGATAGATGACAGAGATGGGAGAGACAGACAGACAGACAGATGATAGAGAGGCGAATGTAGAGAGTTAGAAGGACAGCCGCCTTCCTCCAACTGGACACCTTCAACAAATGATGCGTGCGGCACCACAACCATCGGTTGCGCAAAGCAGGCCGGTTGCGCAAGGCCCCAATTTCGATCGCTGGCGCCCTCCCCTCCCTCGGCTTCCCGCAAGAGCCTTGAGTAGGCGGCCTCTGAGTAGGCCCACTCCAGGGAGCAAAAGGACGGGCTGAGTCAGACCTAACTCTGCGGGGAAAGTCCACACAAACGCACAACCCCACCGGCGTGAGGCGGGAAGCCCCGAAGCGACGGGAAGCACGCGAGCAGAAGCTGAAAACCGAAAATGGGAACTGTTGAAACCGAGTCTCACGGCAAAAGGACGGGCTAGATAGATGATAGATAGATAGATAGATAGATAGATAGATAGATAGATAGATAGATAGATAGATAGATAGATAGATAGAGATAGATGATAGATAGAGAGATAGATAGATAGATAGATAGATTAGATAGATTAGATAGATCAGATAGATAGATAGAGATAGAGATAGATAGATAGATAGATAGATAGATTAGATAGATAGATAGATAGATTAGATAGATAGATAGATATAGATAGATAGATAGATAGATAGATAGATAGATAGATAGATAGATAGAGATAGAGATAGATAGATGATAGATAGATAGATAGAGATAGAGATAGAGATAGATAGATGATAGATAGATAGATAGATAGATTAGATAGATAGATTGATAATGAGAATATTAGATATTATTATTATTATTATTATTATTATTATTATTATTAAATTAGATAGATAAAAAAACAGATGGTAGATGATAGAGAGACAGAGAAAGAGAGAAACAGAAAAGCAGATAATAGATAGATAATAGGAGAGAGAGAGAGATGTGATACATAAGAGAGAGAGAGAATGATAGATAGATGATAGATAGAGAATGATAGATGAGAGAGAGAGACAGAAAGAAACAGAGATGATAGATAAGAGAGAGACAGAGAAAGAGAGAGAGAGAGAGAGAGAGAGAGAGAGAGAGAGAGAGAGAGAGAGAGAGAGAGAGAGAGAGAGAGAGAGAGAGAGAGTGTCAGTCTTTGGCCCTCCTGACCGACGGGCCTTCAGAGCCCGGCCTTCGCCATCCCAACCCTGATGTGTGCGGCACCACAACCATCGGTTGCGCAAAGCAGGCCGGTTGTGCAAGGCCCCAATTTCGATCGCTTGCGCCCTCCCCTCCCTCGGCTTCCCGCAAGAGCCTTGAGTAGGCGGCCTCTGAGTAGGCCCACTCCAGGGAGCAAAAGGACGGGCTGAGTCAGACCTAACTCTGCGGGGAAAGTCCACACAAACTCACAACCCCACCGGCGTGAGGCGGGAAGTCCTGAAGCGACGGGAAGCACGCGAGCAGAAGCTGAAAACCGAAAATGGGAACTCTTGAAACCGGGTCTCACGGCAAAAGGACGGGCTGAGTCAGACCTAACTCTGCGGGGAAAGTGCACACAAAAGAAGGAACTCACAACCCCACCGGCGTGAGGCGGGAAGTCCCGAAGCGACGGGAAGCACGCGAGCAGAAGCTGGACCCCGAAAATGGGAACTCTTGAAACCGGGTCTCACGGCGTCGCCTGGTTTTATTATGTATCTTTCGGTTGTGCGACGGATTTCTACGCCGCCTTTCTTACTTTAGACAATCCGTCCAGGCGACGGATACCTGCACTCCTCCTTTCCCCCCCCCCCCGCTACAACAACCCTGTGAGGTGGGCTGGGCTAGAGGTGGGTTGGGCTGTCGCCCTCGGACAGGAAATCCTCGACTTACGACCATGAACACCTGCCAGTTAAGGTCTTCCGTCCTGACATTCCTAAAGCAGCTCCTCCTTGGATCGATCGGAGTTTTAATGACTTTTTTTTTTGCAGCAGCAGCAGCAGCAGCAGTCGCTAAGCGAGTCAGCGTGGTCCGCCGTCGTTAAGTGAACGCTGCAATCGTTGAGGAAATCTTCATGGGGTGTGTTTGTGTTTTTCGCAAGACCTGGATGTGAACATGGGTTTTGGAGAAAAACTAGGGACTAGAATTTTCGGGCATAAATTGGGACTAGAACTCCCAGCCTCCTGGCAATTGGCCCAAAGTCACCCAGCTGTCTTTCATGGCTAAGGCGGGACTAGAACTCACCGTCTCCTCATGATTGGCCCAAGGTCACTCGGTTGTCTTTCATGGTTAAGGCGGGACTAGAACTCCCAGTCTCCTCATGATATGGCCCAAAGTCATCCTTGTGGCTTCCATCCCTGAGGCAGAACTAGAACTCTCAGCCTCCTGGTGATTGGCCCAAAGTCACTCAGCTGTCTTTCATGTCGAAGGCGGGACTAGAACTCCCAGTCTCCTGGTAATTGGCCCAAAGTCACTCACCTGTCTTTCATGGCTAAGGCGGAACTAGAACTCTCAGCCTCCTGGTGATTGGCCCAAAGTCACTCACCTGTCTTTCATGGTTAAGGCGGGACTAGAACTCTCAGCCTCCTGGTGATTGGCCCAAAGTCAGTCACCTGTCTTTCATGGTTAAGGCAGGACTAGAACTCCCAGTCTCCTCATGACTGGCCCAAGGCCATCCTTCTGGCTTACATGCCTGAGGCAGAACTAGAACTCTCAGCCTCCTGGTGATTGGCCCAAAGTCACTCACCTGTCTGTCAGGCTAAGGTGGGACTACAACTCCCAGCCTCCTGGTGATTGGCCCAAATTCACTCACCTGTCTTTCATGGCTAAGGCGGAACTAGAACTCTCAGCCTCCTGGTGATTGGCCCAAAGTCACTCACCTGTCTTTCATGGTTAAGGCAGGACTAGAACTCCCAGTCTCCTCATGACTGGCCCAAGGTCATCCTTCTGGCTTACATGCCTGAGGCAGAACTAGAACTCTCAGCCTCCTGGTGATTGGCCCAAAGTCACTCAGCTGTCTTTCATGTCGAAGGCGGGACTAGAACTCCCAGTCTCCTGGTAATTGGCCCAAAGTCACCCAACTCCCAGTCTCCTGGTAATTGGCCCAAAGTCACCCAGCTGTCTTTCATGGCTAAGGCGGGACTAGAACTCACCGTCTCCTCATGATTGGCCCAAGGTCACTCGGTTGTCTTTCATGGTTAAGGCGGGACTAGAACTCCCAGTCTCCTCATGATATGGCCCAAAGTCATCCTTGTGGCTTACATCCCTGAGGCAGAACTAGAACTCTCAGCCTCCTGGTAACTGGCCCAAAGTCACTCACCTGTCTGTCAGGCTAAGGTGGGACTACAACTCCCAGCCTCCTGGTGATTGGCCCAAATTCGCTCACCTGTCTTTCATGGCTAAGGCGGAACTAGAACTCTCAGCCTCCTGGTGATTGGCCCAAAGTCACTCACCTGTCTTTCATGGTTAAGGCAGGACTAGAACTCCCAGTCTCCTCATGACTGGCCCAAGGTCATCCTTCTGGCTTACATGCCTGAGGCAGAACTAGAACTCTCAGCCTCCTGGTGATTGGCCCAAAGTCACTCAGCTGTCTTTCATGTCGAAGGCGGGACTAGAACTCCCAGTCTCCTGGTAATTGGCCCAAAGTCACCCAGCTGTCTTTCATGGCTAAGGCGGAACTAGAACTCTCAGCCTCCTGGTGATTGGCCCAAAGTCACTCACCTGTCTTTCATGGTTAAGGCAGGACTAGAACTCCCAGTCTCCTCAGGATTGGCCCAAAGTCATCCTTGTGGCTTACATGCCTGAGACAGAACTAGAACTCTCAGTCTCCTGGTGATTGGGCCAAAGTCATCCATATGGCTTTCATGCCTCAGGCAGGACTAGAACTCACCGTCTCCTGGCGATTGGCCCAAAGTCACTCACCTGTCTGTCATGTCTAAGGCGGGACTACAACTCCCAGCCTCCTGGTGATTGGCCCAAAGTCACTCACCTGTCTTTCATGGTTAAGGCAAGACTAGAACTCCCAGTCTCCTCAGGATTGGCCCAAAGTCATCCTTGTGGCTTACATGCCTGAGACAGAACTAGAACTCTCAGTCTCCTGGTGATTGGCCCAAAGTCATCCATATGGCTTTCAATGCCTTAGGCAGGACTAGAACTCACCGTCTCCTGGCGATTGGCCCAAAGTCACTCACGTGTCTTTCTTGGCTAAGGCGGGACTAGAACTCTCAGCTCACTGGTGATTGGCCCAAAGTCACCCGGCCGGCTTTCATTCCTAAGGCGAGACTAGAACTCACTAGCACCAGGTGGTTGGCCCAAAGTGCCTTCGGTGTTATCCGAGTTTGGTTGTGTTCTTGCCGACGTTTCGTGACCCAACGAGGGAACATACATCCTCAGTGCTAGAAGGGAGTGGGGCATGTGGAGAGGTGGGGAGGAGGAGGAGGAGGAAGAAGAAGAGGAAGAGGAAGAGGAGGAGGAGGAGGAAGAAGAAGAAGAGGAAGAAGAGGAGGAGGAGGAGGAGGAGGAGGAAGTGAGGGGCTCAATCAAGCAATCGATGGTCCAAGCCTGCTGGCTGAGGAATTCTGGGAGATGAAATCCACCCACGCCGCCTGGGGAATTCTGGGAGACGAAATCCACCCACGCCGCCTGGGGAATTCTGGGAGACGAAATCCACCCACGCCGCCTGGGGAATTCTGGGAGATGAAATCCACCCACGCCGCCTGGGGAATTCTGGGAGATGAAATCCACCCACGCCGCCTGGGGAATTCTGGGAGATGAAATCCACCCACGCTGCCTGGGGAATTCTGGGAGATGAAATCCACCCACGCCGCCTGGGGAATTCTGGGAGACGAAATCCACCCACGCCGCCTGGGGAATTCTGGGAGATGAAATCCACCCACGCCGCCTGGGGAATTCTGGGAGATGAAAAAAACCCACGCCGCCTGGGGAATTCTGGGAGATGAAATCCACCCACGCCGCCTGGGGAATTCTGGGAGACGAAATCCACCCACGCCGCCTGGGGAATTCTGGGCGATGAAATCCACCCACGCCGCCTGGGGAATTCTGGGCGATGAAATCCACCCACGCCGCCTGGGGAATTCTGGGAGATGAAATCCACCCACACCGCCTGGGGAATTCTGGGAGATAAATCCACCCACGCCGCCTGGGGAATTCTGGGCGATGAAATCCACCCACGCCGCCTGGGGAATTCTGGGCGATGAAATCCACCCACGCCGCCTGGGGAATTCTGGGAGATGAAATCCACCCACACCGCCTGGGGAATTCTGGGAGATAAATCCACCCACGCCGCCTGGGGAATTCTGGGCGATGAAATCCACCCACGCCGCCTGGGGAATTCTGGGCGATGAAATCCACCCACGCCGCCTGGGGAATTCTGGGAGATGAAATCCACCCACACCGCCTGGGGAATTCTGGGAGATGAAATCCACCCACGCCGCCTGGGGAATTCTGGGAGACGAAATCCACCCACGCCGCCTGGGGAATTCTGGGCGATGAAATCCACCCACGCCGCCTGGGGAATTCTGGGCGATGAAATCCACCCACGCCGCCTGGGGAATTCTGGGAGATGAAATCCACCCACACCGCCTGGGGAATTCTGGGAGATAAATCCACCCACGCCGCCTGGGGAATTCTGGGCGATGAAATCCACCCACGCCGCCTGGGGAATTCTGGGAGATGAAATCCACCCACACCGCCTGGGGAATTCTGGGAGATAAATCCACCCACGCCGCCTGGGGAATTCTGGGCGATGAAATCCACCCACGCCGCCTGGGGAATTCTGGGCGATGAAATCCACCCACGCCGCCTGGGGAATTCTGGGAGATGAAATCCACCCACACCGCCTGGGGAATTCTGGGAGATGAAATCCACCCACGCCGCCTGGGGAATTCTGGGAGACGAAATCCACCCACGCCGCCTGGGGAATTCTGGGAGATGAAATCCACCCACGCCGCCTGGGGAATTCTGGGAGACGAAATCCACCCACGCCGCCTGGGGAATTCTGGGAGACGAAATCCACCCACGCCGCCTGGGGAATTCTGGGAGACGAAACCCACCCACGCCGCCTGGGGAATTCTGGGCGACGAAATCCACCCACGCCGCCTGGGGAATTCTGGGCGACGAAATCCACCCACGCCGCCTGGGGAATTCTGGGTGATGAAATCCACCCACGCCGCCTGGGGAATTCTGGGAGATGAAATCCAATACGAACGACGGCTGTCAGTCATCCCCAATCTTCGGCACACGCCGCCACCCCACCCCGCAACAAGGACAGAACCTCCAGCTGCTCTTTTGGGCCCCAAACCAACGCCAGCCCGTGCAGGTAGGCCAGGGGATGTGTGACGAACGCTGGGAAGAACTCCCGATTTTTGCCTGTCTAAAGAGGGGACATTTGGGGGTGAGGGTCCCCCCCCCAAAGCTGAAGCCCCCTCCACCAGATCCCCCCCTTCCCGACTGGACCCGCAATGGGGCAACCCCTCCCTCCATCCCAGCCCTGGCCAGGGGCCAAATTCTCACCCGGGGCCAAATTATTTTATATATTTATATTTATATTTATATTTATATTTATATTTATATTTATTATTTATTAATATAAATAATATAAATATAAATATAAATATAGATATAGATATAGATATAGATATAGATATAGATATAGATATAGATATAGATATAAATATAAATATAAATATAAATATAAATATAAATAATATAAATATAAATATAAATTTATATTTATATTTATATTTATATTTATATTTATATTTATATTTATATTTATATTTATATTTATATTTATATCTATATGTATATCTATATCTATATCTATATCTATATTTATATCTATATTATTTATATTTATATTTATATTTATATTTATATTTATATTTATATTTATATTTATATTTATATCTATATCTATATGTATATCTATATCTATATCTATATTTATATTTATATTTATATTTATATTTATATTTATATTATTTATATTTATATTATTTATATTTATATTTATATTTATATTTATATTTATATTTATATTTATATTTATATTTATATTTATATTTATATTTATATTTATATTTGTATTTGTATTTGTATTTATATTTATATTTATATTATTTCCCGGAAAGGCTCGTCCTTGCCCCCCTTCCCTCTGGCCTTCTCCACTGCCACTTATGAAAGTCACTGGGCTGTGTAATTGTGTAACCCGAACGGCATGTTTCCCCTTGTGTGTGTTTGTGTGTGTTTGTGTGTGTGTTTGTGCGCGTGTTGCGGTTTCACAGAAACCGGGCGTGCCGATCCGTCATGGTCTTGGCAAAGCCAAGCCAACCCTGTTGTTCTGCATTTTTTCCCCCCCCCCCTCCGCTCGACAATCCCGAAAGGCCAAACTTCCATCTGACAGGGTGGGAAGAGGCTTTAGAGGTCATCTAGTCCAACCCAATGCTCAAGCAGGAGACCCTTACAGAATCACAGAATAAGAGAGTGGGAAGGGACCTCAGAGGTCATCTAGTCCAACCCCCTTCAAACAGGAGACCCTTAACAGAATACCAGAGTTGGAGGGGACCTGGGAGGTCATCTAGTCCAACCCAATGCTCAAGCAGGAGACCCTTACAGAATCACAGAATAAGAGAGTGGGAAGGGACCTCAGAGGTCATCTAGTCCAACCCCCTCAAACAGGAGACCCTTAACAGAATACCAGAGTTGGAAGGGACCTGGGAGGTCATCTAGTCCAACCCAATGCTCAAGCAGGAGACCCTTACAGAATCACAGAATAACAGAGTTGGAAGAGACCTCGGAGGTCATCTAGTCCAACCCAATGCTCAGGCAGGAGACCCCTGCAGAATTACAGAAGAAGAGAGTTGGAAGGGACCTCGGAGGTCATCTAGTCCATCCCCCTGCTCATGCAGGAGACCCCTGCAGAATTACAGAATAAGAGAGTTGGAAGGGACCTCGGAGGTCATCTAGTCCAACCCAATTGTTAAGGAATTTGTTGTGCAGAGGTCTCCTTGTGCTACCAAAGAGTTGCACAGACAAGAAAGGGTACTGAGAGCAGTAAAAGTCACACACAGGAGTACACTGAGTTGTAAAAGCAAAAAGTATTTTACTTGGAGGTGGTGTAAGAACAAAAATGCACAGTCAAAAATAAACAGTCCAGGTCATACACAATAGCAACAGTCCAAGGAGTAATTCAAACTACAAAGTCTTCTTACCGATCCAGAGGTCAATACACAGTTCAGGTTTACAACAGTAGTAAACCAACAGCAGAGCAAAAACAGTAACAGTAGAGAGCAGTGAATTCAGAGAGAGAGAGGGAGAAGCTACTTACTAGCTTCCTCTTATGGCCATGAGAACACTTACACACCCATTGGCCAATTACCTTCTTAAAGTCATAGCATTATGGTTAATATATTTTCAACCCAACATTGTAGGCTAGCACCAGATGCCTAACACCAATGCTCAAGCAGGAGACCCTGACAGAATCACGGAATGACAGAGTTGGAAGGGACCTCGGAGGTCATCTAGTCCAACCCCCTCAAACAGGAGACCCTTAACAGAATACCAGAGTTGGAGGGGACCTGGGAGGTCATCTAGTCCAACCCAATGCTCAAGCAGGAGACCCTTACAGAATCACAGAATAAGAGAGTGGGAAGGGACCTCAGAGGTCATCTAGTCCAACCCCCTCAAACAGGAGACCCTTAACAGAATACCAGAGTTGGAGGGGACCTGGGAGGTCATCTAGTCCAACCCAATGCTCAAGCAGGAGACCCTTACAGAATCACAGAATAAGAGAGTGGGAAGGGACCTCAGAGGTCATCTAGTCCAACCCCCTTCAAACAGGAGACCCTTAACAGAATACCAGAGTTGGAGGGGACCTGGGAGGTCATCTAGTCCAACCCAATGCTCAAGCAGGAGACCCTTACAGAATCACAGAATAAGAGAGTGGGAAGGGACCTCAGAGGTCATCTAGTCCAACCCCCTCAAACAGGAGACCCTTAACAGAATACCAGAGTTGGAGGGGACCTGGGAGGTCATCTAGTCCAACCCCCAGCTCAAGCAAAAGATCTGACAACATTTCAGACCAATGGAGGGCATCCCAGGACAAAAAAAACCCTGGGAGAAAAACTAGGAGGAAGCTGGCTCTGCTGAGGTGGGAGAGAATTTGGGAATTCCATTTTTTATGTGCTGGGAAAGAAAAGGGGAAGGCCCTTCTTTTTCTTTTTAATTTTCTTTCTCTTTCTTTCTTTCTTTCTTTCTTTCTTTCTTTCTTTCTTTCTTTCTTTCTTTCTTTCTTTTTCTTTCTTTCTTTCTTTCTTTCTCTCTCTCTCTCTTTCTTTCTTTCTTTCTTTCTTTCTTTCTTTCTTTCTTTCTTTCTTTCCCTTTCTTTCTGTCTTTTCCTTCCTCCTTCCCTTTGTTCTTTTTTTTATTTTCCTGCCTTGCTCCCTCCCTCCCTCTCCCCTCTCCCTTCCTTCCCTTCCTTCCATCCTCTTTTCCTTCTTTTTCGTCCTTTCTTTCCCCCTTTCCGTTTGCCCTTCTCCCTTTCTTTCCTTCCTATTTCTTTCTTTCTTTTTCTCCGTCCCTTTCCCCTTCTCTTCCCCTTTCTTTTCCTTTTTCTTTCTTTCTTTTTCTCTCTTTCTTCCTTTCCTCCTTCCTTTCCTTCTGTCTTCCCTCCCTCCCTCCCTTTTTATTTTCATCCCTCCCTCCCTCCCTCCCGTCTCCCTCCTTCCTTCCTTCCCTCTCTCCCTATTTTTTCTTTCTTTCTTTCATTTTTCTTTTTCTTTCTCTTTATTTCTTTTTTCTCCCTCCCTTTCCCCTTTTCTTTCCTCCTTCCCTTTCTTCTATTTTCCTGCTTTGCTCCCTCCCTCCTTCTCTCCCATCTCCTTCCTTCCTTCCTTCTTTCCCTCCCTCTTTTCTTTTTCTCTTTCTTTTCCCCTTCCTTCCTTCCTTCCTTCCTTCCTTCCTTCCTTCCTTCCTTTCTTTCTTTCTTTCTTTCTTTCTTTCTTTCCTTTCTTTCCCTCCCTCTTTCTTTCTTTCTTTCTTTCTTTCTTTCTTTCTTTCTTTCTTTCTTTCTCTCTCTCTCTCTCTCTCTTTCTTTCTTTTCTCTTTCTTTCTTTCTCTCTTTCTTTTCTCTTTCTTTCTTTCTTTTTCTTTCTTTCCTTTCCTTTCCTTTCCTTTCCTTTCCTTTCCTTTCCTTTCCTTTCCTTTCCTTCCTTCCTTCCTTCCTTCCTTCCTTTCTTTCTTTCTTTCTTTCTTTCTTTCTTTCTTTCTTTCTTTCTTTCTTTCTCTCTCTCTCTCTCTCTCTCTCTTTCTTTTCTCTTTCTTTCTTTCTCTCTTTCTTTTCTCTTTCTTTCTTTTTCTTTCTTTCCTTTCCTTTCCTTTCCTTTCCTTTCCTTTCCTTTCCTTCCTTCCTTCCTTCCTTCCTTCCTTCCTTCCTTCCTTCCTCTCTCTCTCTCTCTCTCTCTCTCTCTCTCTCTCTCTTTCTTTCTTTCTTTCTTCTTTCTTTCTTTCTTTCCCATCCCAGGTTCTTCACTCCACAGAGAAAAGAAAACACAGAAGTTTTACACAGCTGTGGTCCAAAAATTTTATTATGCAATTTGGAACGGATCAAAATGAGAGATTTAAAAATGAAAAATAAAATCGGCCGTTGTCATCTGTCAGATGCAAACGAAGCTGTCAGGTCTCTCAAGAGCGGAAGAGATATTATTTCCTCCATCGTTTTGGTCTCCATTTGATTGTGAAACCATAAAGAGCCGAGACTGTGCCTTCCTGCGACTTCGGGTGATCCGGTTCAACTAAATCAAGAAGATTCCAAGAGATCAACCAGGGAATTTCAGTCAGGCCGTCTCTTCAAATATCTGCAGAGCTGAAGTTTCCCCTCAGGCGACCGCTTGGAGACGGGTGGACTTCAACTCCCAGAATTCATCAGGGCTGGGGGATTCTGGGAGTTGAAGTCCATGCGTCTGAAAGTGCCCAATTGAGGGAAACTCTGCAGTCCAATATACAACCGGAGATCATATGTACACCTAAACCTGTGTTTTTGTTTTTCAAACTTGGTCCCTTTATAAGGAGTGAACTTCAACTCCCAGAATCCACGATGGCTGGGGAATTCTGGGAGATGCACTCCATGCAGCGGTGGGATTCAGCCGGTTCGCACCGGTTTCGGTGGAACCGGTAGCTAAATTTTGTTGAGCTCAGAGAACCGGCTGAACCCATGCCGTTTCTGGAAGTCCGTTCTGGGCCTCCGAGGCCTGGAGGAGGCCTTGCAGGCCTAGAGCGGCCCGCCAGAAGTGCGTGGATGTCACTGCCAGGAGTCCGTTCTAGGCCAGCTGGAGGCTTCCTAGGCCTAGAACAGCCTGCCGGAAATGTGTTGATGTCACTTCTGGAAGTCTGTTCTAGGCCTGGGAGGCCTGGAGGAGGACTCCCAGGCCTAGAACAGGCCACAGGAAGTGCGTGAATGTCACTTCCGGAACTCCGTTCTAGGCCTCGGAGGTACGTTCTAAGGCCTCAGAGGTCCGTTCTAGGCCTAGAACAGGGTTAGGCAACCTCGGCTCTTCTATGACTCGTGGACTGCAACTCCCAGAATTCCTGAGTCAGCTGACTCAGGAATTCTGGGAGTTGAAGTCCACGAGTCATAAAAGAGCCGAGGTTGCCTAACCCTGGCCTAGAACATCCACGGAGAGAACTGTATGTTCAGGTCTTTGACCTCCGAGGTCCTTTCCCACTCTGTTATTCCATGATTCTTGGAAGGGTCTCCTGCTCGAGCAGAGGGTTGGACTAGATGACCTCCGAGGTCCCTTCCAACTCTGTTATTGTGTAATTCTATCTCCTGCTCGAGCAAGGGGGTTGGACTAGATGACCTCTGAGGTCCCTTCCGACTCTCATTCTCTTATTCTGGAAGGGTCTCCTGCTCGAGCAAGGGGTTGGACTAGATGACCTCCAGGGTCCCTTCCAACTCTGTTATTGTGTAATTCTATCTCCTGCTCGAGCAAGGGGTTGGACTAGATGACCTCCGAGGTCCCTTCCGACTGGGTTATTACACGATCCTGTCAGGGTCTCCTCCTGGAGCAGGGGGTTGGACTAGATGACCTCCAGGGTCCCTTCCCACTCTGTTATTCACTACTTCCTTCCCTCCAAGTAAGATGCAGTTCCATTAAGGCCTACGGATACTTCTCGGCTTTCAACAGTCCCACTTAGTGGCCGTTCAGAGTTGCGACGGCCCTGGAAAAACGGACTTCGGACCGTTGCAGCATTCCTGACGCGATCCAAATTCGGCCCCTTGGCAACCGACTCGTAGTGACGACGCTGTGGCCGTGTCCCCGGGTCCCGTGATCCCCTTTAGCGACGTGTCACTAGGAAAGCCAGCTTCATTTAACGACCATCTGACTAACTTTAACCCCTGCAGGGACTCACTGAACAACGGGGGCAAGGCAGGTCATCCAATGGGGCCAAACTCACTTAACAATAGAACTCTCGGGCTCGGATTGTGGTCGTAACTAGAGGACCACTCGTAAACCTTCATTTGTGGTTTGTCCTGCGTTCGTCAGTCAAGCGGCAGCTTCTGAAATATTGACATCCGAGTAAATGACAGAAAGTCCTTAACTTACGACCACCGTTGATTTATGTGGCTGAGACAGTTCTTAAGTCAACTTTGCCTCGTTTTACAACCTGACTTGCCTTTCCGTTCTTAAGTGAACCACTCCACTTCTTCGGCGAGTAGGACGGATGTTAAGTGAAGCTGGCTTCCCCTTGGACTTCCCTAATTGGACGGTCGCAAAAGGGAATCCCAGGAGCTCCGGGGATGTTGCGACGGTTGGTGCCGTTGTAAGTTTGAACGGTCTCTAAATGAACTGCTGGCTGGGGGATTCTGGGAATGGAAGTCCTCCCCTCTTAAAGCAGCCTGGCTGGGGGATTCTGGGAATCCTGTTGTGCGAGGCAGACGCATTTTAAGGGCCAGAGGAAGGCCTCGCTTTGCGGCGGATTCCCTCGGGGGGGGATTCCTCTGCATTGCTGATGACCGCAATGTTTCTGTCGCTAAGTGAGGCGGGCGCTGAGCGAGTCTTTTTGCTCCGTTTGACGACCTTCCTCACCACAGTTTTTCGCCGAATCCCTGCAGTTCTGAAGTTTGTCACACGGTCGTTAAGCGAACCCAGCTGCCCCGTTGACTTTGCTGGCCAGAAGGGAAATCGAGTGACTGCGGGACGCTGCCTCCGTCGTAAATACGAGTCAGTGGCCAAGCGTCTGAGTTTATATCCGGTGAGCACGGGGGATGCCACGGCGGTCATAAGTGTGAAAAACGGTCCTTGGTCCCCGTTTTCCGCACCGTTGGACCTCCCCACGGTCGCTACACGAACGGTCGTAAGTCGAGGATGGCCTGTGTTCTCAAGGGGTTGGACTAGATGACCTCCAAGGTCCCTTCCAACGTATTATTATTATTATTATTATTATTATTATTATTATTATTATTATTATTATTATTATTATTATTAATTATTATTATTATGCCTCTTTATTTTATTTTATTTTATTTTGGGGCTTTTGTTTGTTTTTGCTGTGAAGGAAAAGGAAAGCTTGAATTTCTTTTTAATTTATCTTTCTGTATTTTCTTTTTTCTCTTCTTTTCTTTCTTCCTTCCTTCCTTCCCTCTCTTCCCCCCCTCTCTTTTCTTTCTTTATCTTCCTTCCTCCCTTTCTCTCTCCCACTTTCTTTCCCTCCCTCTCTCAATTTCTTGCTTTCTACTTGTTGTGGAAATTGGAAGCAACTTGCATTTCTTTTTAATTTTTCTTTCTGCATTTTTCTCCTTCATTTATCTTTCTTTCTTTCTTTCTTTCTTTCTTTCTTTCTTTCTTTCTTTCTTTCTTTCTTTCTTTCTTTCTTTCTTTTCTTTATTTCTTTCTTTCTCTCTTTCTTTTCTCTTTCTTTCTTTCTTTCTTTCTTTCTTTCTTTCTTTCTTTCTTTCTTTCTTTCATCTTCCTTCCTTCCTTTCCTGCCTTTCTCTCTCCCACTTTCTTTCCCTCCCTCTCTCAATTTCTTGCTTTCTGCTTGTTGTGGAAACTGGAAGCTACTTGCATTTCTTTTTAATTTTTCTTTCTGCATTTTTCTCCTTCATTTATTTTTCTTTCTTTCTTTCTTTCTTTCTTTCTTTCTTTCTTTCTTTCTTTCTTTCTTTCTTTCTTTCTTTCTTTTCTTTATTTCTTTCTTTCTCTCTTTCTTTTCTCTTTCTTTCTTTCTTTCTTTCTTTCTTTCTTTCTTTCTTTCTTTCTTTCTTTCTTTCTTTCTTTCATCTTCCTTCCTTCCTTTCCTGCCTTTCTCTCTCCCACTTTCTTTCCCTCCCTCTCTCAATTTCTTGCTTTCTGCTTGTTGTGGAAACTGGAAGCTACTTGCATTTCTTTTTAATTTTTCTTTCTGCATTTTTCTCCTTCACTTATTTTTCTTTCTTTCTTTCTTTCTTTCTTTCTCTTTCTTTCTTTCTTTCTTTCTTTCTTTCTTTCTTTCTTTTCTTT
The DNA here is from genome assembly GCF_964194415.1 of Vipera berus. Taxonomy (NCBI): domain Eukaryota; kingdom Metazoa; phylum Chordata; class Lepidosauria; order Squamata; family Viperidae; genus Vipera; species Vipera berus. The sequence continues at coordinate 130,770,669 of NC_138205.1, read as the reverse complement.
ATTTCTTTCTTTCTCTCTTTCTTTTCTCTTTCTTTCTTTCTTTCTTTCTTTCTTTCTTTCTTTCTTTCTTTCTTTCTTTCTTTCTTTCATCTTCCTTCCTTCCTTTCCTGCCTTTCTCTCTCCCACTTTCTTTCCCTCCCTCTCTCAATTTCTTGCTTTCTGCTTGTTGTGGAAACTGGAAGCTACTTGCATTTCTTTTTAATTTTTCTTTCTGCATTTTTCTCCTTCATTTATTTTTCTTTCTTTCTTTCTTTCTTTCTTTCTTTCTTTCTTTCTTTCTTTCTTTCTTTCTTTCTTTCTTTCTTTCTTTCTTTTCTTTATTTCTTTCTTTCTCTCTTTCTTTTCTCTTTCTTTCTTTCTTTCTTTCTTTCTTTCTTTCTTTCTTTCTTTCTTTCTTTCTTTCTTTCTATCTTCCTTCCTTCCTTTCCTGCCTTTCTCTCTCCCACTTTCTTTCCCTCCCTCTCTCAATTTCTTGCTTTCTGCTTGTTGTGGAAACTGGAAGCTACTTGCATTTCTTCTTAATTTTTCTTTCTGCATTTTTCTCCTTCATTTATTTTTCTTTCTTTCTTTCTTTCTTTCTTTCTTTCTTTCTTTCTTTCTTTCTTTCTTTCTTTCTTTCTTTCTTTCTTTCTTTCTTTCTTTCTTTCTTTCTTTCTTTCTTTCTTTCTTTTCTCTTTCTTTCTTTCTTTCTTTCTTTCTCTCTTTCTTTTCTCTTTCTTTCTTTCTATCTTCCTTCCTTCCTTTCCTTCCTTTCTTTCTCCCACTTTCTTTCCCTCCCTCTCTCAATTTCTTGCTTTCTGCTTGTTGTGGAAACTGGAAGCTACTTGCATTTCTTTTTAATTTTTCTTTCTGCATTTTTCTCCTTCATTTATTTCTCTTTCTTTCTTTCTTTCTTTCTTTCTTTCTTTCTTTCTTTCTTTCTTTCTTTCTTTCTTTCTTTCTTTCTCTCTTTCTTTTCTCTTTCTTTCTTTCTATCTTCCTTCCTTTCTTTCCTGCCTTTCTCTCTCCCACTTTCTTTCCCTCCCTCTCTCAATTTCTTGCTTTCTGCTTGTTGTGGAAACTGGAAGCTACTTGCATTTCTTTTAAATTTTTCTTTCTGCATTTTTCTCCTTCATTTATTTTTCTTTCTTTCTTTCTTTCTTTCTTTCTTTCTTTCTTTCTTTCTTTCTTTCTTTCTTTCTTTCTTTCTTTCTTTTTTCTTTCTTTCTTTCTTTCTTTCTTCTTTCTTTCTTTCTTTCTTTCTTTCTTTCTCTCTTTCTTTTCTCTTTCTTTTCTCTTTCTTTCTTTCTATCTTCCTTCCTTTCTTTCCTGCCTTTCTCTCTCCCACTTTCTTTCCCTCCCTCTCTCAATTTCTTGCTTTCTACTTGTTGTGGAAATTGGAAGCTACTTGCATTTCTTTTTAATTTTTCTTTCTGCATTTTTCTCCTTCATTTTTCTTTCTTTCTCTTTCTTTCTTTCTTTCTTTCTTTCTTTCCTTCTTTCTTTCTTTCTCTTTCTTTCTTTCTTTCTTTCTTTCTTTCTTTCTTTCTTTCTTTCTTTCTTTCTTTCTTTTCTCTTTCTTTCTTTCTTTCTTTCTCTCTTTCTTTTCTCTTTCTTTCTTTCTTTCTTTCTATCTTCCTTCCTTCCTTTCCTGCCTTTCTCTCTCCCACTTTCTTTCCCTCCCTCTCTCAATTTCTTGCTTTCTGCTTGTTGTTGAAATTGGAAGCTACTTGCATTTCTTTTTAATTTTTCTTCCTGCTTTTTTTCCTTCCTTCCTTCCTTCCTCCCTTCCTCTCTCTCTCTCTTTCTTTTCTATTCTCCTTTTTTTTCTTTCTCCCTCCCTTTCCCCCTTCCCCCTTTCTCCTTTTTCCCCCTTCCTTTTTTCTTTCTTTCTCACCTTTACCATCAAAAGCACTTCACTCCAGAGGGGGGGAAAAAACCCCAAAGGTTTTTAATTGCTTTGGTCCAAAGGACATTTTATTATGCAACGTATCAAAAGGACAGGTTAAAAAAAACCAGCCATGTAATTTTTCAGACGCAAGCGAAGCCTCCAAGAGCGAA
>NC_138205.1:130747522-130763429 GCF_964194415.1 Vipera berus | reverse complement strand
AGGTAATTTTGGTGACCGCCTGCATTACTTTCCCTTCGATTAAGGAAGTATCCCCAGGGAGTCCTCGACTTACGACGTTTCATTTAGCAACCGTTCAAACTTGGGGGGGAAAAGGGACTTCAGACTCTTTTTCACGCTTACGACTGTTGCGGCCTCCCTGTGCTTTCGTGATGAAAACTCAGATGCTTGGCCACTGACTCGTTTTTATGACGGTCGCTGTGTCCCCGGGTTCAGGTTAACAACCGGGCTACGAATTGAACAACAGCAGTGATTCATTTAGGTAATGTGGGGAGAAAAGGTTTAAAATGGGGCAAAATTCCCTTAGCAAAGGTCTCGCTTAATGATGGGAATTTTGGGCTCAAGTGTGGTCGTAAGTCGAGGACTGCCTGTATATAATATAATATAGCATAACATAGAATAGTATAGCATAGTATAGTATAGTAATAACATGACATGACATGACATAACATATTATAACATGACATTACATGGTATGGCATGGCATGACATAACATAACATAGTATAGTATAATGTAACATAATGTAACATAACAATATAGTATAACATAACAGTATAGTATAACATAACAAAACAATATAGTACAAGATAATATAACACAATACAACAGAACATAGTATTAGTATAGTATATAGTATAACATAACATAGTATAACATAACAGTATAACATAACACAGTATAACATAACATAACAGTATAGTACAACATAATATAACAACACAACAGAACAGAACAGAACATAATATTAGTATAGTACATAGTATAACATAACATTAGTATAACAGTATAGTACAACATAAGATAACAATATAGTATAACATAAAATAACAGTATAGTATAACATAACAATATAGTACAACATAAGAGCACAACAACACAATACAACATAACAACATTAGTATAGTATAACATAACATAGTATAGTATAATGTAACATGATGTAACACAACAATATAGTATAACATAACAGTATAGTATAACATAACAAAACAATATAGTACAAGATAACAACACAACATAACTTTAGTATAGTATATAACATAACAGTATAGTATAATGTAACATAACGTAACATAACGAAATATAGTATAGTATAACACAACATGTATAACATAACGTTAGTATAACATAACATAGTATAACATACTATAACAATATAGTGCAATAGAATATAACGTAATAACACAACATAACATTAGTATAGTATATAATATAACATAGTATAACAGAGCATAGTATAGTATAATGTAACATAATGTAACATATTTATAGTATAACATAACTCCCAGAATTCCCCAGACAGCATCCATTTTAAATCTACCCATCTTAAAGTGGCCATGTTTTTTTTTTAAAAAAAACCTGTTTTAGATAACAAGAAATGTGGTTGCCCATTCTACAGCCGGGTTTCCCAAGCTTAAAGAGGCATGGACTTCAACTCCCAGAATTCTCCAGCCAGCATGGATTCTGGGAGTTGAAGTCCACCCCTCGTAAAGAGACCAAGGTTAAAAAACAAAACCCCCGGCTTAGATCAGAAGTCTTCATACTTGGCCCTTTTATGACTTGTGGACTTCAGCACCCAGAATTCCCCAGCCAACGTGCCCGGCTGAGGAATTCTGGGAGTTGAAGTCCACAAGTCATAAAAGGGCCATGTTCGAAGACCCCTGGTTCAGATGCACCATCTGTGGTTGGGGTCCTGTACAGCCGAGTTGGCCTCAATTGGCCACTGAAAGACCCGTGGACTTCACTTCCCAGAATTCCTCAGTCATCACGGCTGGCTGGGGAATTCTGGGAGTTGAAGTCCACAGGCCTGAAAATAGCCAAGTTAGGGAAACTCTGCTCGGCAGATATTTGAAGAGAGGGCCCGAATGCAATTCGCCTGGTGGTTGATCTCATGGAATCTTCTGGATTTAGCTGAACCGGATCACCCGAAGCCGCTGGAGGAGGTGGGGAAGGAGAGCCGGTCGTTTCTTGAGGCGACATGGACCATCCCTGGCTCTCGCCGTTGTCGGATAGAAATACAGACCGAAATAGAGGGATCTGACCGCTTCGCTCTCGGAGGCTTCGCTTGCGTCTGAAAAATTACATGGCTGGTTTTTTTTTTAACCTGTCCTTTTGATACGTTGCATAATAAAATGTCCTTTGGACCAAAGCAATTAAAAACCTTTGGGGTTTTTTCCCCCCCTCTGGAGTGAAGTGCTTTTGATGGTAAAGGTGAGAAAGAAAGAAAAAAGGAAGGGGGAAAAAGGAGAAAGGGGGAAGGGGGAAAGGGAGGGAGAAAGAAAAAAAAGGAGAATAGAAAAGAAAGAGAGAGAGAGAGGAAGGGAGGAAGGAAGGAAGGAAGGAAAAAAAGCAGGAAGAAAAATTAAAAAGAAATGCAAGTAGCTTCCAATTTCAACAACAAGCAGAAAGCAAGAAATTGAGAGAGGGAGGGAAAGAAAGTGGGAGAGAGAAAGGCAGGAAAGAAAGGAAGGAAGATAGAAAGAAAGAAAGAGAAAAGAAAGAGAGAAAGAAAGAAAGAAAGAAAGAAAGAGAAAAGAAAGAAAGAAAGAAAGAAAGAAAGAAAGAAAGAAAGAAAGAAAGAAAGAAAGAAAGAAAGAAAGAAAGAAAGAAAAATAAATGAAGGAGAAAAATGCAGAAAGAAAAATTAAAAAGAAATGCAAGTAGCTTCCAGTTTCCACAACAAGCAGAAAGCAAGAAATTGAGAGAGGGAGGGAAAGAAAGTGGGAGAGAGAAAGGCAGGAAAGAAAGGAAGGAAGATAGAAAGAAAGAAAGAGAAAAGAAAGAGAAAAGAAAGAGAGAAAGAAAGAAAGAAAGAAAGAAAGAAAGAAGAAAGAAAGAAAGAAAGAAAGAAAAAAGAAAGAAAGAAAGAAAGAAAGAAAGAAAGAAAGAAAGAAAGAAAGAAAGAAAGAAAGAAAGAAAGAAAGAAAGAAAGAAAGAGAAAAGAAAGAGAGAAAGAAAGAAATAAAGAAAAGAAAGAAAGAAAGAAAGAAAGAAAGAAAGAAAGAAAGAAAGAAAGAAAGAAAGAAAGAAAGAAAGAAAGAAAAATAAATGAAGGAGAAAAATGCAGAAAGAAAAATTAAAAAGAAATGCAAGTAGCTTCCAGTTTCCACAACAAGCAGAAAGCAAGAAATTGAGAGAGGGAGGGAAAGAAAGTGGGAGAGAGAAAGGCAGGAAAGGAAGGAAGGAAGATGAAAGAAAGAAAGAAAGAAAGAAAGAAAGAAAGAAAGAAAGAAAGAAAGAAAGAAAGAGAAAAGAAAGAGAGAAAGAAAGAAATAAAGAAAAGAAAGAAAGAAAGAAAGAAAGAAAGAAAGAAAGAAAGAAAGAGAAAGAAAGAAAGAAAGAAAGAAAGAAAAATAAGTGAAGGAGAAAAATGCAGAAAGAAAAATTAAAAAGAAATGCAAGTAGCTTCCAGTTTCCACAACAAGCAGAAAGCAAGAAATTGAGAGAGGGAGGGAAAGAAAGTGGGAGAGAGAAAGGCAGGAAAGGAAGGAAGGAAGATGAAAGAAAGAAAGAAAGAAAGAAAGAAAGAAAGAAAGAAAGAAAGAAAGAAAGAAAGAAAGAAAGAGAAAAGAAAGAGAGAAAGAAAGAAATAAAGAAAAGAAAGAAAGAAAGAAAGAAAGAAAGAAAGAAAGAAAGAAAGAAAGAAAGAAAGAAAGAAAGAAAGAAAGAAAAATAAATGAAGGAGAAAAATGCAGAAAGAAAAATTAAAAAGAAATGCAAGTAGCTTCCAGTTTCCACAACAAGCAGAAAGCAAGAAATTGAGAGAGGGAGGGAAAGAAAGTGGGAGAGAGAAAGGCAGGAAAGGAAGGAAGGAAGATGAAAGAAAGAAAGAAAGAAAGAAAGAAAGAAAGAAAGAAAGAAAGAAAGAAAGAGAAAAGAAAGAGAGAAAGAAAGAAATAAAGAAAAGAAAGAAAGAAAGAAAGAAAGAAAGAAAGAAAGAAAGAAAGAAAGAAAGAAAGAAAGAAAGAAAGAAAGAAAGAAAAATAAATGAAGGAGAAAAATGCAGAAAGAAAAATTAAAAAGAAATGCAAGTAGCTTCCAGTTTCCACAACAAGCAGAAAGCAAGAAATTGAGAGAGGGAGGGAAAGAAAGTGGGAGAGAGAAAGGCAGGAAAGGAAGATAAAGAAAGAAAAGAGAGGGAGGGAAGAGAGGGAAGGAAGGAAGGAAGAAAGAAAAGAAGAGAAAAAAGAAAATACAGAAAGATAAATTAAAAAGAAATTCAAGCTTTCCTTTTCCTTCACAGCAAAAACAAACAAAAGCCCCAAAATAAAATAAAATAAAATAAAGAGGCATAATAATAATAATAATAATAATAATAATAATAATAATAATAATAATAATAATAATAATAATAATAATAATAATAATAAGTTGGAAGGGACCTTGGAGGTCATCTAGTCCAACCCCTTCAGAACACAGGCCATCCTCGACTTACGACCGTTCGTTTAGCGACCGTGGGGAGGTCCAACGGCGCGGAAAACGGGGACCAAGGACCGTTTTTCACACTTATGACCGCCGCGGCATCCCCCGTGCTCACCGGATATAAACTCAGACGCTTGGCCACTGACTCGTATTTACGACGGAGGCAGCGTCCCGCAGTCGCTCGATTTCCCTTCTGACCAGCAAAGTCAACGGGGCAGCTGGGTTCGCTTAACGACCGTGTGACAAACTTCAGAACTGCAGGGATTCGGCGAAAAACTGTGGCGAGGAAGGTCCTCAAACGGAGCAAAAAGACTCGCTCAGCGCCCGCCTTGCTTAGCGACGGAAACATTGCGGTCATCAGCAATGCAGAGGAATCCCCCCCCGAGGGAATCCGCCGCAAAGCGAGGCCTTCCTCTGGCCCTTAAAATGCGTCTGCCTCGCACAACAGGATTCCCAGAATCCCCCAGCCAGGCTGCTTTAAGAGGGGAGGACTTCCATTCCCAGAATCCCCCAGCCGGCATGCTTTTAAAATGGGTTGACTTCAACTCTCAGAATACCCCAGCCAGCAATTCATTTAGCGACCGTTCAAACTTACAACGGCACCGAGACAAATGCATGTCTGTCTCACTTACGACCGTCGCGACATCCCCGGAGCTCCTGGGATTCCCTTTTGCGACCGTCCAATTAGGGAAGTCCAAGGGGAAGCCAGCTTCACTTAACATCCGTCCTACTCGCCGAAGAAGTGGAGTGGTTCACTTAAGAACGGAAAGGCAAGTCGGGTTGTAAAACGAGGCAAAGTTGACTTAAGAACTGTCTCAGCCACATAAATCAACGGTGGCCGTAAGTTAAGGACTTTCTGTCGTTTACTCGGATGTCAATATTTCAGAAGCTGCCGCTTGACTGACGAACGCCGGACAAACCACAAATGAAGGTTTACGAGTGGTCCTCTAGTTACGACCACAACCCGAGCCCGAGAGTTCTATTGTTAAGTGAGTTTGGCCCCATTGGACGACCTGCCTTGCCCCCGTTGTTCAGTGAGTCCCTGCAGGGGTTAAGTTAGTCAGAGGGTCGTTAAATGAAGCTGGCTTTCCTAGTGACACGTCGCTAAAGGGGATCACGGGACCCGGGGATGTGGCCACAGCGTCGTCACTACGAGTCGGTTGCCAAGGGGCCGAATTTGGATCACGTCAGGAATGCTGCAACGGTCCGAAGTCTGTTTTTCCAGGGCCGTTGCAACTCTGAACGGCCGCTAAGTGGGACTGTTGAAAGCCGAGAAGTATCCGTAGGCCTTAATGGAACTGCATCTTACTTGGAGGGAAGGAAGTAGTGAATAACAGAGTGGGAAGGGACCCTGGAGGTCATCTAGTCGAACCCCCTGCTCCAGCAGGAGACCCTGACAGGATCGTGTAATAACCGAGTCGGAAGGGACCTCGGAGGTCATCTAGTCCAACCCCCTGCTCGAGCAGGAGATAGAATTACACAATAACAGAGTTGGAAGGGACCCTGGAGGTCATCTAGTCCAACCCCCTGCTCGAGCAGGAGACCCTTCCAGAATCAGAGAATGAGAGTCAGAAGGGACCTCGGAGGTCATCTAGTCCAACCCCCTTGCTTGAGCAGGAGATAGAATTACACAATAACAGAGTTGGAAGGGACCTCGGCGGTCATCTAGTCCAACCCCCAGCTTGAGCAGGAGACCCTTCCAGAATCATGGAATAACAGAGTGGGAAAGGACCTCAGAGGTCATCTAGTCCAACCCTCTTCTCGAGCAGGAGACCCTTCCAGAATAAGAGAATGAGAGTCGGAAGGGACCTCGGAGGTCATCTAGTCCAACCCCTTGCTCAAGCAGGAGATAGAATTACACAATAACAGAGTTGGAAGGGACCTTGGAGGTCATCTAGTCCAACCCTCTTCTCAAGCAGGAGACCCTTACAGAATCATATTGGAAGGGGTCTTGGAGGTCATCTAGTCCAACCCCCTCCCAAATAGGAGACCCTTACAGAATCATGGAATAACAAGAGTTGGAAGGGGTCTTGGAGGTCATCTAGTCCAACCCCCTGCCAAATAGGAAACCCTAACCTACTTCAGACAAATGGGTTGTCCAATCTTTTCTTACAAAGTGAAATTGAAAAGCAAATATATTATTAACCCACATATTGATGGAGTGTAGAAATTAATTATTATTGATTGTTCTTAAATATAGGAGCCCAGACAACGCTCTGTTCCCAAAGCACCGAAGATTGTTATTGTGAAAAATTAATAAAATATATCACAAAAATGAAAGAAAGAAAGAAAGAAAGAAAGAAAGAAAGAAAGAAAGAAAGAAAGAAAGAAAGAAAGAAAGAAAGAAAGAAAGAAAGAAAGAAAGAAAGAAAGAAAGAAAGTGTGTGGGGGAGTCCTCTTCAACCTCTTCATTTAGAGGAGGGTGGCAGAAGGAGAACTCATCCAACTTGCAGACCCCGTCCGGGTGTCGGTTGTGTAAGAGGATGACAATGTTGTGGGTCCACCACCGGAGCGCTGAGTGACGCAAGTCCAACAACCTCCGAGGCACCTGGAAACGGTTGAGGGTCCGGGGGTGGGTTTTTTGGGTGGTGGGATCTGGGGGTCTTTCTCCTTCAGGAGAGAAATCGGGTAAGGCCCCACCGCAGCCTCCCTCACCGCCCTTAACTGACTCGGCAGTTTTTTGAGGAACCTCTTGAGATGTCTCCTGGCCCGGTTGATCTGGTCTAACCGTTAGGAGGTGGTTCCTCAAGCGGCTTCAGGCCATCGAGGGGAGAGAGATGGACGCTCTCTGCACGCCAGGTATGTTTCAAGATGCCCCCCTCAAAATTTGGGGGGCTGAGCAGAGCAGGATCCATCCTCGAGGGTCCCTTCCCCGAAATCCTGGAGCTGATGGAATTGACGGTTCCAATGTTCTTGGCGTTCTTCAGGGAATCTGCGAGTGAAAAGGATCGACTGGATTCTCCCTTGGGCTTCTCTGAAGACATCTCATTTGGAGACCCTCCAGAAGCTACACCCCAAATTTTAAGGGGTTCCTTGCCCTCCTCGGCTCCCTCGGAGAGTGAAATGCATTTTAATTTTATTTTCTTTGCTTGGATTCGTTCTTTGAATGAAGCCAACTTGGAATGGGGGTCAAAATCCCATCCTGGCCAATTTTATATTAAAAATGAATATTGATAATAGTGGAAATGAACTATCCAGCTGAACTGGATGAATTATCCAGGGAGGATGGGGGATTCTGGGAGTTGAACTCCAGCCCTCTTAAAGCATGGCCGGCTGGGGCATTCTGGGAATCAAAGTCCCCCCCCCTCTTAAAGCGTGTCAGCTGGGGGATTCTGGGAGTCGAAGTCCTCCCCAAAGAACCAAAGAGAGATCCAACCCGGAAGTAAGGAGAAATTTCCTGACAGGGAGGACACTTAACCAGTGGAACAGCTTGCCACCAGACGTTGTGGGCGCTCCATCACTGGAGGTTCTCGGGGGGAAAAAGGTTGGACAGCCATTTGTCTGGGATGGAAGAGGGTCCCCTGCTTGAGCAAGGGGCTGGACTACATGACCTCCAAGGTCCCTTCCGGCTCTGTTATTCTGTGAGGCTCTCCTGCTTGAGCAAGGGGGCTGGACTAGATGACCTCCGAGGTCCCTTCCGGCTCTGTTTCTCTCTAAGGCTCTCCTGCTTGAGCAAGGGGGCTGGACTAGATGACCTCCGAGGTCCCTTCCGGCTCCGTTTCTCTCTAAGGCTCTCCTGCTTGAGCAAGGGGGCTGGACTACATGACCTCCAAGGTCCCTTCCGGCTCCGTTTCTCTCTGAGGCTCTCCTGCTTGAGCAAGGGGGCTGGACTAGATGACCTCCAAGGTCCCTCCCGGCTCCGTTTCTCTCTGAGGCTCTCCTGCTTGAGCAAGGGGGCTGGACTAGATGACCTCCAAGGTCCCTTCCGGCTCCGTTTCTCTCTAAGGCTCTCCTGCTTGAGCAAGGGGGCTGGACTAGATGACCTCCAAGGTCCCTTCCGGCTCCGTTTCTCTCTAAGGCTCTCCTGCTTGAGCAAGGGGGCTGGACTAGATGACCTCCGAGGTCCCTTCCGGCTCTGTTTCTCTCTAAGGCTCTCCTGCTTGAGCAAGGGGGCTGGACTAGATGACCTCCGAGGTCCCTTCCGGCTCCGTTTCTCTCTAAGGCTCTCCTGCTTGAGCAAGGGGGCTGGACTACATGACCTCCAAGGTCCCTTCCGGCTCCGTTTCTCTCTGAGGCTCTCCTGCTTGAGCAAGGGGGCTGGACTAGATGACCTCCAAGGTCCCTCCCGGCTCCGTTTCTCTCTGAGGCTCTCCTGCTTGAGCAAGGGGGCTGGACTAGATGACCTCCAAGGTCCCTTCCGGCTCCGTTTCTCTCTAAGGCTCTCCTGCTTGAGCAAGGGGGCTGGACTAGATGACCTCCAAGGTCCCTTCCGGCTCCGTTTCTCTCTGAGGCTCTCCTGCTTGAGCAAGGGGGCTGGACTAGATGACCTCCAAGGTCCCTTCCGGCTCCGTTTCTCTCTAAGGCTCTCCTGCTTGAGCAAGGGAGCTGGACTAGATGACCTCCAAGGCCCCTTCCATCTCTATTATGCTATAATTCTGTTTGGACCTGCTGCTCGAGCAAGGGGGCTGGACTAGATGACCTCCAAGGCCCCTTCCATCTCTATTATGCTATATTTCTGTTTGGACCTGCTGCTCGAGCAAGGGGGCTGGACTAGATGACCTCCAAGGCCCCTTCCATCTCTATTATGCTATAATTCTGTTTGGACCTGCTGCTCGAGCAAGGGGCTGGACTAGATGACCTCCAAGGCCCCTTCCATCTCTATTATGCTATAATTCTGTTTGGACCTGCTGCTCGAGCAAGGGGGCTGGACTAGATGACCTCCAAGGCCCCTTCCATCTCTATTATGCTATAATTCTGTTTGGACCTGCTGCTCGAGCAAGGGGGCTGGACTAGATGACCTCCAAGGCCCCTTCCATCTCTATTATGCTATAATTCTGTTTGGACCTGCTGCTCGAGCAAGGGGTTGGACTAGATGACCTCCAAGGCCCCTTCCATCTTTATTATGCTATAATTCTGTTTGGACCTCCTGCTCGAGCAAGGGGGCTGGACTAGATGACCTCCAAGGTCCCTTCCATCTCTATTATGCTATAATTCTGTTTGGACCTGCTGCTCGAGCAAGGGGGCTGGACTAGATGACCTCCAAGGCCCCTTCCATCTCTATTATGCTATAATTCTGTTTGGACCTCCTGCTTGAGCAAGGGGGCTGGACTAGATGACCTCCAAGGCCCCTTCCATCTCTATTATGCTATAATTCTGTTTGGACCTGCTGCTCGAGCAAGGGGGCTGGACTAGATGACCTCCAAGGCCCCTTCCATCTCTATTATGCTATAATTCTGTTTGGACCTCCTGCTCGAGCAAGGGGGCTGGACTAGATGACCTCCAAGGCCCCTTCCATCTCTATTATGCTATAATTCTGTTTGGACCTGCTGCTCGAGCAAGGGGGCTGGACTAGATGACCTCCAAGGCCCCTTCCATCTCTATTATGCTATAATTCTGTTTGGACCTCCTGCTCGAGCAAGGGGGCTGGACTAGATGACCTCCAAGGCCCCTTCCATCTCTATTATGCTATAATTCTGTTTGGACCTCCTGCTCGAGCAAGGGGGCTGGACTAGATGACCTCCAAGGCCCCTTCCATCTCTATTATGCTATAATTCTGTTTGGACCTGCTGCTCGAGCAGGGGGTTGGACTAGATGACCTCCCAGGTTCCTTCCCATTCTCTTATTCTGCCGACTGTGAGCTTCCGGTGTTGGGACAAGGATGGAGAGGTAATTTTTTTTGGGACCGCCTGTCTTCCTTTCCCTTCAATTCGAGAAGCCTCCCAGGTCGTCCTCCCCATACGACAGTTCATTTAGCGACCGTCCCAAGTGACGACGGCGCTGAAAGAAAGGGACTGGGGACCGTTTGTCACACTGAACGACCATTGCGGCGTCCCCACGGTCTCGTGATCAAAATCCGGACGCTTGGCCACTGACTCGTAGTTATGACGGTCGCAGTGTCCCGAGGTCACGTGATCCCCTTTTACAACCTTATGACGAGCAAAGTCCAAAGGGGTAGGCCGGATTCATTTAACAACCGGGCTACTAATTGAACAACTGCAGTGCTTCACTTAACAAAGGTGGGAAGAGGAGTCGTAAAATGGGGCAAAAACTCACTTAATCATTGTCTCATTTAATGACAGAAATTTTGGCCTCAATTGTGTTTGTAAGTCCAGGACTACCTGTATATTGCTTTATAATACAATAGAATAGAATAGAATACAATGCAATACAATAAAATACTATACTATTAAATGCAATGCAATACAAACAATACAATGCAATGCAATACAACCGAATCAAATGCGATAGAATGCAGTGCAATGCAATACAATACAGCCGAATCAAATGCGATAGAATGCAGTGCAATGCAATACAATACAACCGAATCAAATGCGATAGAATGCAGTGCAATGCAATACAATACAGCCGAATCAAATGCGATAGAATGCAGTGCAATGCAACACAATACAATACAATGTAATTGAAAGCAATATTATGCAATGCAATAAAATACTATACTATGAAATGCAATGCAATGCAATATAATACAATAAACACAATACTATACAATCAAATGCAATGCAATGCAATATAATACAATAGAATCAAATGTGATACAATGCAATGCAATACAATACAATACAATGTAATTGAAAGCAGTATTATGCAATGCAAGTAAATACTATACTATGAAATGCAATGCAATGCAATATAATACAATAGAATCAAATGTGATACAATGCAATGCAATACAATACAATACAATGTAATTGAAAGCAATATTATGCAATGCAATAAAATACTATACTATGAAATGCAATGCAATGCAATGTAATACAATAAATACAATACTACACTATGAAATGCAATGCAATGCAATATAATACAATAAACACAATACTATACAATCAAATGCAATGCAATGCAATATAATACAATAGAATCAAATGTGATACAATGCCATGCAATACAATACAATACAATGTAATTGAAAGCAATATTATGCAATGCAATAAAATACTATACTATGAAATGCAATGCAATGCAATATAATACAATAAATACAATACTACACTATGAAATGCAATGCAATGCAATATAATACAATAAACACAATACTATACAATCAAATGCAATGCAATGCAATATAATGCAATAGAATCAAATGTGATATAATGCAATGCAATACAATACAATACAATGTAATTGAAAGCAATATTATGCAATGCAATAAAATACTATACTATGAAATGCAATGCAATGCAATATAATACAATAAATACAATACTATACAATCAAATGCAATGCAATGCAATAGAATACAATAGAATCAAATGTGATACAATGCAATGCAATACAATACAATACAATGTAATTGAAAGCAATATTATGCGATGCAATAAAATACTATACTATGAAATGCAATGCAATGCGATATAATACAATAAATACAATACTATATTATGAAATGCAATGCAATGCAATATAATACAATAAACACAATACTATACAATCAAATGCAATGCAATGCAATATAATGCAATAGAATCAAATGTGATACAATGCAATGCAATGCAATACAATACAATGTGATTGAAAGCAATGTTATGGAATGCAGTGCAATAAAATACTATACTATGAAATGCAATGCAATGCAATAGAATGTAATAAATACAATACTATACAATCAAATGCAATGCAATACAATAGAATACAATAGAATCAAATGTGACACAATGCAATGCAATACATTACAATACAATGTAATTGAAAGCAATATTGTGGAATGCAATGCAACAAAATACTGTACTGTGAAATGAAATGCAATAGAATACAATAAATACAATAGAATAGAATACAATCAAATGCAATGCAATACAATAGAATCAAATGTGATGCAATACAATACTATACAATACAACGTAATTGAAAACAATGTTATGCAATGCGATGCAATACAGTAAATACTATACAATGAAATGCAACGCAATAGAATGCAATGCAATGCAATGCAATACAGTATAATAGAATAGAATCAAATGCGATACAATACAATACGATACAATGCCAATACAATACAATACAATACAATACAACACAATACAAGGGGAGAATATACTGTAATTGTGTTCCGTTCCCCTAACATCTGCTCAAATTTCCTTCGGTGGCAATTAATCAACATTTTCTCCTCTTGACCTCTGAACGCACTTAAGCCCGTATGTCTTTGCAAAGGAAGGGTGTGTGCGGGACACTTGTCAATCCATCTCCTGTCTTTTGCAAAGCATGATTGACGGGTAGATTAAAGCTTGCTTTTGCTGGTTTATTCAAAAGATGTGTTATAACGCAGGCATTATATTAAATTTAACCCCAGATTAAGTAAGTATTGCTGTAAGCACGTCAGTCTGGGGCATTTTAGATAAGTGCGTTTCAAAGTTGGCCACTTTAAAATGAGCAGACTTCCACTCCCAGAATTCCCCAGCTGGCATGCTTTAAGAGGGGAGGACTTCCACTCCCAGAATTCCCCAGCCGGCATGCTTTAAGAGGGGTGGACTTCCACTCCCAGAATCCCCCAGCCGGCATGCTTTAAGAGGGGAGGACTTCCACTCCCAGAATCCCCAGCCGGCATGCTTTAAGAGGGGAGGACTTCCACTCCCAGAATTCCCCAGCCGGCATGCTTTAAGAGGGGAGGACTTCCACTCCCAGAATTCCCTGGCCGGCCATGCTTTAAGAGGGGAGGACTTCCACTCCCAGAATTCCCTGGCCGGCCATGCTTTAAGAGGGGAGGACTTCCACTCCCAGAATTCCCCAGCCGGCATGCTTTAAGAGGGGAGGACTTCCACTCCCAGAATTCCCCGGCCGGCCTGCTTTAAGAGGGGAGGACTTCCACTCCCAGAATCCCCCAGCCAGGATGCTTTAAGAGGGGAGGACTTCCACTCCCAGAATCCCCCAGCCAGGATGCTTTAAGAGGGGTGGACTTCCACTCCCAGAATTCCCCGGCCGGCCTGCTTTAAGAGGGGAGGACTTCAACTCCCAGAATCCCCCAGCCAGCCTGAATCCTGGGAGTTGAAGTCCACCCCTCTTAAAGAGACCGAGGCATTAAAAAAAAACAAAAAACCAAACATTGGGTTTAGATATGTGGTTTGGGATTGTGTACTGTACGGCCGAGTTTCCCTAAACTGGCCACTTTTAAGACGCGGGGACTTCAACTCCCAGAATTCCTCAGAGCGTATGCTATCAGAGCCGCTAAACCTCAGCTCCCAGAATCCCCCAGCCAGCACGGCTCTTGGGAGTTGAAGTCCACCCCTCTTAAAGAGACCAAGGTTGTGTTTTGTTTTTTTTAAAAACCTTTGATGTAGAGACGGGATTTGTGGGTGCGTGCCGTACGGCAGACTTTCCCCCCCCTAAATTGGCCAATTTTAAGACGCGGGGACTTCAGCTCCCAGAATTCCAGAGAGAGAGAGAGAGAGAGAGAGAGAGAGAGAGAGAGAGAGAGAGAGAGAGAGAGAGAGAGAAAATGCCTGGCTGAGGAATCCTGGGAGCTGAAGTCCAGCCGTCTCAAAATGGCCGTCTGAGGGAAACAGATATTTTGAAGAGCGGGCCCGAATGGAAATCCACCCCCGCTTGAGATCTCATTGTATTTTATTTTTTTTTCTTCTCGATTTAGCTGAACCGGATCCCCCGTCGTCGCTGGAGGAGGAGCGCCCAACGTTCCCCGCTATTTTTCGGGATCCCATTCACATTGAGACCCATATAGAGGGAGTGGGGGGGGAAACCCCAATAATCCTTCCCCTCTTGTGAGATCTGACAACTCCGCTTGCATCTGACGAAGGACGTGGCTTTTGTTTTTTTTCCCCTTTTTCCCCTTTTTTCTTTTTTAAAAAAAACTTCTCCTTTTTTGAGACCGTTCTCGAATTGCCTAATAAACACTCCTTTGGACCAGGGGTGGTTGAAAACTTCCCTTTTTATTTTATTTTATTTTGGGGGGGGGATGGTAAACAGAGCAACAGGCACTTTAGACTTGTAGGCCGCTTCGTAGTCCCTTTTCTTTTTTTTTGGCAGCCCTCTCTAAAGCGGTTTACCGAGTCGGCATTTTACCGATCTCGGAAGGTAAGGAAAGCTGAGCCAAACCCGGAAGCCGGTGAGAGTCGAACTGCCGACAGCCGGCAGTCAGCGGAAGCAGCCTGCAGGGCTGTCCTCGTAACCGGCGCACCACCGAGATCAGGAAGAAAGGAAAGGGGAAAATGAAGAAAGAAAGAAGGAAAGAAAGAGAGAGAGAGAGAAAGAAAGAAAAAAAATTGAGAGAGGGAGGGAAAGAAAGGGAGAGAAAAGGAAAGGAAGGAAGGAAGGAAGGAAGGAAGGAAGGAAGGAAGGAAGGAAGGAAGGAAGGAAATGGAAAGAGAGAGAGAGAAGGAAAGGGAGAGAAAAGAAAAAAGACGGAGAAGGAAAGGGAGGGAGGGAGGGAGAGAGGAAAGAAGAAAGAGAAAAAGAAAGAAAAAGAAAAGAAAGAAAAGGGAGGGAAAGGGAGAAAGAAGGAAAGAAAAAAGGAAGGAAAGGGAGGGAAAGAAAGGGAGAGAGAAAGAACAAAGAGAAAGAAACAAAGTAAGGAAGTAAGAAAAAAGGGAGGGAAAGGGAGAAAAAAGTCAGAAAGAGACAGAAAGGAAGGAAGGAAAGAAAAAAGGAACGGGAAAAAGGAAAGAGAGGGAAAGAAAGACAGAAAAGAAAGAAAGAAAGAAAGAAAGAAAGAAAGAAAGAAAGAAAGAAAGAAAGAAAGAAAGAAAGAAAGAAAGAAAGAAAGAAAAAGAAAGAAAGAAAGAAAGAAAAAGAAAGGGAGGGAAAGAAAGAAAGAAAGAAAGAAAGAAAGAAAGAAAGAAACCACCTAGTTAAGAAAGAAAGGAAAGAAAGAAAGAAAGAAAAGAAAGAAAGAAAGAAAGAAAGAAAGAAAGAAAGAAAGAAAGAAAGAAAAAGAAAGAAAGAAAGAAAGAAAAAGAAAGGGAGGGAAAGAAAGAAAGAAAGAAAGAAAGAAAGAAAGAAAGAAACCACCTAGTTAAGAAAGAAAGGAAAGAAAGAAAGAAAGAAAAGAAAGAAAGAAAGAAAGAAAGAAAGAAAGAAAGAAAGAAAGAAAAAGAAAGAAAGAAAGAAAGAAAAAGAAAGGGAGGGAAAGAAAGAAAGAAAGAAAGAAAGAAAGAAAGAAAGAAAGAAACCACCTAGTTAAGAAAGAAAGGAAAGAAAGAAAGAAAGAAAAGAAAGAAAGAAAGAAAAAGAAAGAAGGAAAGAAAGAAAGAAAGAGAAAGAAAGAAAGAAAGAAAGAAAGAAAGAAAGAAAAAGAAAGAAAGAAAAAGAAAGAAAGGGAAAGAAAGAAAGAAAGA